>NC_053154.1:200605131-200937006 GCF_016835505.1 Polypterus senegalus
CACTATCTTTCTGCGCAACATTGTGGGAATTGGTGATCCTCTACCCATCTTGGCTTCTGAGAGACACTGCCACTCTGAGAAGCTCTTTTTATACCCAATCATGTTGCCAATTGACCTAATTAGTGTTTATTGGTCTTCCAGCTCTTCATTATGCTCAAATTTACTTTTTCCAGCCTCTTATTGCTACTTGTCCCAACTTTTTTGGGATTTGTTGACACCGTGAAATTTTGAATCAACATATTTTTCCTTTAAAATGATACATTTACTCGGATTAAACGTTTGATCTGTCATCTACGTTCTATTACAAATAAAATATTGACATTTGCCATCTCCACATCATTGCATTCAGTTTTTATTCACAATTTGTTTAGTGTCCCAACTTTTTTGGAATCCGGTTTGTACTTATTTTAAAATTTAAACTAATTTTGTTAACATTACAATTTTTTAAATGAATAATTAGCATAGAATACTGGTATGGTACAAATTAGAACTCTAACAACCAACATTACAATTTTTTAAATGAATAATTGGCATAGAATACTGGCATGATACAATTTAGAACTCTAACAACCCAAAGTTGCAATATTTTTGGAAGTGTGGAGTAAGTAGAAGTTGATGATCTTCCCTAACAAAGCACCTTTTGTCATTATAAGGTTTTATATCCATTTATACATTCCTTAAATCATGGAAAATATTTATAAAGAGCTATAAAAGAAGAGTTCCATCATTCTCCTATTGCATGTGTCTTATTAAAAACTCACATACCTTGCATGTATTCGATCAATTTGATCAGGACATCTAAAGACTGTGAAATTTAATAAAGAACAGCTGTTTCAAAAACAGGTAGCACAGTGGTTTGTGCTGCTGCCACACAGCTTTGAAGTCATGGGCTTTGATCTCGATTTGGAGTTTGCACATTGTCACTATCTCTGCATGGGTTTTTCTCTAGGTAATATAATTTGCTCTCACATCTTAAGATTTGCAAATTTAGTCAACCAAATTTTAAAATAATTTAGTATGGATGTGTGCATGAATGTGTCTAGCAGAAGTCTAAGGACCGTCAAGGGTTTGGATCTTGCCTTATAATCTTGTCAGGAGAGACAGAGACCACCACTGCCCACCTAGAGCAGTGACTTTCACTATATGGATTTGGGAAATTGGTTGATGTGTATTACAGGGAGTTCTATATCTTTTGTGTGCCTGAATTATTATATGTTAGACCTTACAGTCTCATGTTCGGAATTTAGTGTTGGTTTATGGTCTTTGATCACTACTTAATTAATTTTGGAATTTGACTACATGTGATAAGAAATTCAATTTGTAACAAAATTCGTTAGAACATTCATTTTTAGAAGACATGAACTTTTATTGTTTTAAAACCACTGAGAGTATCACTTTGCAATTAACTTTATGTCTTTCAAAAAATACTGTGCCAGTGGCCTATTTATGTATCTGTTCACAGTGCAGCCAAAATGTGATAATAAAGCTTAATGTGGGTATGCTTGTTTGTTCTTTATACAATTCCAAACCTTTGATCCAATCTCAACCAACCTTTGCACACATATCCCACATTATCAGGAAGTGAAAATAGATTACTTTGTAGCTCAGACTTTTGACTCTGGGGTGCTTGAGTCGGGGGTGGGATTTTGACTTTTAATAAATAATGTAATTTATTTCGGGGCTCAAGATCCAGGAAAAGGTTCTGTCCTATATTCAAGCAAAGTGATTTGTAACACATAATAATTGTGTGATAGAAAAATATTTATTTTTGAATTGCAATTTTCAATTTGCAAAGTGTGTTCTGCTACCAGATAGAAGTTAGATAGCTCTGCTTTATAATTACTTAGGCTATGCCAGGTCCTGCTGCTGGTACTTAATAAAGATTACTGTGCTACACGCAATTGCTAATATGGGTGTTACTCTGTGTGAGTTTAAAACATTAAATCACCCTAAACATTAAAGGAAACATTATTTGTGTATTTAAGTTGTGTAACAGTTTGTATGTAATCCAGAAAAGTTAGAACTTTGTGTGTGCAGATTTCTCTGTTATCAAGACTTTTGTAAATTTGTGTTTTTCAATTGGAAAACATTTTTGAGATTGCTTGTACAACTAAACTTGATCATAACTTATCTGTCAATCTATTTTCTAACCTGATTATTCAGTCCATGGTTGTGGGGAGCTGGTGTTTATTTCAGAATATATGGCTAATTACCATATTTTATCATGCTATTATATGGAATCTTAATGTATTTAATTGGATTTATGTGCCATCAATAAACAAAACATATATTTAATCATAATTCTTTGCCATGCATGAACAAAACCTCCATAATGTGAAATTAAAATGTATGTTGTACAGAGCTATCCATTTCTACATTATCAGGTTGCCTAATCCATTTCAGAGATGTCATTGAAAAGGGTTATCCAGAAGGCATTGACACAATGCAGGGACCAAGTAAAGGAGCCAGTCCATCACAGGGCACGGTTCAACACAAACTCTCCCTCACCCATGCAGAGCTAATTTAGACTTGACAAGTCGGACTTTGAAATTAAATTACAGTCACAAATCTTTACTGATAAGTTACTATCACTTTTCCACTTCTATACAAAGCAAAGTTGCCAAGTCTGAATTTATTTACAGTTGTGCTATGTCATCATTTATTAGGTGTTCTACTACAGATGAAAAAGGCAGAAAAAAATGAAATATTCCAATGAAGATCGAACAAACATATTCAAATAAAAGTGCTGAGATCAAAACCAGGAGATTGAAAGTACCAAAATATCAAAACCCACCACATAACCCAAACAAAAGTTGAAAAAACATGCAAACCTGGATTCCAAAAATCATTTTTACTTGTTTACACCACAAAAGACTGTTGAATTCTTGGATGCCAGATGGACTTCTGGGGATTCCATTGCAGCAATGGAGACCTGTTTCTAACAACAGAAGAGACAAAATGGCAGCACCCATGGTAAAACAAAATAATGCCAAAAATATAAATAAACATGTTAAATATTTAAAACATAATAAATGGAACAAAACCTATCAAAAAGGTAAAAAAAATGAATTAAGATTACTATGTAGAAACCTGCAGAAAGATCTCAGAATATTGCTTCATCATGAGATTTTGCGTATTGACTAATGGCAAAACAATTACAAATAAATGCATTGTTAAAACTGCACCTTTTTATAAAGGAATGAAAATTCCAATATCATGAGCACATTTACTATTATTGACTATTTTTAAAGTGCAGTAATTAAATACAGGAATAGCTAGTTTTAAATGGTGCCTGGAGCTGGGTGCCCAGTTTCTGTTTCATAGAACTTCAGTAGAAAATAGTAGGGCTTTGTCTGGTTTCTCTCACACTTCATGTACTCCTGGCTGTATTTTCTGAATAGGAGTCAGGCCTTTCCTTATACAATTTATATGAATACACACATATAATGATTAGAAATGTTGTCAGATGTACCATATATGGCTAGTTTTTTGTCATCTCCTCCAGCACATTCTTCCTTATTTCATAAAAGTGCATGTGTAGTAATACACGTGGTCCCAGATATTCAAACATTCTGTATTCTACTAAAAAATCTTTATTAGTCCAAAAAATATTGTTTAGAATGAGAGCTACTCAGATTAAGCCATTAGGCTATAGCAATATTAAAAATGTGAATCATTTTGTGTTCTGTTTAAACTGGACACTCATAATTTTCTAGTTTCCAATTGAACGTTTTTACTGGAATGCCCCCTCATGTAAAGATTTTCTATTCATCAATCCCACCTTCAAAATCCAAGATAGCTGCATGATGCATTAACAGAAAGAGAAAGCTGTAGTTTTATACTGTTTATTAGTACATCTGTCTATTTGTGTCTCATACACAAAGAACAGTCCAACTTCTATCTGTGGACATGCTGCTCTCACATCTTAAGATTTGGGGATACGCAATTTGGATGCACAAAGTATCACGTAATACATTGTTATGAACTGCTACATGATAACAATAGGTTAATGGCTAACCTTAGAGAGCAAACCTCACTTCCCTCAACCTGTGAAATACAAAAATAAAAATAATTGAAAGCAGAAATTCCAATTTAAAACGTAAATGTTCTTTTTTTTTTATAGGGTGAGATCAGCTAAAGTGGGGCATATTTTGGGGAGATTTGCCATAAAATACCACTAAACAATTATCAAACCAGTTGTGGTAAACTCTAAATTTTAGTATGACTATTTTTTGAGAATATTTGAAATAGTGTACAATTTCTCCAAGACTGACTTTTTGGATGAGGAAGACCACCATTCTGCTCAGTCTCCGTATGTTCTCCTAAATTTACCACAACTATACAGCCATTTCATTTACTTACTGATTTATATAATGTGTCCTTTTGTTACCAGTTATCTAATCTTTTATCATAACTTCAATTAGATTAGAAGGGACACATGCTTATATTAACAGAACCAGCCTATATTAATCTATAATACACCTCAAAATGTTTGCCCTGCTTTTGTATTACCAGTATGATTGTATTAGTTAGGATCTTAATCATGAGCAGCAGTTAATATCAGAATGAAAGATGAAAAATTATTTTTTAACATGGAGAAGTATTGTTTTGTTCTAAATTGGTTTTTTTTTTTCATTTCAACAAATTAAGTAAATGGTTAAGTAAATTAAGTATGTCAGAGTTCTGTCAGGGCTGTAATGTTGACAAAGTGTGCTTTTTTTAGTCTGTGTGGAAATGAACATAAATATGTTTGTAGATTGTTCAGAGGAGCACTCCATTCCCAGGTCCATTATACCAGAGAGCAATGGACCTCAACACATACTATTTGAATGAGGACATGACAAACTTGGCAAACCTGGCTGAAGCTGGAGACTTTCACACATTAACAGGTTAGATCATCATAATAATAATTATAATAAAAATAGAAATGATGTTAACAATATTGTGCATGCTAATCTGTTACATCTTAATTTGTTTTAGACAGCTGCTGGGAGAACACCGATGCCACAGTCAACCTTGCTTGCAAATGCAGGCTTTAACAAAGACCAAACACTGTTTTTGATTGATGTGGCAGCACATTGGGACTGAAGGCATAGGTCTACCAAAAATTCAAAATGACCTGAACACACGCTTTAAAAAAGGCAAACAGAAAGGAATTACCTTCTTGGAGGACAACATTATATAGTCTTTCTTGTTCTTGAATCATCAGAGAGGATAGAGGTGCATGGGCCCGAAGCTCTAAGACATTGTAGATGTTTCACAGCATGCACTGGCACTGTGTCCAGCCAAGCAACAACACCAATTGCCATACCAACATCACCTCATAAAAAAGAAGGGTGCATAACTAGTTTAATCAGTTCCTGCAAGAGTCAGAAGAAGCCAGTTGGCAGTGCCATGAAGAGACTCTAGCACAAATGAAGTCTGCTGAGCATGTTTTTGAGGCTCTGATGAGTAAATTGTTGCACAAGCTACAATCTGTTGCTATTTGGAGAAGCTTGTACTGGTCATTGGGAAACAGTTACATTATTTGTATACAGTTTATTTGAGGCTTTCAGGACAAGGAATAGTGTTTTGGTATATAGCTTTTAAAATGTGTATATGTTTTGAATACAAATACTTATGTTACAGTTTGGATATTTTGGACATTGTGAACTCCTCATGTAACTTTTAACCAATTAAATGCAGAGCTGCTGCCATAAGTTACACTCAGCCAACATAACTGTCAGGATTCAAATACGAATAACTTGAGAAAGAGAGCTGAGAAAAAGGGATGAAGAGGAGGCATCCAGGTGAGAGCAAACAGACCATCTCTGCTCAGAATGCAGAGACATCAGCAACTGCTATTTTTTTTTGTTTCTCTGAAACAGGGCTAGCTCCTGAAACTCTAGACACAGTGATAATTTCTTACAATACAGGTTTTTCAGTCTTTCACAGATATCTGAGTTAATTTTCCAATAAAAGCAAAGGGGGAGATACTCCTTTAGAGGATAATATTTCACATATTTTTTTGTGAACAACATGTGGCATGCAAATGATAAGATTTTCTCTAAAAGCTGTACACCTGATTCAGAAACGATTAATGATCAGGTTTAGTCTATTATATCTTCAAAAGGAATTATCTGTTGTTTTTCACCTTCCCATTTTGTGATGTAGTGTTCCTGACAGTATTTTTCTTTTCTACATCATTTGCTGGGAGCCTTGCATTTGCCAGTGAAACACAACAAATTGGTTCACAAAAATATTTGTTCCCCTTTAATATTCTCTGTAGTTCCTTGCTTGTTGCAGACTTCTTCACAGATGACAATACTGTATCAGAAATATATTTTTTGCTATTTCCTCTTCTGAAAAATTTTCCCCTTGCTTTTAATATACCACCACATCTTTAACTGCTCTCTTGCTAGTAGTACTGTATAATAAAATACATATTTTTCATTTTTGACAATATTCCTGGCTTTTAAGAATTTGTTAGTCATTTTTGTTTTGATTAACTTTTTAAAGAATATTCTTTTTTTAATTACTAATTTGTTGCCATTTCAGTTAAATCATTATTTCACTATTTTCTGTATTTGTTTTTTCAATTGCATCACCATTTTGTGTTTCTGGACTTCATAGGCACTGCCAGTTTGTGACTGATCTCCTTGATGTTGCATTTTTGCTATGTATATAATGCCCTTGTGACTTGTGACATGGTAGTCATTATATTTAAAATGTCCACTGTCACTAAGCTAGTGCCTACACCTCAGTAAGACAAAGAGAGGTATTGCAAGAGACTAGTACTTCTACAAATTATCTATTTAGCAAGATCTTTTAGTTTTGAATTGTAGTTTGGTTTTGACTTAAGATGTGGATAGTGACTAACTCAAAAGAAAAATGTTTATTACACCCTTGGTTTGGCTTAGACTATTTTTTTGTTTTCTCCTTTAGAGGATAATATTTACTCATTTCTGTTACTCTTGGTATTTCTAATTTCTGTTTTACTGTAACTGCTGCATATTCTCATAAACCATTCTTGTAGACATTATAACATATTCCTTCTTATGAAGTATTTTTATTTTGAATTTGAAATTTCTGAATTCCCTCATTGGATTAATAAAGCTTTATCCAATCTAATATACTGTAATCCAATACGGAATTGTCATACTTTGCATTAAATATATGTTTCAGATTTACCTGACTGCTACTCAACTGTCTTTCCACATAGAGTTTTTCCAGTTTTATTTCTTTAATGCTTTGTCACATCTGTCCAAAAGCCACTTGTCTGAAATTTATTAGGGTAATGCTAATTATCAAAGAGGTGTGCATTTATTTTTAATAAAACATACAGAGTCAAAGACAAAAAGGTGAATACAAACTTCAAAGGAGAAAAAAGAAAAACAAAAAAATTCTGTTTGTAAGGGCACTCACTACTTTACAGAGAAGCCCTAACATACACAGTAGGCATTTCCCAAGCACCACATTAAAGCAATCTCTCTCTCTCTCTGTTTTCTCTCTCTTTTTATATTGGCCTCTTGTCTTCCCACCAGAAAGTCCTTGTATCTAGCTCTTTTCCAACTGTAGATTCAGTTATGTCTCTTCCTAGAGGTACATTTAAACCCCTAGGCAGTGTAATTTATGGACCAGGTTCCATAATAACCTTTTAGGTCAGGATAGCTTTCTTGGTGTACATGGATTCCAAGTTAGAGCTCTCCCTGGTGACCTGTGGTGTCATTGCACAGTTTTTAGGGCTGCAGCAGTGCCTTATGTATGTTTTTCTATCTATTTTTATCTTTCCCTCTTCGCAAAATATTTTACCATTATGTTTTTATTTTTAATCTTATCCCACAACTATATGCTCCCAATCATCCCGATCTTGCTCAGTCAGCACCACCACCACCACCTAGAGAGTATTACAAAAAACTGCCGTTGCCACAACTGAATTGTTTTGACATTGGATAGTTGACTTCTTTCTTCATGACTTCTATTTTGCTTTTGGCTCTTTAGATGGGAGCTACACTTTTTTAAAGACTTTTATTTATGAATTTGCTGGATTCAGAATTACAGTTTTGTTCAGGATTTTAACAATTAGATTTTTGTTGTGGTTGATTAGCTCTTCCTATTTTTTGCCGGTTTATTTCTGTGCTTTTCTTTATTTTAAAATCTAATTAGCTTCTGAGCCTTTTGTAATTAGTTTGTTTGTCCTTTTCCTTTTGGAGAAGTTTTTCATTTTTGTCATTTGAAAAATTAAATTGCCCCATTTATTTTTGTTCTTTGCTTTGTCAAGTCCCTTTGGCTTTCTCAACCTGATGAATTCTTTAACAGATCTATTAATTATTTATATACAAGTTTGGCAGCTATTTTAAGTTTGGGAGGGTTTTCACAGTTTTGGCCTTTCCATTTATACAAGTAAAATTGCATGCTATTTGTTTATTTGTTCAATAGTCATGCAAAAAATGGATGAATGTAGTTTTATGAAATTCTGCTTGTGAATTGCCATTAGTCCAACTTGAAATATAAGCTATATGGTATATTAAGGGGGAGGAGCAACTCTGAACACCAGTACTGATACAGGAACTACAATTACCATCAGACCGCAAGAAAGCATCAAAGGTAATGGGAGGACTGTTTTATTGGCGCAGCACCCAAAATAGAAAATGGTGAGAGTTTACTAAAAGACCCACAAAACAAGGCCAGGGCCTTCCCTAGCCTGCCTAGAATAGGCATCACCCTAGGCAGCCTCACTTCTCAGGTCCACAAAATCTTGTAAAAATGAGAAGTTTCCTTGAAAAACAGAAAATACAAAAAAGCCTGTAAGGCAATTCAAAGTTAGCTAGTTCCAAATCTCAATCTGTAAGCCAAATCCAATAAACAGAGCAAAAAATAAACACCAATCCAATAAATCAAAATGAAAAAACAACACTCAAAACAAGCCAGTGTTGTGGTGGGGAGGGGAGTACTTCTGGGGCTTATAACCCTGGACTCTAGTGTTCAGCCTCCTGATCTTTGAGTGTAACTCCCCCATGTCCACCTGCTCCTCAATTTGACAGTCATTTATAAACCATGCAAAGCCCCACATGAAATCAACAGTAGTATTTTTGAAATACAGAGGCCACTGGGGGGTGACAGACCTGGTAGTATAAAGAGCTCCAACAATGCAGCCTCTATTTTTCCCACAGTACACTAGAAGATTAGACTAGATGGTTAGTTCAATACTTTCCAAAATGTTGAAGTTGTTAGACTATTAATAAACTTCAAAGAACTGATATTGCTGAGGTTTCATATTATACTGGCTCTTATTTAAAAGTTAGGAAAAATTTCACTGGTTTAAAGTCCACTGGCTCAGATATCCATTTTGGACAAGAGAGAACTTGACCATTCAATAAAGGATTTAAATAGAATTTCCTATCCTATCATCTGGATAGGAAGATGGCTGTAATCTGAACACAATGAATCATTGTCATATGAAGCCCTGGCAGGCTATTTTGTAAACTATTCAGAAGTGAGAATCTTAAGATTCTTTGCCAACTGAGATCTCTTTTTTTCTGCAGCAGTGCTTTGCAGCACAAGATCATTTTTCTGAGTCTGCTTAAACTGGCTGAACAGTAGATGGCCTTAATTAATTTATAAAAGCAACCAGCTACTGTTCTGCTTCAATTAAATCATACAACCAATTCTGCTGTTTTCTGAAATGCACTCCAGGAGCTGCAATCACAAAGAATACATACTTAGTCTCTGAGGGATACTTTTTCTCTGACACTGACCAGCTCATCCTAACACTGTATTGTTGGGTGTTTTTCATTAATAGGATAAATTTGTGCTTTGAGTTAAACACAGAGCCATGCATTTCCAGACTACTGCTTTCTGAACTGGATTAAGCAGGTTTGCGAATGTTAGGTTTATGTTATTAAGCTCATGGAAATACTAGTCAAGTTCAGAAAGGCTTTCAACCTCAATATTATTCACATGGTATAAAATAAAGGTTGGTTACACTGACAGTCCTGTGGTATTCTTTTAAAGCACTATTCAAATTTTCAAAAGTGTACACAAATTAATTACAAGAAAATCAAAAACCAAGTCATAGTATCACACTCTGCATCTACCCATCCACCAGTTACAAATGTACTTCTTAAACTGGAGCCTTTCATGAACTGAAAATCACATAGCAGGGAAACTAGAAAACTTCAGATGAGGCCAGGTCCGAATACTTTGCTTTCTATATGGTGGTCTAGATCTAATTATGCAATTTTCATTTTGCTATAACTTACGGGGCCGGCTCTACGCTGGGGCAAGGGGGGGGGCAATGCCCCCTTAAACAAACGTCCTGCCCCCTTAAATCAAACTTTTAGAAGCTGAGAGAGAAAATAATAGATTACCCACAAACTGAATATGGACAAGATGTACTACAGTAGCTGAAAAATCCACTGGAAAAGGCACAAATGAGATGATAGGTTTCACCTCTTGTTCGCTCTTTCCCTCCGTGCACTGTTTGTCCGCAGCTCTCACAGCACTCCGCAGAGACCCCCCACTCCCCCTCACCCCAGCTAAACATCCAATCACTGTTAGTATGCAAATGACCCGGTGTCAGGTTTCTCAGTAGGCAGGGTTGCGCAACAGCGGCAGGCGTTGAGGAAGCAGCAATCTCTGTCGTCAAAATCATAGCGACTCGTGAGATAATTAACAACAACAAAAAAATACATCTATATTTGTACACTCAATGGTGGACTAGGGGGAAAGTTCCTAGTGCCGGTGCTTGGTGTCTTGAAACCAGCAAATGCTATTCTACAGTTTCAGTCAGTTGATCTGTGCAGTGCTTCTGAGGTTGTTAGTGCAGCACGGAACTCCTTAAAAAACATCCGTGAGGATGACTGTTGGGGAGTGTCATCTCCTACTGAGGATGAGTCACATCCAACAAAGAGAAGGAGAACAATGAGCAAATACCTGGGTCAAAGTGTTGTGCTCTCAACTCGGGCCATACAGACTCTGGTGACCCTACCATTTTCCCTCATCAGTCTCTGAAAAGATCCCTGCTCAACATCCTTGACATGGCCACTTCAGAAACGGAAACTAGATTTTCACACAAGAATATTGACCTGATGAAGGCCATATCTAGTCTTGCACCCAAATCTAGTGCATTTCTAGATCCCACCCTGTTGCACCCTCTGGCTGTGATGGCTGGCACTGTATCAGATGTTGCAAGTCTGAAAAATGAAGTTCTTGTGGCAAAACAGATGCTGCTCAAAAAATGTTCAAAGGAAACAGAACTGTCCACTGTGTGTAAACTCCTGCAGGAGCACAAGGAAGCCTTTCCTGAGTTGCATAAATTGTATGTAACAGCCCTGGTAATTGGTGTGTCTTCAGCATCGTGTGAGAGTTCCTTCTCCACTTTGTCACTTGTCCTAACCCCCTATCGTCACACCATGTTACATAAAAGAAAGAGGAATTTGGTGATCTTGGCCCATGAGAAGTCCATAAAAAATAACTTGGATATGGATGAATTTGTAAGAGTTTTTGCAAAGGGAAACAGGAGACTGTTGTTGTAAAGTGGATTGAGGAGAAAGGAGAGTGGAGCTGTTCAGTTGTAAACAGAGAGTTCAGTTGCTTGCAAAACAAACAAGCTTAAAACAAGACAAAAAAGAAGAAAAAAGTTCAAATGTTCTGTTCTAAATCTGTTGTGTTCTACAAATTAGTTTGAGAATTGTAGGAAAAGACATGGTGATTTTTTTTTGTTTTAATTACTATGCCAACCCTTTTTAGTTTTGTAAATATTGGCTATATTGAGAGGTCTTATTTTATTCTTACTTTATTTTGCAAATTTATTTGAGAATTAGGCCATCCAATTAAGATAATTTTTATATTGTTGGTTGTAAAGATCTGGATGGATATTTTATTTTATTCTTTATTTTATTTTTTTTTTTTTCAAGACTTGGTGAATTGATTTTTTTTTATAACTTGGCCTACCCTTTTTAGTTTTGTTAGTATTGGCAATAGTGAGAAGTGTTATTGTTGGGTTCGAATATATTTGATATAGGCCATACAATTAAGGTAAATTTCATGTGTTTAGTTGTTATAATTTGATGAGGAATATTTTATTTTACTTTTTGTTGTTTTATTTTTCAGTTTTCCTCCTGAGGGATTGCCACCTTATTGTGGTCAGGGGGTTTGCGTGCCTCAGTGACCCTAAGAGCTACACCAGCAGAAGCTTAGCCTTCAGGTGGGACACCCAAGTTGGACAGGTTTTAGGGTAGAGGCCTGACAAAGTGCAATCCAATTACATGGCAAAAACAGTTATCCAGAGCACCCCCACCCCTTTCCCGCCTCCATCGTCACCATGCGCCCCCTTCACATTTCTGTCTGCCCCCACATATATGTCTGTCTAGAACCGGCCCAGATAACTTATTAAGTTTATTACATAGAAAAATCACCTGAAAAATCCCAGACCATCGAGAAGTGTGTGAACTGACGACATGAAGAATCGTCTTTACGCCGAACTGGAATCGTCCCCACATAAATCAGTCATCCAGACGATCTGGATCTGCATAATTAGATCTGGACCACCTTGTAGATCAGTTTTGTATTGTTTGAAAAAGATGATAAATGATAAGTTACTAATCCATCAGTTATCAAGCATGATTATTCAAGTTTAGGGTTACCAGTGTTTTAGTGGTATATTGATGTATATGAAAACTGAAAGAGATGATAAATGATAAGTTACTAATCCATTAGTTATCAAGCATGATTATTCAAGCTTAGGGTTACCAGAGTTTTAGTGGAATATTGATGTATATGAAAACTTTGCTTGGCAATCTATGTAATTGTATGCTGTATCTCTTCAGGATTTAGCTCATGAATGTGATCTACAAATGTTACTGTAGGAGCTGGAAATTCTTCTCCCATTGCTGTTTCTCTTACACAAACCCTTTCCAGCATCCAGTCGACAAGGAACAAGAATAAATTCGCCATTTACATTGCCATCTTTCTTCTGTTCAATAAGATGGATCCCCTGTCTTTTCAACTCCCCATTCTCCATCTTTTGCAATGGGTGAATACTCTCGTAATTGTAACTGCTCAACTGTGGACATCCCTTGACCCAGCTTTTGATGCTGATTGGTCATTTCATTACAATTAGCTTCTGCATGATTAATGTGTAGTCTTCAATTAAAATATAGCATACCAGGTGAAATGAATTACATTTGCTTTGCTTTTATGGACATGAATTAAAATGGAATACGCGTTTGTATTGCATTTTAAACTGACACAAAAATCGTGTGCCATAGTGAAGCGCAATCGATCATTGGGTTGATATTGTGACAAACAAAACAGTCGATTTATGAAGAAAAAACTTAATTTTTAGTATTTTTCTTAACACTGCTATCACTGTACATAAACGTAATCAGTCAATCACCACAAACAGTAAAACTCAAATAAAGTCTACAATACTTCATTTTGTCCCAATACTGGGACTCATGCTTTAGCATCAGATAGTGGTTAAATGATGTAATAATGAAAAGTCTAGAGATGTTTTTAATTATGTAACTAAAAGTACCACGTGTATATGCATTCCATTTAATTTTAGCATGAATGATCTTCCATATTCTCCGTCCTGCCTGAATATGGAAACTGTCCTAAGGGCAGTCTCTCCTATACTGTACGATGCCCCGCAAAAGTTAAACAACAGTGTGCAAAAAGCAGGAACCAGTCAGATATTCGTTCATACGGCGCCACATACACTGTAAATTGCTAATCACTCTAATATACAAGTCTCAGTGATGTGGGAAAAAGCAGTAATTAGCCGGAGAAAAATCAAGAAGACACATGAACAACGTGCAAAGTGAGGAAGAGTTGCACAGTCAATGCAGCTATACTACAAAATCGTTGATATGACGTAAGCCTGTCTCTACTTCAATATCGGAAATTGACAAGACTGATCAGAAAATGGATACGTGAATAGGTGGCTACATTAATATGCGTGCATGTGTATTGCGATAGACTGGAACTCCGTCTAAGCTTGGTTTCCAATTTGCAGCCAAATGTAAATTTGACTTAAATTGTTACGCGTTATTTTTGAGAGCGATCTTACTTCATAGCGGTCTCCTTTAACTCTGAACTGGATTACGTGAGGATGAATTGTGTACCTAAATAAATACAACAGAGACGACTAGATTTCAACGTTTTCTAAAACGTCCAGCAGAGGGCAGTGTAGTACTAGAAGTACCTTCTGACTGCAATGGGTTGCGCTTTTTTGTTTCGCGCAAGCTGTCTCTGATCGATGAGGGTGTCCGTACGATTGAGTTTTTCAGCACGTGAGGGCGCTCAGTGGAGACAGTAAGGTTACAGTCGGGCTGTTCATGAGTTGATGGCAGTGACCGATGTTCAAGCTGACCAACAACATCCGGTTTAGCCAAAGTCATCGCTTTTATGTCTTCTTTGTCCTCACCTGAAGAAGACTTGGCTTTAGGTAGGTTTAGCCATTGTGTTTTTTATAAAAGGTTTGTAAAACAATACGCAGTTTGGCAAAGACCTAGGTAAAAGGCTTAGTAGGCGAAATTCAGACTGATAACTTAGATTTTGGAGTCTTTATGTTTCAACCTGTCAAGTAAGATGCACATTTTAATTTACACTTGGGGGCAAATAATAGGCTATACTACCTAACTATCCATCCATCCATCTATCTGCCTAGCATATGGACGCAGGTACTGCAGCCTATTTCAACAGTACCCTGTACAAGATAGGAAAACAGATACAGACAGTATCTATATATATAATTCACTAAGGCAAGACACCCATGGAAAGCGGGCGTGGATTCACTAAGCCGCCGACAAGTAAGACAGCTATGGTGCACACAGGAAGGAGCCACGCCGGAGGTGAATCGCCATATGCAGCGGTTTGCGAGGGTTACCCCATGGGATCCTTAAAACAATCCTTTACAACTGAGGTTAAAACACAATGAAGTAAGTAGTCTTTAAAAACCGAGTTTTCTTTCGACGCACGACTGCGTGCACCATAGCAAACTGTTTTACCCGCTACATACAGCAATTCGCATCCGTGACAAACATGTGTCTTCTTAGATGCTTCTGCAGGAACACGGAAAGTCTACGCGAGTCACAGGTGCATCTGGACTGTGCAAAGACGACGACGACTCAATTGACGAGTTGGAGGTGGGCATATGAGCGATGGCGGTCCGCCAGTTTTCAGTCACGGACGATTGTGTGTTGGTTCGTTCCGTGCATTGTTACAATGTTGCTTTTCTTGCTGATTTATTACATTACCGATTTTTCAAATGTTAATTTTCTCCCTGTGCTTAAAAATCATTAAAAAACCGGCCTGATTATACGGCGTATGGTACGCCGCGGGTTGGCTAGTAAAATTTAAATGAGAAACCAAGGCACAGAGACTTGCTTCACAGAAACCTCTGACTGTGCAGTTCTGAGTTCTTTTTTTCAAAGTACATGTGGCTGTTCTTGAATTAGTACAATAATAGTTAAAGACACAACAGGTCCTTAGTTTTAGCTCATGGCAGCTCGCAACATGTCTTACTGAGTGATACCTTTTTTTGTTTTGAAATATTTGATGTGTGTCAAGTGAAGTTGGGGAGCATGTACTGGTACAGTGTGTTACTGCACCCACTACATAATGAAACAACTTGGGATCCCAGTTTGCAATCCCCCGGGCAGACATGCGGTTCAGTCCCACCCTCTGGAAATGAACCCTTTATCTGTTGCAGCCAGGTGTTACGTGGGTGACCCCTTGGCCTGGTTCAGCCACTTGGGTCCCCAATAATGAGGATCTTACAAGCTGGGTCATCCTCGGGGAAACGTATCACATGGTCGTAGTGCCGTAACTGACGCTCCCTCACAATGCAGGTAATGTGCCTCATTCAGGACTCCTTGAGTAACCGCTCATTCGACACAAAGTCAAGCCAACAGTACCCAAGGATTTTCCAGAGAGACACCATACCAAAGGAGTCCAGTCTTTGTCTCAGTTCACGCGAGGAGGACAGCCTTACCACCAGTATGGAGAAGTTCACGCCAGATACCACAGATCCCTACAGCCTTTTCCCCCTCAGCTGGTTCACCACCTGTGCAATCTCAATGAGATTGGGTGGTTCACAGCTAATTGGAGGAGCAGCCTCAAGAACAGTGGACCCAGAGATATCCAACGTCCTAGCCGGAGGATCAACTTTGAACAACTGCTCAAAGTAGCCAGCCCAGCAGGTCACAACTGCAGTGTCATCCATAAGGGCCATTCCATCAGCTGCCCTGATTGCGACTCTCTGAGGAACAGATTCAGATGTGTGTAATGCTTTGATTCCTTTGTAAGTAGGATGTGGGCCGCTAGACCACAGATGGTGTGTCACTTGCTCACAGATTCCTCTAACAAACGCCTCTTTATCTGCCCTCGGAGCCCTCGCAGCCGTCCTTCTCAGTTCCCGGTACAGACCAGAGTTGCCATTGAGCCGTGCGCTGCGACTCTTGATGATATCCAGGATGCCCTGCGAGATGAAACACCTCCTTCTGGGAACACCGGTAACACCAACTCAGCCCTCAGCAACCTTCAGGGTCTTGTCATGGAAGGTCTCCCATGTCACATTAAGATCGGCAGTCATACCCAAATCTGAAAGTTCCTTACACAAACTGCGTACACACTCATTAGAAACAGCCTGGTATTGGAGTCTGGCCAAGTTCAGGCTCATTTTCCTAGCAGGTGGTAACCTACTGAACCTAAGCTGGATCCTAAGAGTAGCAACAACAAGTCTGTGGTCAGAATTCACAAACTGGGCACTTCTGTAGACCCCGCAGTTTTGCAAGAACCTCCAGTGTCTGCCCACAAGGATGTGATCGATCTCCTTCACTGAACCACCAGTATTGGAGTACCATCTCCAACAATGCGGTTCAGGACACTGGAACCAGGATCCAGTGATTTGCAGCCCCTGAAATTTTGCAAAGTCAAGGAACACGCAGCCACTTTCACCACGGTAACCAGACCCATGGGGACCAAGACAATCCTCATAGCCAGCCCTGTCAGGTGGCTGCATTGAAGTCACCCATGACCAGAGGAGTGTTACCTCACGGGCACCCATCAACCACAGAGCGAAGCTGCGAATAAAATGCCCCCCTCACTGAGACATCACTCACCACGGTTGGAGCATACACTGAGACAACAGACAAGGCACCCACAGAGTGCCATAATCTGAGTCTCATAATACGCTCAGTGTGTGTAATGTGTGTTTATTTATTTCCTTGTGTTTCACGTATCACTGCATTTGGAGTGATGTCTAGAGGATCTTGATCATCTATCCATTAACTAACAAGCTTTTTCCAGTTCATGGTGTAGACTACAGCCTCCAGTGCCAGAACTGAGCACAAACTGGGAACTTTCACAGAACTGGTACTATTCTACTGCTGTCAAAAGTTTGGGCCACACAGCAAAACTCACTCATGCAGGACATATTTTAAATAAAGGCAGGAACCAACATTAGACAAGATTCCAGACCATTGCAGACTATTTTCCATATAGTCTTTTTATTTCCATTTTCTCATTGGCTTAGTAGTCCAGGCATATATAAAATGGCAAAGTTGATGACACCATTGATTTCCATAACTCATGTGTGTATTCCGGTTATTGATAGTTTCATCCTGACAAGATAGAATATTGGCTATTTAGACTTTGCACATGCTCCCCATAGGTTAACTATTGATTCTAAATTGACCCTATATGAGAGACTATGATTAAGTTTGTGTGTGCCAGTACCCTGTAATGGAGGAATGCCCAATAAGGGGTTCATTTCCATGTCACCTTCAATGCAATTGCGACCCTTCACTTACATTTTGTTTGTTTCAAAAAAGATGGAGGAACACTTTAAGAAAAACTATAAAGTACCAGTATTTTTGTCACATAATTAAAATATAAACACACTACAATATTTTTCAATATGCTAGTTTGTTACAATGCAGAGATGACACTCAAAGGGTATTTAACATTTTTTAAGTTGATTTTATTTTTACATGATTGAGATATATATTTTATTTTGATTTGTGAAGTTGTGATCTTAATTGAAGCTTTTTTATACATTTACAAAAATTCTGTTCCCGTTCTTTTGCTTTTAAAAGGGGGTCATGGGACCTCAATCCAAACATAAAACAGAAAGTATACCCTTTTCAAGAAATTAATGTTCTTGAATATTGATCTGTGTCTTGATATTGCACACATATATATATATTTAGAAAATACAATATATATATATTAATGTTTTAATTTAAAAAATATAAAATATTTTTATTTAAAAGAAAATATTTTGTGAGATTCTGCCATTTTAAAAGTAGACTATTGTGTTCTTCACCACATTTCTTGTCTCCCTCTATGATAACATTTCATCTCCAGTATGATGGTTTCCTGTAGCTTTTGTGAATTTTACAGTTGATGTTCTTTGAGAGGGATTTGACTTTTGAGCAGTTGGCATAAGACTTTTCATATGATTTAGACAGCTAAGCTGTCATTATGCATCAGTGATATGTCTGCCTATGAAAACAAGGATTCATTGAACTGCATTGTTGAATATTTATGCCCACCTCAATATATTTATATCGTATTTTATTTCGAGATACACCACGAAAATATAATTTGTGATTGGCAAAAAAAAATCTTAAGCAGGTACAGTTGATTATTTACAGTACCACTCAATAACATTCCCTTATTCTAATTCAGAGTCCCAGGTGTCTGGGAAACAATACCTTCCCAGTGTAAGATACAGAGCCAAGATTACACAATTCTGTAGAACTTAAATTTCATTCAGTATTGCAATGTATTAAGTTAGGTCTTTGCTAGCATGCCTCCATTGTGCTGCATGTTCTCATTGTGTTTGTCAAATTAATTAACCCACTTTTGTTGTGTATAGTATGAAGTGAAGCACCCACACCAATTAGCACCTTATCTGCAAAACATGGATTGCAATCTGGGTTGTAAGAAGGCTATGATTTATGAAACATTGATGTCAATGTACCTTCCAGTGCATGTGTGTCTTGTTTTGTTGATTCTTTGCACACTTTAATTCAGCTCCCCCTTAATTTAAAAGGCAAGTATAATTCACAGAGGTCAAACATTACCTGAAAATTACATTCTTTTATGACAACCTGTTGTTATCCTAAAAACCTTTTACACAGACTATGAAGGTTAAAACACTCAGACAGTGCAGAATAACAGCACTTTGTGATTTTAATTCTGGTTTATTTTTGCACTTCCAATTAACAGTAGAGACAAAGTGTATAGCATCATCATCATTATCATCACCAAAACAAGATTATATGTTGCAGCTTCATAAGGAGCAAGTTTAATGTGCGTTGTTAACTTTTTTGGCTCTTCATCTGCACCCAGGTGGATTGGTTAAATGGAAGGATGTCCAGAGTTTGGATAGCATGTTCTTCAAACTAGTTCAATCTTAAAACAGAGAGACAGATGAACATCTCGCATCAGGGCATGATGGTTGCTCTTCTTTGAATGTATTCAAATATTATTTGTAAAAAGTACTCCAGCAGTATTTTCTATGCCAATTCTTCAGCCTGTTTTGCTTTTTAACCAGAATCTTACTACACGTTCTTTGTTGTATAAAAAAATTGTGCTTGACATTCAGCTATATATTCTAGTTTTTCTTTCTATGTTTACACTTCAAAAAACCCTGTCTGGATGCAAATATTGCTTAAAGCTATTACAGATGATGAACAGCTGTTTTAGCCTGGGAATTATTTATTTTGGATAAATCCATCAGTTTCACAGAGTGAATTTAAAACTTTAGCTGGTTATCCATCCATGATCAGTAGATTCCACCTTGAAGCCATTGAAGAATAAACAGCGTTTGATTTAATTTCTTGAATAAATAAGTGCATAAATCACTTTATGATAAATATCAATATTGTATTTACAGAAAATTAAATTGAAATAATAAATATACTATTATTTATATAGACATGTACTCTCATAAGAGTATATCTTCACTTCCTCAGTGGTCATCTGCCATTTAATTCTCAAGAAGGCACTACATGTAGGGCATGCCTTCCGTGGTTAGATTCTAAACGCTTTTCACACTGGCAAGGAGACTCAGCTTTTCTCAAGTCATGTCTCTGTTAATCAGTCTCCAGTCTTTGTGAGCATTCTTCTATTGTGTCTTGTTCCCTCACTTGAGTGTGTCTCACCTGGTCAGTGTTCAGCCGCTGGGAGCATCCCTCATATCTTTCTGCTCTTCTTCTCTGTATATGACATCTTCTGCCTGCTGTTTGGTGCTGTAATTGTTCCTCCTGGCTTCCTACCTCTTTTTCTTGAGCAGTCTAAATGGTTGTTTTACTGTTCTTGTTCTTCAGAATCCCACATCACATGCTTTCTTCAGGCATCAAAAGATTTTGGATTTAAATTAGTTCTCTTTCTAGAAGGCAAATAATTTGAAAATGAAAAACAAAACATACTGACTTTATTCACCACAATGTAAAGGACTGGATCCAAGAAAGTGTACCCTCAACAAAAATATTTAACTGTCAAAATCAGTGAGTTTGCTGCCGAAATCAGTACCGAGGTGATGTACTGTATACACTGCTTTTTAATTTATCCCTAAACTTTCATGACAATCTGTTTGCATGCATCTTTATTTTGGAACTGAAAATGTAAGAAAATAATGCTTTGAATAGCAAGATTTATCAAATACGCCGCTCCTATGCACACCCCAACAAGCCACCAAGACTATTATACATGCCAAATTTCATGTATATCCATTGAGCCGTTTACAAACGATGCCTGGATATACAGGCAGACAGGCATTCTTAAGTATATTTATATAGATAAGTTGGATATGGCTAACGTGGCTATTGCTTTTGGTAATATCCCATGTAGATAGTGTTGCCAAACTGAATTGTTGCTTTATTGTATACTGTAGATTGGGAAAGCTAGGTGTGTTGGCCAGTTTGATATTCAGATATGCAGAGAATTGGCCTAAACAGTCTGCATTTCTTGGTCTTTACAATCCGGATACTTATGTCTCAGTTGACTGTCCTGCTAATGTGTCTGTTTTACCATTTTCTATCTTTTCATCTGTCTTTCTGTCTATAAATCTTTGCAGATTCTTTGGCACTTAGGGAAGTGTTTATCTATGTGTGTCCTTTTACTTGCCTTACCTTCTAATGGATGTTCTGCTTAACTAAAATAGTTATTTAAAACTTGGCAGTGTTAAAGGGATTTTCAGGCCTTGCTAGGGCATGCCCCGATGAAAGTTTCTATGATCAAGATAAATGTCAAATAAAACTGCAAGTGTTCTCCCTTTGCAAAACTAAATAACTTCTGACCTTGCAGCGAGAATGAAAAACAATAGGTCTAATGTAAATAACAACTCGAATTAAGATAAAAAGAAATGAGGTTAAATTAGATATTAATCTAAAAGCTTTTTTAGCAGAAGAAGCAGTAGTAAGTATTTCTGACAGTATTTGCTCTACTCTAAATTACCTTTGTTTGATTTGCATCCTTAATTGTTCATCTTTCCCAGATTGCATTAGTAATGTCAAATTGCTGAAACAATTTTGAATTTGCAGTACCAAAATTGGCCACTGGAGGGTATTACCTGACAGTGACATGAAGTCGGTTCCCAGTCAGTTTTTCTTTACTATACAGTAATTGAGGCTTTACCTATGTGTCTGTACATGACTGTGTAAGTACAGGAAAACCGCATAAATATCCTTCAAGCACTGTAGTGCCTGGCCTTCTCCATTTTGTAATTTAGAACATAACAGAAATCACATTTTATGTTTGTTGATAGCATCTCCAAGTCCAAAGTCAGAGGCATTCAACTTAGAGAGATAATGCCCTATTACCTCCAGTCTTCAGTTATGCCTTGAGATCAACTGAGGACACCTCTGTAAAGTTTTATTGAAAGTATATGTGTAGGACTTGTTGTGTTTCACCTAGTGATTCAGATATGGATTGAGTGGACATGAATATAGTTTGATGTCTATTTTAATTTGGCATTCAATTTAAAACACAAATCATAGCAATAGGCTGTGATTCCTGGTCCTGTAACTTCCTGGACTTTAAACCATAGGTCTACAAGTTCATTTTTCATCTTTGACTCAGTGAAAAATCCTAAGCGAGTCAGTTAATCTGCTTGGTTTCCAACTGTAATAGAAAAAAATATATACTGTATCTATATATGTATATAAATGTTGTTACATTACATCCAAACTGCAATTACTAATTACAGTTTAATGATAATATCAATCAATTCAGCATTATTACTGTTTAATCCATTTCAGGTTTGTGTGGGTCAGAACCTATTTTCCCTGCACTGGGTGCAAATAGTAGCAAAGTGGGATGGGATTCCAGAGACTGGAATGTCAAACCATGACTAGGCACACTAAAGCACACACTCACACTGTACCAAAGTAGAATTGCCAGTTAACCTAAAAGTAGAATTGCCAGTTAACCTAAGATGGACCCCTTTTGGCATGTGGGAGAAAAACTGGAGTGCCCTAGAAAAATAATCATATAGATGTAGAGAGAACATGTGGAGTCCAAACACAGTATCGTGGGCTGGAGTGGAACCCAGAATGCTGGACCTTTGAGGCAGCACTGCTTCTAACCACTGTCCTACCTTGTAACAGTATTTGTAAATCAACACTTTAGTTTAAAAGGATAGCTGGGAAACATTGCGCATTGAAGCTTCTATCAATTATGTGAAAGGAGGGGAAATTAAAGCCGTTGGTTTAGATCCGATAAGACCCTCTTGGGAAGCCTAGCTGTCCTCAAATGAACTCACTCTTCATTCCTGCAGAGTAGAAAAGCGGCAGAGAATATAATATCCTCTGTGGGGAACCCTGCATAATCGTTCAGATCAAGACAAATGAGCTGACTTCTATTTCTTCTTGCAAAGCTAGATACTTTTGTGTGGTGATTATTTTAGGCTTTACATAACCAAATTTAGGGCAGTTTGGTGGTGCAGTGGGTAGCTCTGCTGCCTTGCAGTTAGGAGACCCTGGTTCGCTTCCCAGGTCCTCTCTGTGTGGAATTTGCATGTTCTCCCCGTGTCTGCATGGGCTTCCTCTGGGTGCTCCGGTTTCCTCCCACAGTCCAAAGACATGCAGGCTAGGTGCATTGGCGATTCTAAATTGTCTCTGGTGTGTGTGTGTGCACCCTGCAGTGGGCTGGTGCCCTGCCTGGGGTTTGTTTCCTGCTTTGTGCCCTGGGTTGGCTCCAGCAGGCCCCTGTGACCCTGTAGTTAAGATATAGTGGGTTGGATAATGGATGGATAACCAAATTTAACAAAAAACAGTCATCAATGTAGTTAAAGGGTGGATCTTAGAAAAGGGTGGCATAATTGAGGTGAGCTGTCCACATTGCCAATAGGAATGCAGACACTGGATTCCCATCTATCTATAGTATAAGTATGTCCCATATAAGTATGTCCCATTCACCATTCCCTTTTTCCTGTTGTCAGTTTTTGGATCTGGCCCTTGACATTTAAAAACTATCCCTAATTTGTTAATTATTAGTCTTCTTAAAGCCACTTGATGCAAATCATTTTACCCTTACATGTCTTCTACTTCCTAATGTGTGATGCCTCTTCTAATACTGCTTTATGCTATGTTATTGTACCACTTCTTATGAAAGGTGCTATATGAAATAATGCTTGATTATCAGATTATCAGTATACATTTATTCATTTTCAAGATGCAGCTTTATAGCTATGTGCAGAGCAAGATGCCTGGAACATTTCAAAGAGATATGGTCTGTCTGGGTGATTTGGAGGTAAGATTGACAGGTTTATTAAATTGGAAGATCAGAGATGCAAAATCATTTTCCAGGAGGTGGTATGTGCCAGCCAGCGTGTTCCACACCCTACAAAAACATTCTTATCATCTTGGGTTACGACTCATTACTGAGGAGTGAGTCATTATGTCAAAGTGCTGACCTGGAACCCGTTTTGGGAGGCTTA
Organism: Polypterus senegalus; assembly: GCF_016835505.1. Lineage (NCBI taxonomy): Eukaryota > Metazoa > Chordata > Cladistia > Polypteriformes > Polypteridae > Polypterus > Polypterus senegalus. The sequence goes on from NC_053154.1 coordinate 200,629,067, forward strand.
AAAGTGGTCTGTTTATTGGGATGAAACACAGTTGGAATTGTTTGATTCTTCACTCCTGAAAGACAGGTTGGGAGGGGGATGGCTATGCTAAGAAACAGTTTGTTTATCACAAGTTACAAAAAAAAAAAAAAACACCCAGCAGTGAACCTGCTTAATCCACACAGGCCCTGACTCATCCCACTCTTACCACAACAGAAACAAGTGCAACTTGGGAACTTTCTTTGGGCTTAGTACAAGTCCATTGCAGAATGCCAGCAGAAAACCAATGCAGAGAAGGGGAGGATCCATATAGCATCCGGGCTTGTTTTTAATCCAAGCAACATGAAGCTGTGAGGCTACATGAGCCAGTGGTGGTAATGGCTGTACCACCATGCATCCTTAAAGAGTAAAACCATGCGCTTTTGTTGACCTTGTTAGATACCGTGGCCTGACTAGAGTGCAGCCAACTGGGATTGTCTCTCTTGTTGGACTGTGACTGTGGATTTTCTTCATTCATATCTTCACAGTACCCTCATCAGCTCTCCATCAAGAAAGGCACAAGAACTCACTGTTGACAAAATGACAACAAAATGACTCACCTAATACGTGAGTTGTTATTTGCTTAAATTATGAGTGTCCAACTGTATTAACAGGCGCAACTGAAGAGGTTTATAGTCAGTTGTTTAATCATTGTAAAAATTCAGTCAATAATTTCCTTAATTTGTTCATGTAAATTCAGGGCTGTGCTAGGTGGAAATCTGTCCTAGTGACATCATGTTCAGGACAGGAATTAGCTATGCTTGGAGCACCAGTCTATCCACAATGGACCAATTCAAATTTGCTATTTTATGTAATTGTTTTGTGAATTGTCAACCTGGGATCTAGGAGAAACCACTTGAGCTCAGAAAGAATTTTTAAACATTTGAGTGCCCTGCCTGAAATTTATATCTAGCACCATTAAGCTATGTGGTGATAGAAGCATTAAGCTCTGTGCCATGGTGCTGCCTTTCTCTTAATGATATTTACAGTACAATTTATGGAGGAGAATAATTATATTGGTTTAGCATTAAAAATGAAATCATTTAAGGCAACAGATTACCTTATGAAAATGCATCCATCCATCCATTATTAAAACTGTTTAATCCAATTCATGGTCAGATGAGGTTGGAGTTTTTCTTTGCAGTTTTGAGTGCAAGGTAAGAATCAGCCCTACCTTCAGTGCCAAGATGTTACAGGGGAACTAATGTCACTCATCAGTTAATGTAGGATGTAAGTTGTTGGGGTATGTGAGAAAAAACGGACTTCCCAGAACAAAAAACTCATAAATATGAGGAAGACATGTAAATTTCAAACAGACAGTATTTAAGTCCAGAATTCAAACCCAGAAGTCTGAAGTTAGGAGGCAGCAGCACCATCTTCTGCACCATGTTTATTAAAGGTAACTGGATAATTCAGCTCAGGTTTTGCAAGGCAGCTGTTTCAAGTGCTGTTCCTCCTAAGTCAGCTTTCAGTTGTCTAATGCATTTAAACAAAAATTCAAGCTCTGTAGAGTACAAAAAGGCAAAATGGAACTGCCTAAAACAAAAGGCAATCCTGGCAAACAAGGTTGCTATATGGAAAAGCAGAAACAAGATCTAAAAGAAAAACAGAGCTAGAGGTCAAAAATAGAGTAATAACAATTTGCAGAGCAAAAACACGAAGTGACTCACTACTTCCTGGCACATTCGAAATGAATGGCCAGGAACTGCGGAAGACCCTCCGGATTTATAGGGGTGATGTTTGCAAGGTGGCCTGGCCTCACAAAACACGCAGAACATAGCAAAGGCAATGGATATACACATAGATAAAACCAAAACTAAAGAATTATGTACATAATAAACATAAATAAAAGAATACAAAAATGGACAAATGAGGCAAAAAACATGAGTTTGAACCCCAGCCAGGGGTGAAACACTGGCTGACACAGGACATTATCATAGTAGTAATGGATCATCACACAAAGAGAGATAATGCAAAGTATTAAATAATTGTTGAAACAAAGCAAACTCTCCCACACAAACAGAGTGTCCAAGGCTATCTTTTGGATTATCTATAGGCTTTACCCACCTCTCTATATTTGGTCAGTGAACCTCCCTCAGATCATCTCTTGGCTCCAGACTTACTATAACTCTGAGAGGAAGGAGCCCTTAAACCCTCCCTTAGGACCTGTTCTGAGACCAGTCCTGTCATTATTTCCGGAGTTAAAAGAAAGAGATAAACCCTAACCCCATCCCATTATCTTAGTCAAAGGTAATATTCACTCATAAATATTTTAAGAAACCTGTCATTCGATAATGAGCAACAAGTTCCCATTTGTTTCAGAGTCTCACCTCTTCTGGCACCTGTCCATTTTGGAGGACACCAGTTGTTTGTCTCCTATAACCTTCTGTCAGGTAACTCTTATCTTTTGCCACTGGCACGTCCCCTCAACTTGACAGTGTGGGTTTCTCCCTCTTCATACAGCACCTGTTGGGCAAGGTCTTGTGAAGTACCATCATTATACTTCTACGTTTAGTAACATATTAAACAACCCTCCTGCATGTTTCTCAGCTTATACCTGTTTTCTTTTTAAACAAGCTTTCTCCATCTAGGGTGCTTCAGTCACATATGCTTATTCCAGTTTCTGTTTTTCTTTTCCTTTTCCTTTTGCTTTTCAATGTGTCTATCAGTTGTTGCTTCTTCCTTTACTGAGGATCAATGTGTTCTGGTTTTCACTACAAACTCCTTCACTCCCTGTCTGTCCTGTTTTCTCTGTGACTGTTAAACAAGTTTAATTTGCCTTTGCTGCAACTGTCCATCATGTTTCTAACCAACATATCCATTTTAGTGTCATGAGTCGGGGCAGTAAGGTTAACCATAGACAGGCCACCAGTTCTTTTCAGCTTACACTCGTGTACACATCCACACTGGGCCTTCAAGCCTATTATGGACATCTTTGGGATGTTAGTGGCAAACCATAGAAAAACCCCTGCAGAAATGGGAGAAATTAAGAAAAGCAGTACTAAGGCCAGATTTTAACCTAAAACTCTGCAGCAGTGCTACCCACAGCACCACTGCACTGGCAGTGGTTTTCATTATGTGGCAGTACATAAAATCTAATTCAATGGGCCTGTTCCATTGTTCATCCTGTGTTGTGATTTCCTTCCCCTTTCTTCACTCATTCTGGCTCTCACTCTCCCATTATCTGATCGTGGGCCAAATTCTGCTCCACACCTCTCATTGTTGAGTCTTTCTTCAGTTTCTGTAGAATGTATTTCATGAACTCCGTTAAGATCAATATGAAAAACAGAAAAAAAGAAATTAAAAAAGCCAACAGTGTGTCTATCAAGTGCTTCACCCCCGTGGCAACGGCCTATTTGTTTAAATAAAGTCATTCCTCTTGGAAGTGGCAAGAGGAGCCGTGCTGAGTTCTTGTGTGAGAAGGTTATTCAGAGTTTACGGCCACTTCAAAAGAAGCTGTGTTTGGATGGCCCCCGCGCCCATCTTGACAGATCTGACCCTGAAATGCTCTCAGTGAAAGCCACTTCTGTATGCATCCTTGAGTTTTATGTCATGGTTAGTCTTGACAAACTTCAGTTGGCAAGGCCAGAGAGGAGGACAGGTACCTTTTAAGGTATAGTCTGCATGCAGCTTCAAAAATGGGATAAGTTTTACACTCAGTCTTTATTTAACATATTGACATTGGTGGAAAGTTAAAACAGTGAGTTTTAACTAACAAATTTAAATCTGAAAACACATTTCTCCTTAACTGGAGCATTTCTAAAGGCTTCTCACATAGCACTTGGTGGATAAACTAAAAACTGCTGCTGACAGAGATGTTTCTAAAAAGTAAAAACTTAAATCTTTTCATTGTTCAACACAGCCATTGAATCTAAATCTTCTAGAAAGATGAAAAACACTAAAGATTGGATAAGGGAATTGTATAGGCCTATTCAGCCTGTTCATTTTTCACCTCATGGAGGATCCAAAGGTTGGTTGTTTTAGATGATTACTACTTAAGCTTGAACTTACCAAGTCCAGGAAAGACTTGTAGATGATTACAAAAAAGCAATATGAAAAGAAATGCACATTGCTTTTGGAACCAAAGGGACTAGAAACACCATAATATGCATTAGTGGTGGAGTCACATTTTGGGATATGTCAAAAACATTATAAATAAATACAACTAGCATGACTATTTTATTTCATGTTGTCCCTGGTGACCAACTATTGGTAAAGTGGCAAAGTCCATCTAGTGGTCACAAGATACTCATACTTTGTGCTGCTGTCCTCAATTTCTGCCCTGTTTCTAGTTATTGGTTCTGTTTTAGTTTTAACATTATTGTTTGTTATTATCTAAGCAATTATTCTTGATTTATCATACTTGCTAGATCATTGTGTGCCTATGCTCTTTCCTAAGCAGAGCAAGTATTTACTGTAATTAAGCTGTACTGCCATGATTAACACTAGAATTACCAAAGCCTATGAAAAAACTCGTAAACCTAGCCCACTTTAAATCCGTTCACACCTCTCCATTCAGCGTCTTTTGTCTTGTAAATGTACCGATAAACAAAAGCAGCAAGCAGCCTGCAATCCCTCCTCCCACCGCCACAGAAATGGCAAATATCGCTCTCCCAGCTCAAGCTTTGTTTATCAGGGAGTGAGATAGTGCCTGGAGCTTTATAGGCTAAAAAAAATTGTTATTTGGAAGACATGCTTTTCACGTGTGTTCTGTGCCTACAAAGATCTATGTAAGTTTAAGATGACAGGAAATGCAAGAAATGCTAACACATTGCTTACATTTACAAGACAAAAGATGGTGAATGGAAAGGTGCAAATGGATTTAAGGTGGGCCGGGTTTATGAGTTTTTATTGTAGGCTTTGGTAATTCAAGTGTTAATTGATGTAATCAACTAATCATCTAAAAAAATGATGGCATCATATTTTCTTAATTGACTAATCATACATCCTGAAACCAACCAATGTACCCCTTTGTTGTACACCAGTATTCTACTCTACCAGCATTGTCAAAGTACTCCTCAAGTCCACATTGAATTCAACCTTTGACACCACTCCTGTGCAGGCATTCCAGATGATGTTTTCAGAAGAAATTATCAAAAGATGGCAGCTGGAGATGCTCTATAGAGATGATGCTGCAAACATAAATGTAACTGCAGCAAACCATGACCCCAGATTTCGTAAGCTCAAATTTCTGTCTCCAGAAGAATAATTAAAAGTACACTTGAAAGTGCAAGACCTTGCACTGGAAATAAAGAAGGGGATGAGAGAGTAGGTGAAGCAGCAACAGACTACCAATGAGAACAAAATCTCAACTCATGCTAAGGAGGAGAAGAAGAAAGTATCTTTACTGGACTCACTACTAGGGTCTGACTCAGGATCACATGAAAGTGAGAATGACACTGCAGAAGATGCACAAGAAAGCACAAACACCCAAATGGCAAGAAAGCTGATTCTAAAGTATTTTGGAAAGCATCCTCTTCCCTGAGTTTTTTCTGTTCTTTATTTCACCTTATACAATTTCTTGTATTAGGAATTTGTTAGTTTTTGCATACCCCTTGGGGTCAGAGCTCACAGTCAGCCATTGTACAATGCCTCTGGAACAATTACAGGTTAAGGGTCTTGCTCAAGGGCCCAGCAGAGTAGGATCTCTTTTGGCAGTGATGGAGATTTGAGCTGGCAACCTTCTGGATACCTGCACAGATCCTTAGCCTCAGAGCCACCACTCCGCCCTAGTTAAGTCCATTATTAATCAAAAATATTTTTTGAATTAAATGTTTTATTGTTAATGTTTTCTTGTTTGTCTTCTCCTTTGAGTTATTTTAGTTGTGTTTATTATTTCCTGATGTTTTCAAATTTCATATATAAAATTATTCAATGAATATTCACATACAGCATTCATACTTTCATTATTTGGACAAAATTAGTCTTTAGATTCATTGATTAATAATAAAATAGTTGACTGATTAATCATTTGCAAAATAATTGTTTGTGGCAGCCCTACTGTATACTTACTTACCAATGATGTTGTTTTTCAACTGACATTTCTCTTACAATTTCAGATTCCTGAGTTCAAATCTTGGCCTGGTTGCTGCCTTTGTGGAGTCTTCATACTATACTTGTGTCTAGATGACTATGTCTCCAGGTACTTTGTTTCCTTAAATGTCCTAAAGGTGTGTGTTCTTGTGAAGTTGATTATCACCAATAATTGACCCTATATGCATGTATGTGCCCTGCAGCTGACCTCTGTCCTGTCTGTGGCTTGTATTTCCTGCTTTGTACCCAATGCTGTGTGGATAGGTTCTGGCTCCTGGGACCCTGAGCTTATTAAATAATGGATGGATGGGTTTCTTGCATTTTCTCATGTCTCTGTTTCCAACAATGCTAATTAGGTTTTGCCTTTTGTAACATAATTCCCACTTGTTAAGCTATTTTTCCAGCTCTGGCCAACCCATCTTTTCATCTTCTTTGCTCCTCGAAGCCTTTGAGAGTGAGGGCATTTATGTGGACTTAGTGCTGCTTGAAGGGGTGAAAGCAGCTGATGACAAACTTTATGGATGCATTTCACTTTGTGAGCCTTATAACCACAGAAAAAAGATCCTTGATCAAAGCAGGAGATAATATCATTAACCAAATCTGTGAATGCAAGTATGAAGTCATAATACAGATATAATGCTGATGGCCAAGTGACAGGCACTGGCATTATGCCAAAGCAGAAATGTAATCAAGAAGGTGAAGGTGAAAGTCAGAAAGAAAAGAATATATACCCATTATTATACCCACTATACCCCAAAGATGCAAGGAGTGAGGCTCAGAAACTTGTTTAGAAACACTCCCACGTTGATCGTGTAACTAATGAGTAATTGTGTTTGCCAGTCAAGTGATATATTTCAGATAAAATAAATAACAAACTGAATAACTGCAAATAGGGCACAGTCTGTAATATTTTCAGCTAATTGTGTCTGGTTTATCCTCCGTATAGAACATCACAGGCTTAGAGGCAGGCAGTGTGTAGACACACTAAATGAATGTGGTGGGATCACATTTGAAGACTGCATTTTGAGAAGAGAATAGATGTTCAAGGCCACGCAAGTTGTGACACATTTTTATTTGGTTATTGTTCTGGGCCCATGGTGGAGTCCCTTATATTACTGCAACAGAAAAGCTGAGCTGAGCTACTATTTAGAGGACAAAATCTGGTTTCCTATGCCACTTAGGACTTCGGTTGTTCTTTTGTGTGGCAAGTGCATAGATTTTTAAAGGTAAACGTAATCCTGTATTGACTGCAGAGGGTGGGAGCAGTTATAATTAGAAATTGGAATCAAAAGACAGGTTAAAAAAGCTGAGGTAAAAACTGAGTAGCTAAGAATTTGGACAACAAAGCACTGAAGGTGTAAAAGGAATTGTAGTAAAAGAATGGAACAAGGGGGTCAAAAGGCAGATAAGTACATTTAATTGTAGCCAAAATAAAAGACATAAATTGTAATCCGAGACAGAAGAAAGCTTGTAACCCAAAACCTTTTTTATAAATCACACAAAAAGGAAGCTAAGCATTTTTGAATATCTACAAACTTCGGCAAAACAAGAAGACTGAAGTTGACCTTTATATTTTTGACTCCATGATGTCACGTGCCACACAATTCTGCTTGATCTAACCTAGCAACAAACACAACAAAGATCACAAACTAGCAGTTCTCATAACAAAAAAAAGCACAATAAGAGAATAGTATTCATTTTAATATAATGGAAATTCCAAAAATAAATGCAACGACTAGAGTCCTTCACATCTAAAATGCACAAAACAATGTCTTAAATATTTTTAGGGGCCAATAGTATTAGTGAGTTGCCTCGAAAGCTTGCATATTGTAATCTTTTTAGGGGCCAAGGAAAGACTACAACAAAAGAAAAGTCAGATCATGACAAATCCACTTTAAAGAAAACATAAGGAAGTTTTCATTGGGTGATACTGCTGGACCCGGACAGTAAAGGTGAAACATATCCATGGGTGACATTTCAGTCATATATTTGAAGCTAATTTACCACAACATGATAAAATTATACAATGGGGAGACCTCTGAAGAATATAACAATTAGCAATAACACAAGAGGGAAACTTTGTCAGATAGCAAACATGGTGGTAGTAAAAGAGCAGATAAACAGGGATAGCACCTCAGCCTTTGAATGATAAATCCATCCCTTGTATAAATAGGTTCATACTAGGCTCCTAGATGATCAAAGGGCAGGAGTACGGGAATGATAGTCTGTTGGTGCTGTATTTTACAACTCCAGAAGTCAGTGTTATACAATTTATTTTTGTATAGCCCAAAATCACACAAGAAGTGCCGCAATGGACCTTAACAGGTCCTGCCTTTTGGACAGCCCCCAGCCTTGACTCTCTAAAAAGACAACGAAAAACTCCCAAAAAAGCACTTGTAGGGGAAAAAATGGAAGAAACTTTGGGAAAGACAGTTCAAAGTGAGACTCATTTCCAGGTAGGTTGGGCATGCAGTGGGTGTCAAAAAAGGGGGTAAATACAATACAATACACCGAACAGAACACAAGTAATCCTCAATACAATATAATAATACAACAGAAATATTACATACAATACATATATTGTATTAAATGCAATGTGTGTTTAGCAGCCAACCAGGGGAATGGCCATCTTGTACGCAAAGCACACCTAATATATTATAGGGAAAATGGAGTATGGACATACCATGTTTCCTTCTCTTAGCCAGTACCTTTCATACAATGCTTTCTACAAGGTTCCATTTTGTCCCCTCTTTTATTTGCCCTATATCTGCTCCCCCTGAGGATCATCTTTCAAAAACATGTATTTGCTTACCACAATAATACCCAGCTATACCTAAAAGTCAGGCCTCATATTGTTTTATTGGTAAAAAAGCTGCTGGAGTACCTTGATAATATTTAAAATTGGCTGGTGCAAAATTTCCTACAACTATACAAAAGTGAAATAGATGTCATTATATTTGGTCCTACCTCATCGACTGCTGAAACCTGCACTCAGTAAGGCTCCTTATCAGGAATGATTCATAATGATGTCAGGAACCTGGGTATCATCTTTGAGTCATCACTAAGATTTCATAAACACATTTCCACAGTGGTAAAGTCCAGTTTTTACCCACTGACATTCATGCTTTTATCACATCTCGGCTAGACTATTGTAACTCTCTATATGTACGATTGCCCAAATCTGCTCTGTTGTGCCTTCAGCTGGTTCAAAACACAGCAGCTAGATTTTAACTGCTACTAGAAAAAAGAATCATATCTCTCCTGTACTAGCTTCTCTCCACTGGCCACCAGTGAAATTTCATATTGATTTTAAAATTTTGTTGTTTGTTTTTTAAACCTTGCATGGTCTTGCTCCAAAATAAATTTCTGATCTCTTTCATCCCCACTCGGCACCAAGGGCATTGAGGTCATCTGAACAGCTACTCCTCATAGTTACAAAATCTGGGCTGAAGTCTAAGGAAAACAGGGCTTTCTCAGTTGTGCTCCTAGGCTTTGGAATGATGTCCTTCTCCACATCAGGCCTTCTTCCTCTATCAAGGTTTTTAAAACTCGACTTAAGACCCACTTCTTCTTCACTGTGTGTAAGGGTGTGGGGGATGCTGTTAACTTTTATAAATCTGTTCTTACACTATTGTTTATATTGTGTTTATTTTATTATTTTATTTATTTTATTACCCCTTTATTTTATTACCCCTTTGTTCCTAAATTTGTACTTAATTATTTAACTGTGAATTTCAATTCTGTTGTTTGATTTTTGTTATTAATCTGGATCCAAGTCTCAAGCATAATGTATGCTGGGGTGAGACAGAAAAAGGGGACCAAATAGGCTCTCTCTGTTTTTTGGAGGGATGGGGCAGATATTACTAAGAGGGACAGATGTGTAGTGACTGACAGGGCACCCATTGGAGCACTGATAGTTTTTGCAAGCAAAAGTCAAGCAGGGTCATATTATGTTATCATACTGATAGGGATCTCTAGATAAAGTAATAATTTTGAAGACCTGGAAAGGCAAAGAAATGGCTACCTTGTAGACAGAAATTCCTCCATCCACTAGAGGGCACCAGTGGTTTTCTTCTTGATGTGGTTTATGGTCCCTTCCTGCATATTGGAAGGACAGGCAGTGTGGGGATTACTGTCCCTTCAAATGTTACTAGAGACCTAAGACTACTAGAGCAACTGGGGATGTCAGAAGGAGTTCTGAAAATGTGACACCAACAATTTTACACAATTCATAATCCTAAAAGTGGTCTCAGGCTGGTGTTATAATGTTACCTATCTACTGGCAGTATGATGAGCACGGAGTTGCATATAAGGGGACAATGGCTTTGAGGAAGAGATGCCAGTGTGGAAGAGAAGGAGAATTTTTTTTTGAATTGTGGGGGAAAATGGGATGGCCTCCTAACATGATAGTTAGGGTTGGCCACCTGTTTAATAAGGCCCAGCAGGCCATTAGTCTTCTGTATCTACTCTTTATTATAAAACACCTTTTTTTAGTTTGGTCTTCTTGATGCTGACTTGAATCTGGAAAACAGTTCAAAAGCAGCCTCCAGAGTTTATAGTTGGAAAAGAAACAAAGGGGAAAAAAGAAAGACCAACAGGACTGGTGAGATCTGCTTTGTAATGCATTTAGTGGTCAGTTGACCATCTCTGAAATAGATACTCATTTTTTCACTCTCTGTGCATAACTGAGTCTCTACTTCTTTCATTGGCCTCTGGAGTCCAGGAAGAGAGTGGCTTTCATCACCAGACAGCTGGACAGACTAAATATGGGAATTAAGTACATGGGTCCTCCGATGATGTATATTCTTCTTTTCAATGCATATAGAGCAGATAGGTATGTTAGACTTCTGGGTAGAAATTCTGTTCCTTTCTATGTTCCTGTGAAAACAGTTTCAATAGTATTCTTATTTAATGTTATTGTTATTTTGTGTTTATCAGATGCCTTATCACGAAGGGCACTATCTATAAAGTGAACATGCTAACAACATACAGATTTTATTATGTAACAAGCCGTTATCTACACTCCCCCATATAAAGCAATTTTAGAGTCACCAATTTATATTTATTTATATTCAAATATTTTGAACCAAAAAAAGAGTACCTAGAGAAATAGCCACATAACTTCAATAAAAGATAATTTTGTCTATATAAGGTTTCATGTTTTCATGTCAGAGCAGAAAGCCTCTCTAGAGAGCAAGAAGACATCCATATACCTTCTTAATAGTGTTGTGTGGAGGGGTAAAAATTGACAAGAGCATCAACATTTTTTTAAAGTGTGAGAGTTACAAGGTCAGTGATGTTCATTACCAGCAAGTGGAAAAATCTAAAGAACAATATGGGGTCTTCCATTTGCAGACTGTTTTTATTAACTGATCAAGAAGGACTGAGGAAAGAGAAGTGGTTAAGTGATTATCAGAAACAGTCCAGAGAACCTTGGCTCAGATGGAAGAGCCTGTCAACTATCTTTGCAGTGGTTTGCAGATATATCCATTATGGAGGAGAGCTAAATGGAAACTTCTCCTGAGAAGAGGCCATACATGAGGCCAAGTGGCCAGACTGTTTACCGCTTTCCATACCAGACTGAAGCAATTTACATTATTTAAATATTCCAGGTTCTGGAAGTTGTTTCAGGGTAATTTGATAGAGAATCATCAAGCATAAGCATGATTGTAACAGCTAAAAAGATAACGTATAACAAACGCAAATTGTGTTGGGAAGTTAAAATCAAAACTAACTAAACAGAAACAAATACGCTATTTTTTGCTCATTAGAATATGTCCTTTATCAAAATCTGCGGTTTGACCTAAATAAACGATTTTCATAACTTATTCAGACCTTTTCACTTTTTTAAACATTCTGATATGTTGCAGTCTTATGCTAAAATGATCTTTTATTATTTAGTTTCTAGCTGACGCTGACCTTAGCATACGGCGATGTAAGAATAGGAATGGAAAACGGTGAGGAAGGAATTCAGAAGTCAAGAAGAAAGAAATACTTCTTGAAAGATGCAGTTCTGAATAGGTGTTTTGCTGGAGACAACAGATAATGAGTCGAAAGATCTAACCCTAGAAAAAGCCACGTACAACAATAGTTTTGTTGCATGTAACTTGGACTTCCATGAAATGTGGACGGTAATATGATCATTTTGCCTACACATACGTTGTTATTTTCAGCCTTTGCTTGCAGTGTGTCTGATAGTCCTTTGTATTGTTCAACGCGCAGATCTTGTTGATGTAATCATAGATAGTTGAGATGCGCGCCCTCTGTTTTAACATACGCATCTACGGAGTACTGTTGGAATAGTTTGCTGCTGGAATGCAAAATACTAAATGTATTCCTCCATCTGCGGTGGGTTGGCACCCTGCCCAGGATTGGTTCCTGCCTTGTGCCCTGTGTTGGCTGGGATTGGCTCCAGCAGACCCCCGTGACCCTGTATTCGGGTTCAGCGGGTTAGAAAATGGTTGGTTGGTTGGTATTCCTCCATGATAATCTGTATGCGTAAAATTGGCACTGAGTAAGCCTGATTCGGTTGGTGGTTCTTTTATCGGGAACATGTTGTAAATCTTTGTGCCAGCCAATATCTCCGTAAGGGAATAAAACTGGGTAAACCATAGGATCGTAATTCATATTGAGCGTGGAAATCTGTTTACAGGAGTTGCCTCTGGGATAGATGCAAATGCCCCTTTTGGCAGGGGGTTCGCCATCTTCTCTGACGAAAATCACTGCAACATCGGTGTGACATGTCGGGGCATTGTATCGTCGTAAATCCTGCCCAGGGTTTTCGTTGAAAACAATTAGTACAGATGCTGTTGGATTGGACTGAGCTATTTCATGCATGTGTTTGTATGATTTAGCGAAGGGGTGGCTCCCGCAAAGGTGGTAAAGCTACTTTACCATCGTGGCAGCACCTTGAGTATTTATTGGATGTATTACGCTCAGCAGGCCAATATAGTGCATGACAGTGTTTGCACTGCTGGGCTGGAGTCCCAATGTTGTACTCTTCTTAGACGGGAAGACAGGAATGAGGTGAAGAAGTACATGTGGTAACGGGAAGAGGATTGTGTGTATGTCTGCTGAGACCGCGTTGGTTTGGAAATGTTGCTTTGCAGATGTTGCATTGCAAGACTTGTGAATGAGTTTTGTTGTGTTTAGTCAGACAATCCTGTGTAGTGAACTTCTTATTGCATTTCTGGCACTCATATAGTTGTTGGGAAGAATGCCTTTTCTTGTGTTTAGCAATTGAGGTTCACATTTTAAAAGTTTTGTTGCAGGAATCGCACTGGAAGAATGTGTTACTGGCGTGGGTAATTTTTCAGCGGAGTGAATTTTTCTGTGTTTGTGAAGATAGTTCTGCGTTGTGAAATGTTTTGTGCAAGTGTGACACTGAAACAATTTGTCGTTTCAGTGAATTTTCTTGTCTTTGGCAAGGTTGTGTTTTGTTTTGAAAGGTTTACTACAAATGTTGCAGAGGAAAGATGTACCAGTAGATTAAACTGTAGTGTTTTGTGGAAGAGAAGAATGACTGAGGACTGATGTGTTGTTTTTTTCAGACATTATATGCTGCTGTGGAGACATGATCGGAATTGGTAGGAGGGCTTCATAATGGTGAAGAGGACGAATAGGAATCGAGAAATGCCATGATGGCTGCGTGTGGGCGGGACCGGTTTTGAAGAGGAGCCACAGGCAGTGTGGGGAAGGGTTTGGAAGAGGATGAATACGAATCAAGAAATGCTGTGTCGGCTGCGTGTGGGCAGGACCGGTTTTGAAGTGGAAGCAGGACGAACCAAAATAGAAATATATATATAGGAGATTTTTCCCCCTCATCAAACAACACTCAATACTTGGAATAATACAGTGAAAACAAAAAGATTTTATGAATTATTACAAATTTATTAAAAATAAAAAACTTAAATATCACATTAGCATAAGTATTTAGATCCTTTCCACAATACTTAGTTGGAGCATCTTTTTCAGTGATTACAGTCTGAAGTGTTGTTTATGTTTATAAATTAAAAAGATGTATTTATTACAAGAATATTCTGAACAAAAAGCAAGCTCTGTGGAGCACGAAAGGCAAAAAGTGTTGCCTAAAACACAAAGAAATTGAAGTGAACAATGTCCTAAAACAGAATCTAGAGAGTGATGTCAAAAACAGAGCATGAAGTCAAAAGTGCATTAAAACACACAGAAAAATCTCAAAGAAACACTCATCACCTCCCAAGTGCATTTGAAAGAACTGTAAGGAACTGTGGGTTGACCCCACCATTATAGGACTGAGGGCAATCCCTTGCAGTGAATGGCACGTGGCTCAGCCACTTGGGGAACCACCCACAAAACACAAGGAATGTAACACAAGATACAAAAATACATAGAAACTTAATGGTCAACAAAAATTAGCATACGCCAGTGGCTCAAAATGAACCCAGAAAGCCACAATAGCCATTGCTGAAGCATCACTCCAGGTGTGATACTTAGAATTGAAGCCAAACAGTTCAGTCTTGTTTCTCATAGTCTGAGAGTCCTTTAATTCCCTTTAGGCAAACTCCAAGTGAGTTTTCATGTGCCATCTGTCCACTCTGCCATAAATCCTATGTCAATGGAGTGTTGCAGTGGTGGTTGTCCTTCTGGAAGTTTCTACCATCTCTACACAGGTTCTCTGAAGCTCAAACAGAGTTAAAATTTGTGTTCTCTGTCACCTCTCTTCCCAGGGCATGAGATGTGCCCCAGCCCTTGAAATTTCTGTGCATATAACAATTGTCCATTCTAGTTTATAGGACATCTGCTTATTTCTTAGTCACCTCTTAGTCATCCTTCAGTACATTTTGTATATTACATCAGCCTTTCTTGTGGTGCATTCTTTATTTACTTGACCATCTCAGTATTTTTCCTAAACCAAATCTTATATTTCAGTGTACATTTTGTTGTTCACTTGACCTTTATTTGGTTTCCCACATTTATTAACCCTTTATGCTATTTCTTTAAGATGAATGCTATGTTACCCTAAAATTATTCTTCCACACCCTCCAGGACCAACATTGCCTACCCCTGCCTTATAGATTGGTGCCCTCCATATTGCATATAAAATAAAAGAAAGGTTCAGTGGTGTTCATCTACAGAGCCGGGTTCTCATAGTGGGATTTTGGCGCACCCCATTTCCTAATTGACATATGCCTAGAGCCAGCTGTACATGCGACCATGCTTTGTGATGTGTCACACTTGTGGGAAACATCTCCAAGTGACACATCAATTCTGAAAAGGCAACATTTGATTAAATCATCACCATGTGACTAAAGAAAGTAGAAAACTAAAACAAAAATTAAAATACAAACATTTTAAAATCTGACATTATATGAAACATGCTCATACAGCAAAGGAAGCTCTACTCTTGATGAAATAAAAATTGAACTCCATGATGAACTATTCCTGCCTCCCCTGTTGTTACATTTGTAGGTGGCAGCATCAGTCTATAGGTAGGCTTTTCAGTGGCAAGGAGTAGTGTGAAGTGAATAGAAACAAACACAGGCAATTGCTCAAGTCCTTAGTATCATGACTGTTTTAAAAAGAACAGATAAAAAGTAGTAAGGATGGAAGAACTGAACAATGAAGGTGGTTTGAATGGTGGAGACAAAGAAGAGTCAAAGTTTCTGGTTGAAAACCAAAAAAAAAAAAAAAATTAGACAGAAAAAACCAAGTGCCAAAGCCACATAATGTTATCCAAAGTCAAAATATTTTATGTCCTTTCTCTGACTCCTAATGAAAAAATGCTTAAAAAAAAACCAGACTTTTACTTTGATCTAATACCTGAATACCAGGAGATGTGCGTCACCATTTTTTATAGGTTGGGCATGATAACACAAGCTGCCAGGTGACCGCCATGTCACATGACTGCAAATGGGCATAATGATAGTAAAAAATATCACTGTAACCTCGTAGACTATCAAACAAGCAACAGAAAATGCCATTGTTAGAAAAATGACAAAACAAAGTTCATAATTAAAAAAACAAAGTAAAAAAATAGACAAAGGGCAAAAAGGAGTTTCCAAAAACACACGACACTTAGACCAGGGAGTAAGGGTCATGTTCTCACAAGTGACTGACTTTATACAAGTTAAAGAACCATTGAGGTGTCTTCTGAATGACATGATGAATATTCTTAAATAAGACAGTTTCTAACCTTTTGTGGGGCCTCACATTATATAAATAGACAAAACATTCCGGTAGCGGTTTCCAAATGGACCACAGACTCCGAGCAGTCACCTAGCTTGACTGTGACAAGAAATGGAATTCTTTCTGCAGATACATTGACCTATGCCATATCTCTTTCTTTCCAAGTAACTTGTATAAACGTATAGTCAAGGTGATAAGAAAGGGTTGGTGTTTCAATGTTGGAAAAACCCCAGTGATTGCTGGGAAATGTAAAGTGGTAGAAGGAGGGGCATGATGTCCATGCTGGTGATGTCTATTACTCAAATGATTTGTAGTACAATCCTGCTTTGTTCTGGTCACCCTTTATGCCGTGGGTTCACTGGATGTTACAGAAAATGTTTTCCTGATTGTGAATAAAGCAAACAGACACATGACCTTCCTGGCGTCCTTCACAACCCCCTCTTATGTTCCCTTTACTTTAGCCCTCTCAGACCCAGCCAAATGGTCACACACATGACATCTGTCTGATGATGAGTCATCCCATGACACACACAGAGGCAAAATTGTCCATTTCTTTATGAGAACAGAACACAGTTGTGTTTTATAAGACCTAAGAGCTCCAATTTGATCAATGTGAGTGAATGATTTATTATGAGTATCTACTCAATCAGTCTTTATTTTTATGTAGCAAATTTCACTGCAAACAAAACAACAAATCAAACTGGAACTTGTGGCAATACAAGATATGAAGTGGTCAGCACATTTTAATAATGCCTGAGAGAACTAAATGCAATTAAATTTTTTTATTTTTGGTTTTATCATTGATAATACTGGGGTTGTTACTGCTGCCATAATGTCCTGGGTTTGAACCCCATCCTGATCACTGTTTTTATGGAGTATGCATATTCTCATTGTGTCTCTGTGAATTTTTCTCTAGGTAATCCATTGCTGGTCTAAAAGACTGCTGTACTAAGCTAATTGGTGACTCTAAACTGGCCCCATATGTGGGAATGTAATGCATCCATTACATAGCGTTTGCATCCATTACTACCAGTCCGCATATTGTGACATTGTGATCTGTAGTGAGAGTTGGGAGCCGGTTGAGATATACGCTGGAGAGGAGAGGAATGAATATCAGTAGGAACAAGACAGAATACATGTGTGTAAATGAGAGGGAAGTCAGTGGAATGGTGATGATGCGGGGAGTAGAGTTGGCGAAGGTGGATGAGTTTAAATACTTGGGATCAACAGTAGAGAGTAACGGGGACTATGGATGAGAGGTGAAAAAGAGAGTGCAGGCAGGGTGGAATGGGTGGAGAAGAGTGGCAGGAGTGATTTGTGACAGACAGATATCAGCAAAAGTGAAAGGGAAGGTCTATAGGACGGTAGAGAGACCAGCTATGTTATATGGGTTGGAGATGGTGGCACTGACCTGAAAACAGGAGACAGAGCTGGAAGTGGCAGAATTAAAGGTATTACGATTTGCATTGGGTGTGACGAGGATGTACAGGATTATAAATGAGTACATTAGAGGGTCAGTTAAGGTTGGGCAGTTTATAAACAAAATCAGCTGGTTAGGACATGTGCAGAGGAGAGATGCTGGATATATTGTGAAAAGGATGCTAATGATAGAAGTGCCAGGTAATAGAATAGAGGAAGGCCTAAGAGAATGTTTATGGATGTGGTGAGAAAGGACATGCAGGTTATGGGTGTGACAGAACAAGATGCAGAGGACAGAAAGATATGGAAAAAGATAATCTACTATGGCGACCCCATTGTACCACCATGCCACTAATGGTTACATTTTAACGTAAATATGACCCCATGTGTGTGCGTGTTGGAGCAGGTGGTTCACTTGATGAGTGAATTTCCTGCTCATTTGCTTACCAATGTGCCTTTGAACATCAAATTGTCAGGTTGCTGATAATTACACCCACCTGGTTGGCTTGGAATGAGGAGCGCTATTAATGTTCTAGTCAGAAGAGGGTGGAGAATAGCTGTTACCCATTTTATTGGTTTTAGGCAGAGACAGCCAGCATTATTAACTTATACAGCTTTTAATCCTTTCGGTGCTGCAGATAATTAAAAGGAGACAGGCAATGCTACACCACTATAAATCTGAAACTACACTGTGTTTTTATGGTTGGAGACTGTATTTAAAATAAAGTCAAACTTCTTATAAAGAGCCAAGAAAAAGAGGAGAAAGGGGTCTAGTTTAAAAATAAATTGACAGAGCTGTATTGTTGCGGATTAGCAGTGAAAGTGATACCCTTTTTTGTGAGATGCTATGAGAAATCAGTTTACATCAAAAAACATTGAGCTACAAATTCAAGCCAATGGCCTCTGGAAGAGAATCTGATATACAGTATGAACCTATAAATCAATGCAGATAAAAGACATTCTGAGAGACATTACAGTTTGTTTGAATGTTCATGAATCCAGAAAATCCAGAAAATAGAAAGATGAATACCCTAAATTAAGTTTGGTTTAATTTTAGGTTATTTAATAAATATTTAGTTAAAGATAAGGTATTTTGCAGGATGCACATACTCCCTGAAATATATGTACTGTATATATATCACAGCCAGCACTAATCTCCCAATACACTCCACACACTCTTCAAAGCAGGTGATGTAATGACAACAAAGTTAAAAGCAGCATTAAATACTTATTTAGCTACTTGAAAGAAATGGGAACATTGACCAGTTTCTTGTCTATGTGTAGGTTCTTTACTGTTTAACTGTATCCAGGTGATGTCACTGGAGAAATGTTTTTAAGTCCAGGTGGTATCATGTATTCCAACAAGACAAATGTTAAGCCATTATAATAGACAGACAGACAGACAGATGGACAGCAAGTAGCAGGTTGAGTTACATTCTCTTATTCTACTATTATTAACAAAAAAGATTTGGTCATGTGTATTGTTCCTTCTGACTATGTTTTGTAACCAGTCTGCCAGGATCTTGGTTATTGAAAAGATGTTATGCATGAACTTTAGCTCTACCATATTTTTCATGTTGTCTTACAGCTCAAGGTATTCTTTTATCATTGCATTACACAATGCTAGTACAGGCTGAAGTGCATATTTATATATTGTAAAGGGAAAGCACAAAAAAGATTTAAAAGTGAGTTGGGGAAAAGCCAACAGGTGAACATGGAAAAAGAAACAAGCAAGAAAATAGAAGTTGTAACTCCATGAGTCTCAACACTTGATCGAAAATATAAAATACAAACAAAACGATGAATGGTTGATGTATTTATGTATCTTGGCAAATGGAAGGGAAAAAGCTTGAGACAGTTTGTAGGCTGGGTTTAGGAATCCATGTCCCTGAATGGAGAGAAAAAAATGCAGTTATGTGAGCTGCTGTCCACCCTCATGTTCTTTTCCCTATGTTCCATGTAAACCTACAGATTTTTCTTGCACATAACATTTTTTATAAATGCAAAGTAAATCTATGTGTTGTGGCCACTATGGGACATCACTGAGCCCCACAATACACACATAACCACACAGAGACTGTTCAAATTGACTTATTTTATTTAACAATAATACCTCTTTACAGGTTTGAATCGACGCAATTCAATGTCAGTCAGTCAGTCAGTCATTTTCCAACCCAAATGTACAATGTACAAACCTTTCGATATGTTGTTTTCTTTTCCTTTCTTCTCCACTCCTCCCAGGTATTGTCCTTCTCCACTCCCGATTCCGGCTCTCTGGGCAAAGTGGAGAGCTCCATTTAAAACCTGACTGCGAGTACTTCCAGTGCCAAAACCATTATCTCTGAGAAGTATTTCTGGTTCAGGAAGAACCACCTTGGAATCCTAGTATTCATCTCCTGACCGCTTCCCCATCAGCCCCCAAGGAAACCAACAGGGCAGCCATATATAACCACAACTCTCATGCTTTCCTGGCAGGGATCTATACAGAGGCACAGCACAAGTGATTCTGCCACCCAGTTTATTGTGGTGCAACCTGGGCATGGCAGGTATCCCCCCACTGTTCCTTATTTCTTCTTGCCTCTCAACTGGGAAAGTTACTGCTAACCATTCTGATCAGGATGCAACTCCATTCCAGTCATCCATCCATTATTCTGGCCTCCCAGTTGGATGAAGGATCAGAACAGACAATGAGTATAATTAAGCATGGACATTTTATGCTACTGGTACTAACAGCCCAGTATATCAGCCATCTTCTTGCCTCTTATTATAACTCATTATATCATTATATTACAAATATTATAGCCAGCTGGAATGCCAGTCCCTCCATTACAGTGTAAAAATAGGGTAGAATCACCTAAACTGCTTTTGCTTCTCATCTCACCTTTTTGTCCTTCATTGGCAGTTTCTACTGGTCTCCCAATTCTGATGTTTTGCCTGCCCTGACTTTGACTTATAACAATAATCTTTGGAAAACTACAGTTTAACACTGTTCACCTTTAGAAAAACATCAATCACTCAGTTAATGAAGGTGCCCAAAGTATTCGTGTCTACAACACTACTTGGTAACTTATTCTTATTGTGTACAATTCCCTAAGTGAAGAAAAATCTTCTGACAATTGTCTGAAGTGTACCCTTAACCAGTTTCCATCCATGCTGCTGTGTTCTTTTAAAAGAACTCATTTTACAATAACAGCTGGAATCCACTGTGCTAATTCATTTCATCATTTTGAACAGTTCAGCCATGCTCATGCTTAAACTGGAAAGATTCAGTTTCTTCAGTCTTTCTTCATAACTCATGCTTGTTGCGATTTCACAGCTTTCAAACTCAAAAAATGTTTTAATGCATAAAGTAGGCTTCAGGAGTACTATGAGACTTAGAAAGGAGAATCAGCTTGGTCCCAAAATCAAGAAAGCAGTCTTTACAGACATTACAGGCCAAAATCGACCAGAAAATAAGTGAATAAAACAACACTGACTCAGATGACAAGCAAACGAAGTTCCTTAATATTTCTAAAGGTTTTAATAAAAAAAAATATCCAAAAGCAAACAAGAACAAAAGAAGTCAAAAAGTTTAGCAAAAAGGCAAGCCAAACATTAACAAAAGTCCACAATCAAAGAAAAAAAGATAAACAAAGAAAACAGCACTTTGAAAATTTTCAAAAATCCAAATCAATATAAATGAACATATGTGAGTGAACCTGTAAGTATGGAGGTAGTCCCACTGTCAAGGATGCCAGGGGTGATGACCCGGCCGGGACGCCTTGAGGGACCGGAAGTGGGCGTGTGCCCATCTGGGATCATGTGGGGGCCGCCAGCCTGGTTGCTTTGGGGGCCACGGGTTGGGGGCTTGGAAGCCCAACCCTGTAGGGGCCCGTGGTCACCGCCAGGGGGTGCCCCGGTGCCTTGGAAGCCCTGGACCTCAGTACTTCCGCCACACCGGGAAGTGCTGGGGGGAATAGGAGCAAGAACACCCGGAGGACTTCCGGCTACACAGTTGGTGCTTCCGCCACACGGGGGTGTGTCGGCGGAAGCTCCTCAGGAAGCACCTGGAGCCTATCCGGGCGTGCATAAAAGGGGCCTCCTCCCTCCAGTCGATAGCAAGAGTCGGGTGGAAGTGGACGGAGTTCAGAGGAGAGGAGTGGAGGCGGTCTGAGGACTAAGCAAGGCATTGTTGTGTGGCCAGGACTTTAAGGGGTGATTGGTGCTGCGGCACTGGGTTTGTGCACTTTACCACTTGTAAAATAGTTGTAAATAAACAGGTGTGTGGAGAAAGAACATGTCTACCTGTCTGTGTCCGGGCTGTACCCCACACCACATAGGCATTGTTACTAAAATCCACACACAGACCATAGGGTAAATGCCTTCTGTTGGCTCCACCATCGCCTCTTCCAGTAGCAACTCAAGCTTTTCATAGATGGCCGGGCCTGAACATGCTTTAGTTGGATTATCTGTTCTAAGGTGCATGTGGTATGGCTGAAAGTATAGTTAACGTTTAAGGAAAAGCAACATTGATGTATTAATATTGTCGAACACATGTCCTTACAGGACCTAATTGGCTTCTTTGTTTCAGACAACAGATTTCAAAATCTTTAAAATGGTAGGCACACCCTGTCAGTGGGTTAAGTATGGAACACCTTTCACTGTACTGCAAAAAGACAGCTTTGTTTATTCTGGATTTCTTTCAGCAGTGCTCATTAAATGTTGTAAGCCACCAGCAATAAAACAGGTGCATAATTTCATTTTTTTTTCAATTTTTATTTTCCTTTAATTGCCTACACTGAAAACAGACATTTAAGAAATCATTTAACTGTTAGCTAAAAATGCTAAACCTCTTGGCAGCTGGTGACCATTCTGGATCCAAGCTGCTCCATGGAATTAATTTCTCGCCAGACATTGGAATTCTTCTGAGATAAGGGCCAGCACCCTCTAGTGGCATATTTTGTACTATGCTGAGGCTTGATGGACCTTAAATGGGACAGAACTGCAAAGTAGCTCCTCTTTTGTATTTTCACTGTCCTATGCTATCACTAAATGAGATCTCTCTGCTGCCGCACACATGAGGAGTTCTCTGACTCCTACCAGTTTTCCATGGTGCTACTGCTTTCTATGAGTTAGCTTTTGTATTATCCACATCATATGCAAGGCTTATCATTCCCTGGTGACCATCTTCCCATCTTTCCACACTGGCATGTATAAGTACTCGGCCTAGGAACGTTAACTTGTTACTTTTTGTGATTAATGTGGTGTGTTTAAAGTGTTAGAAAACATTATCATATCCAGGGCTGGTCATTTGGTCAGTACTCATTTTCATGTATATTATATAGCTCTAGCAGTTAAAGGACCTGATGAGCAGCGCGAAACCGCAAGGCAGGGGACGGCGACAGTGTACTAATTGCTCTCTCTTTATTTCAACAGGAAAGACGAGAAAACACCGTCATGAATTCGTCTCCAAAACCCTAACCAAAACTCTGAACTGCTTCTGGGTTCCTTTATCCACTCCGGTCCTGCATTGATGACGTCACTCCATCCCAAGATCCTCCTTTCCCAGCCCCATTTCCATTCCCACCTCATAAAATGTCCATGCTTCATTATACTCATTGTCTGTTCTGATCTACTTGATGACTGACCGTTTGTTTCTGGAATCTGTGCTTTACAGTATACGGGGATGGAATACCCAACCCTTAAAGTTGTTTTCTGTGTTTTCTTCACAGTGACGTAGTCGGCAGGATACAGCGTCTGAAAAATGTCAGAAGGACAGGACCTGAACTCCATTTTGACCAACTTCTTCATGACTGCACTCCAGAATGTGAAGCTGGAGCTTGCAACCACCCAGACAGAGCTCATGGAGAAGAAGACACGGCTGGAAGTGGCAGAAGCGGTAAAACCAGAGCCTGCACAGCCTCCACCACCTCTGTTAGCTCTGCTCGTGGATTCTAACGATATCAAATCCTACTTACTGATATTCAAGAGGACTGCCTCTCGAAATCAGTGGCCAAGGACGGACTAGGCCCACATATTAGCTCTGTACCTAAAGAAGGCTGCACAGCGGGCTTATTATGACCTTCCTGATGAAGAAGCCGCTGTATATGACCTCTTGATGGCTGAGATTTTTAAGCGCTACTGCGTGACCACAGGCCAGCAGGCAAGGGAGTAGCGGCATTGGAAATTCAATCCCGACAGCCCAGCGAGGGCCCAGGCTTTCAAGTTCTGGGGCAAGCTGGGCCGCTGGCTAAGGCCAGACATTAACCATGCCTGCCAAGTGTTAGAACAGGTAGCCTGTGAGGGACTAGCCAATGCCATGCATGAATACCTCACCCAGCAGGTCTACCAACATCCATTCAAGGATATGAACGGCCTTCTTGAGGTCCTTGAACACCAGCTGGCCGTGAACCGAGGTGGGGGGTGAGAAAGGTCTGCTTGCGGTGCCCGGCAGGGATGCGTCGCTGCCCCTGAGCCCACCTGTCACGCTGCAGATGCTCCAGGAAAATCCAAAGAAAAAAGTCCCAGTCTTCCTCGCTGTTTCAAGTGTGGGGAGCTGGGACACATTATTACCGCGTGCCCACTGAAAGTCAAGCCCATGGACTCCACCTGGGTGAAGGGAGAGAGGTACTGTGCATTGTCTAATCCCCTGCCAGTTCTGAATATGGGAGTGGTGTTAGTGAATGGGCATAAAGTGATGGTATTGTTTGATTCCGGGAGTAACATCTCTGTTGTTGCTCACCACTTTGTCTTACCGCGACAGTGATTGGCTTGAAGAACAAGCATAACCCGTATACTGTACATAAGGAGACCAGATTATATAAGTCCACTAGGTGCTTTATAACCTGGGAGGGCAACCCTAAACAACTGCTGGTAGCTGTCTTGCCTGAGCCCCCCTATCTGGTTATATTGGGACATGACTGGTCGGAAACTAAAAGAGGTCAGCCTGACACCACTTCTAATACCAAGTTGGGTCTAATCAAGGATGGACAGGACTCTGTCCCAGCTGTTCCCACGCTGTGTTTTCCGGCAACTAGTGATGACGTTGTGCATTTTATTTATTTAGGGCACTTTACATTAGCAGTAAATCTCAAAGTGCTACATAAAAAGTTTAAACAAAGGCAAGGCAAGATAAAATCAGAGATAAAACAACAATAATTATAGCATTATTGTTAATAAGCTTTCCTAAATAGAAAAGCCCTTAGCTGTTTTTTGAAACAACCCACAGTCTGCTGTGTTCTTATATTCTCTGGTAGGGCATTCCAGAGCCATGGAGCAGTGGCTGCAAAGGCTCAGTAATCCATTGTATAAAGTTTGGTCTTGGGGGGGCGAAGGTGGTAGGCATTTGCAAAACGGAGGTTTCTTACAGTGGACTGTAGTATAAGAAGTTCCTTCAGATATTGTGGAGCATATCCATGGATACACTGGTGAGTAAGCAAACAGAGTTTGTATTCGATACGGAGGTGGATAGGGAGCCAATAAAGTGACCGAATGATTGGTGAAATGTGTTCATATTTCCACACCCTCATCAGGATTCTTGCAACACTATTTTGAATTTGTTGAAGCTTTTGAAGGCTCTTGCTGGGGATCCTGATGAGGAGTGCATTACAGTAATCCAGCCTGGATGAAACAAAGGCATGAACCAGCTTTTCAGCATCACAGAGGGAGAGGTAGGGAAAGAGTTTGGCTATGTTTCGGAGATGAAGGAATGTAATTTTACAAAGGTGATGAACATGTGTATCAAATGACAGATGGGAGTATAACTTGACACCCAGATCTGTTACAGAAGGGGAGAGGGTAATGGTACAGTCAGAAAAAGAAATACAATTTACAAAGGAACGAAGTTGATAGGGGGTGCCAGTTACAAGAGCTTCAGTTTTGGTGCTGTTCAGTTCGAGGAAGTTCTTAGACATCCAGTATCAATCTCATCCAAGCAGGAGGATAGGGTTGATGGAGGTGTAAGAGAAGTCAAATCCAGTCTCACACAGAGCTGCGTATCATCGGCATAGCAATGGAATGAAATTCCATGCTTTCAGATGATGTGACCCAGGGGTAGCATATAAATATTAAAAAGAGTTGGCCCAAGGACTGGTCCTTGTGGGACCCCACAGGTGACTGTGTGGGTATGAGATTTAGCATCCCCCAAAGCCACATTCTCAGCTCTGTCTGTAAGATAGGACTTGAACCACTCCAAAGCAATGCCAGAAAGTTAAATTATATAGTGAAGACGATGAAGGAGAACATTATGATCTACAGTATCAAATGCAGCTGTGAGGTCCAGGAAGATCAGGAGTGATGGAGAGCCCTGGTCAGCAGCTATCAGGAGGTCATTGGTGACTCTGACCAGGGCTGTCTCTGTATTGTGAGAATTTCAGAAACCAGATTGAAATTTTTCAAACAGATTGAATTTTTTGAGGTGATCCTGAAGCTGAGCCACAACAATCTTTTCCAAAACTTTAGACAAAAATGGAAGCTTGGAGATCGGACGATAGTTTGCTATCACTTCAGGATCCAAAGAGGATTTTTTAAAATGAGGTCTAATTTCTGCAGTTTTCAAGGCCAGTGGGACTAAGCCGCTCTGGAGAGAGTGATCAATGATATCAGCAATGAGAGGGCTTAAGTCTGATACATTAGCTTTTACCAAAGGAGTAGGAAAAGGGTCCAATGAACATGTTGAAGGCCTTTTTCTCTGTGTGATGCCCTCAACTTCTTTAACTGTGGTACAGAAGAACTGGGAAAGGCGGCCCATTGGCTTTGATGTAGAAACATCCAGCGATGGAGGGCTGGAGACAGACAATGAGGAGCGGATGATGTCTACCTCAGAGATGAAATATTCAATAAAATTAGATGTCTGTTTACCACACGCAGACAGATGGGTTAGTGGAAAGATTTAACCAGACCCTCAAATAGATGCTCTGCAACGTAGTCAGCGAGGACGGTAGGAACTGGGATCAACTCCTCCCCCTCATGCTTTTTGTTTACCAGGAGGTCCGTGAAGCCTACACAGGGTTTTCCCCTTTTGAACTGTTATATGGGCGACAACCCTGGGGTATTTTGGATATCCTAAAAGAAGGCTGTGAAGGACAGGCCCTTCCCTCCACTAATATCTTAGAGTATATCACGCAGTTACACGATAGATTGGCAAAAATCCGTCCCCTGCTAAAAGAGCATATGACAAAAGTTCAATTAGCGCAGGCAGGGAACTATAATAGAAACAGCTCTCTACAGCAATTCCAGCCAGGAGATTGAGTTATGATACTCATGCCCACTTTCCATTCTAAACTTCTGGCTCATTGGCAGGGCCCATATGAGGTTAAAGATTGAAAAGGGCTCGTCGACTATTTGGTGAAACAGCCAAATCACCGACCAAGTGAGCGGGGGTATCACATCAATTTACTAAAGCCATGGCAGGACAGGGAAGATGTCCCGCACTCCGGCCCGACCCACTCCCTTTTCTCAAAAACACCTGCCCTTAACCTTGGTCCCAATTTGAGTGCCCACTAAAGACAGGAACTGGAATCTGCAATCCTGTCCATCCTGGAAGTGGTCAGTGAGACACCTGGCCATACCTCGCTGATCCAGCATGACATTGTGACTGACCTGGGGTGATAGTCAGGGAACACCCCCACTGCCTCCTGGAGGAAAAACGTGCAGAGGTTGAGTTGGAAGTCCAACATATGTTGGATATGGACGTCATTGAGGAGAGTCACAGCCCTTGGTCCAGTCCTATTGTCCTTGTCTCCAAACCCGATGGGTCATGGAGGTTTTGTAATGACTTCCCACGCCTCAATTAAGTCTCCAAATTTGAAGCATGTCCCATGCCACGAGTGTATGAGTTCCTCGAGCATGAGGGAATGTACATTATTTGACTACTCTTGACATGACAAAGGGATACTGGCAAATTCCCTTAATGGCATCCACAAAAGAAAAAATGGCGTTTAGTACCCCTAGCGGAAACTGGCAGTATAAGGTCCTCACATTTGGATTGCACAGGGCACCAGTAGTCTTCCAGCATCTGGTGGATAGAGTGCTAAAGCCCCACAATGCCTACTGTGCTGCCTATTTAGACGATCTCGTCATCTTTTCCAGCACAGGGAGGAACATATACTGCAGGTTTATACCATCCTCTTGACACTAGCGAGAGCCGAGCTGTGCATTAACCCCAAGGAATGTTTCTTCTTCCGATGGGTCTGGGCTGAGGGGGGGTCATGTCACACAAGAGCAATTAGGGAGCAGCTAAATGACCAGATGAGCAGCACGAAACTGCAAGGCAGGGGATGGCAACAGTGTACTAACCGCACTCTCTTTATTTCAACAGGAAAGACGAGAAAACACTTTCGTGAATTTGTCTCCAAAACCCAAACCAGAAATCAGAGCCGCTTCTCCTTTATCCCCTCCGGTCCTGCATTGATGACGTTACTCCATCCTAAGATCTTCAGCGCCTCCTTTCCCAGCATTCCCATTTCTGTTCCTACCTAATAAAATGTCCGTGCTTCATTATACACATTGTCTGTTCTGATCTGCTTGATGATTGACTATTTGTTTCTGGAATCTGTTCTTTACAGTATACAGGGACGGAATCCCCAACCCTTAAAGTTGTTTTATGTGTTTTCTTCACTATATATACAGTATATATATATATACAGTGGATCCTCGGTATACGTCCTTAATCCATTCCAGACCCTTTGACTTATACCAAACAGGACGTATACCAAACAAATTTTTCCCATAAGAAATAATGGGAAAATGATTAATCCGTTCCCATGGAAAAAAAATCCTATTGCTATTGGCATATTATACATTGATGGGGTTGTATAAAATAATTTAAACACTGCTTAATACTAAAATACATAAATACAAAAGCAATTAGATGAAATAAGTGAACATTTTACCTCACTTTACTTTTTAATAACATCTTTGTTTTTCACAATCGTAGATACCGTCGTTCTCGGTAAAGCGGTATGCAGCAGCCATGTCCCGGATACGCATGCCACCTTCATACTTTTCAACAATCAATTCAAATTTACATGAAAAAAACACAAAATCACGTTGTGACGTTGCAGGTTTGCTGTATGCTCCCATCTGCTGCTGGGGAGCCCTTGAACCCTACACCATCAGTAATGTGCCTCACTGCTAACCTCATCGGTAACAACAAAGCAAGGGGATGGTGAAAAAGTGCAAAGTGCTTTTATTAAAACAATTAACAAAACAAGGTGTTCAAATTAAAGTGCAGTCTTCAAAGTTCCAATAAATAATCCATAAAATCAGAAGTGAAACGTGGAGGTTAAAAACAATAGAAAAAAGTCTTCTTAAAAACAACAAAGTTAAAATAGAGCAGGAAGCATTCTTTAAAAAAAAAGAAAAAAACCAAGAAGAAGCCCGGTGCCTTTTTACCTGGAGGCCCCCTGCTTCCCAACAGGGGAGTCGCCCTACTTGCAGCTGACGTTAACTCTGCCTACTTCAGCTACTTCGCTCGCTTGCTCTCTCTCTCTCTCTCTCTCTCTCTTTCTCACTGACTCACTCATTTAACCTCCCGTCCGTTCTTTCTTTTTCCTCCCCTTCTAACCGACTCGCGCTTCTGTTTATCAAGATAAGCAGCCCCAAGGACAATCATGAATGCGGACGGTCCCTCACAAGTGCACTTTGGTGATAAACGCCTACATCGCTAATCACCCTGACAACCTTCAGCCACATAACCACCATGCCCCCTCACCAAGCTGCGAGCGTGGTGATTATTTATCTTAAAGCTCGACTTTGACAGGAGCTGTGGACCCGCTATACCACACACGTGAAAGTTCACAGAGAGTTATGGCGCAGGTTGTTCACTGAATGCTAGCAACTGGCGCACTGACGCTCGTGGGCATTCGTGGCTTTGTCTCGAGACAAGGGTTGCACGCGAGTCGTATTCCAAACGAAGCTCGTATACCAAGCAAAATTTTTCGTGTCCAAACAGGACGTATACCATGTTGGACTTATTCCAAAGCAGACATACCGAGGTACCACTGTATATATAGTATACTAGCAAAATACCCGCGCTTCGTAGTGGAGAAGTAGTGTGTTAAAGAAGTAATGAAAAAGAAAAGGAAACATTTTAATAATAACGTAACATGATTGACATTGTCATTGTCATGAGTGTTACTGTCATATATACTGCTCACAAAAATTAAAGGAACACTTTAAAGAAACACATTAGATACATCAGATCTCAATATGAAGTTGGATATCTATACAAATAACGACAGGGCAATGTCTTAGGAACAAAAGGATGCCAAGTCTTTTAATGGAAATAAAAGTTTTCTGCCTACAGAGGGCTCAATTGTGTAGACACCCTAAAATCAGAGTGAAACGAAGATGAGGCAGGCTAGTCCATTTTTTCAAAAACTTAATTTCTGCTACTCAAAATGCTTTTCAGTATCTTGTGTGGCCCCCACGAGCTTGTATGCATGCTTGACAACGTCGGGGCATGCTCCTAATGAGACGACGGATGGTGTCTTGTGGCATTTCCTCCCAGATCTGTATGAGGGCATCCCTGAGCTGTTGTACAGTCTGAGGAGCAACCTGACGGCGCCTAATGGACCGAAACATAATGTCCCACAGATGTTCTATTGGGTTTAAGTCAGGGGATCGTGAAGGCCATTCAATTGTTTCAATTCCTTCATCCTCCAGGTACTGCCTGCATACTCGTGTCGTGTATTAGGAGGAAACCAGGACCTACTGCACCAGCGTAGGGTCTGACAATGGGTTCAAGGATTTCATCTCGATACCTTATGGCAGTCAGAGCACCATTTCCTACGCAGTAGATGTCTGTGCGTCCCTCCATGGATATGCCTCCCCAGACCATCACTGACCCACCACCAAACCTGTCATGTTGAACGACGTTGCAGGCAGCATATCATTCTCCTTGTCTTCTCCAGACTCTTTCACGCCTATCACAGCTGCTCAGGGTGAACCTGCTCTCGTCTGTAAAAGTACAGGCGCCAGTGGCGGACTTGCCAATTCTGGTGTTCTTGAGCAAATGCCAGTCGAGCTCCACGGTGCTGGGCAGTGAGCACAGGGCCCACTACAGGACGTCGGGCCCTCAGGCCATCTTCATGAAGTCTGTTCCTGATTGTTTGGGTAGAGACATTCACACCAGTGGCCCTCTGGAGGTCATTCTGTAGGGCACGAGCAGTGCTCAGCCTGTTCCGCCTTGCACAAAGGAGCAGGTATCGGTCCTGCTGATGGGTTGAGGACCTTCTACGGCCCTGTCCAGCTCTCCGAGAATAACAGCCAGTCTCCTGAAATCTCCTCCATGTTCTGGAGATTGTGCTGGGAGACACATTAAACCTTCTTGCTGCAGCACGTGTGGATGTGCCATCCTGGAGAAGTTGGACAACCTGTGCAACTTCTGTAGGGTTAAGGAATCGCCTCATACTGCCAGTAGAGATAATTACTCAAGCCAAAACTAGCACGAGTGGAAAACCAGCCAAAAAGATCAAGAGGGAGAAACTTGAAATGACCTCCACATGTAAAACCAGTCCTGTTTTGAGGGTTTTCTAATTGTTGCCACTTTAGTGCACCTGTCGTTAAGTCCATGAACACCAATACAGCTGAAAGTGATTAACAATGACCTCAGCTGCTTAACCAACCAGAAAATTATCAGACAGGTTTAATTGATTTCATGCCAGGCCCAATAAAAAAAGTGTTCCTTTAATTTTTGTGAGCAGTGTATATATTTATATATATATACACACACACACACACAAACATATATATACATATACTCACATATATACGGTATATATACATATACATCCACATATATATATACATATATATGCATACATATGTATGTATGTATGTATATATATATATATATATATATATATATATATATATATATATATATATATATATATATATTGTGGTCCCAGGACGCCAGGAGGACCAGAGGAGGGCTTATGCCTCCTCCAGACCGCGAGGGGGCGCCCGTCCTGGTTATGTTGGGGGCCTCGGGTACAGGGCTTGGAAGCCCAGGCCTGTAGGGACCCGTGGCCACCGCCAGGCGGCGCCCCGATGCCGGAATATCCCGTGTGGTCCCCGGCCGGGCTCAGAGGAGGGCTTGTGCCTCCTCCAGACTGCGAGGGGGCGTCTGTCCTGGTTATGTGGGGGGCCACGGGTAGAGGGCTTGGAAGGTGTGTTGGGTGAAACTATGTTGTCTGTCTGCCTGTGTCCGGGCCAGCGTTCACAATATATATATATATATATATACAGTGGAATCTCGAGATACGAACAGCTCTGTATACAAGAAATTCAAAATACGATGAAAGTATGAGCGAAAAATTTGGATCTAATTACAAGCATTGTCTCGCGTAACGAGCCACGAACCAGGCTGTGGTTATGCGTGACACATTTCCCGATCCAACTCGACTCTGGGATTCACCCAAGCTGACGCTGCCAGCCCGTCAGCTCACTGAGTGTTCCTTGTAATCCCGTAGCGTGAGGATCTACGCGTTTGTGCGCTTGTGATTATATTGTTTCGCTGTAGCAGTTCGCTGTATAAGCGTATCCAAAAATATTGCGTACATGCAGACGGAGAATAGGAGACGATTGCCCTCAAGAGGAGTACTAGGGTGTTGTACCGTGTTAGCTATTATGAATGTAGAAAAAAGCAAAATGACACATTTTATTGGCTAACTAAAAAGATTACAATATGCAAGCTTTGATTACATCTTGCCTGAAGAAGGGGCCTGAGTTGCCTTGAA
Organism: Polypterus senegalus; assembly: GCF_016835505.1. Lineage (NCBI taxonomy): Eukaryota > Metazoa > Chordata > Cladistia > Polypteriformes > Polypteridae > Polypterus > Polypterus senegalus. Next base: position 200,661,427 of record NC_053154.1, read on the forward strand.
AGCTTGCATATTGTAATCTTTTAAGTTAGCCAATAAAAGGTGTCATTTTGCTTGGCTTTTCTCTACCCTCAAGAGAGAGAGAGAGAGAGAGAGAGAGAGAGAGAGAGAGAGAGCGAGATAAGGAGAGAGAGAGAGAGAGGCGAGCAAGCTAGAGAGATAAGGAGAGAGAGACGCGCACGAGATTTATCAGTGTTATTTGTTAGGAAAATTGATTTTTATGTTGATATTTTTGGGGGTGCGGAATGGATTAACTGGATTTCAATTATTTTCAATGTGGAAGTTTGTTCTAGATACAAATAATGTGTTATACAAGCTCAGTGCTGGAAAAAATTAAATTTGTATCTCGAGGTTCCACTGTATGTATTGTCGCAGTAGGGGGCAGTAGTGCTCCCTTGAACCCTCAGGTACCACGCCAAACACCTTGTAAAATTGCCACAATGATTATATTTATTATAACAATGTGCACTAAGCACCCTCCACTCCACACTATTCATAAACCACAATACAATAATCAATCAATAATCCTCCACTCCCAGACGCGTTGCCCTCCTACCACCCAGCTCAGCTCACTGTCTGGGAGTTCCCAGAGTCCTTTTATTCCCCCTGACCCGGAAGTCTTTCTGCCCAACAGTTCCACAAGTCCTTATTTCTTCCGGGTCAGGGTAAACAGTACTTTTCTTCACCCCGGAAGCCCGTCGCTCTTCCTGTGACGAACTTCCGGGTCATGGTGCCCAAATGAGTCCATTGGTCTCCCGACAGTGACTCCCAGTGGCCCCCAAGGTATCCAGCAGGGCGGTGTATAAAAACTACATAGTCCATGAGGCCCTGCTGGAATTCGGGGCCCGTATATGCTCTCAGGAGAGCTCCTCCTAGCGGCCAGGGGGTGAGGGCCACCACATTTCCCCCCCCTTAGCGACGACAACTGGGGCGGAGCGTCGATCCCCGCGAGGGACGTCCTCCTCCAGGAGGACGCGTCATCCGGACCTTGGCTGTGTTTAAACCTCCCGGCGAACCTTGGGGGAACGGTGTATCTTCTATCCCACCGCTCCCCTGTCCTCCGGGAACAATCTCGCCACACGTGTCCTATTTGCCGACAGTTGTAGCACCGCCGACGTCCTCCTGGTTGTCTCTCTTCCCAAGACCTGAAACATCTCGGGAATTCTGTCAGCTCCACCCTTTCCCCCGCTAAGGAGGGTTTTACAGTTGCCTCGCAGCTCTCGATTCTTTTCCCCATCTTGTCAGGAGACCCGCGCTTTACTTTGGGGATCTCCTGTTTACTCTGGGCTTGATACAGCTGGGGACTCTCTACCATAAAGAGAGAGCCCCTTTGCTGTCTGTACGCCCATTGATTTATGTTTTTTTGGAGGCGGTGTCATCAGCGCCGCATCGCTCCAGGTAACAGCACTGTTCAGCTGTACCGGTACGATCGGTGCTTCCCACGCCCACGTCTGTCATCACGCCACAATCCCTTGTTGGGTTTGCAGTGACTTGACACCCGGTACTTATTAGACGCGGGGCCAGTTCGCACTGCGTCCCTTTATACTCTACAATACGGGAGGGACTTACCTGCGCTCCCGCATCGATCATCTCTGGAGCTTCTCGGCGCAGCCGCTGCACGAATCCCCTCAGAGCCTCCAACGGTGCTGCTGCCGTCGCTCCCAACTCATCCATCTGTTTCTTAACATCTGCCAATGTCTGTAAGAAAACATATACGGGCTCGAGCAATTTCTCGAGATCCCGCAGTCCCACAATGTCATTTATTTCGGCCAAAGGCAAGTTACTCTCATTATTCCTCTTACCTTTCGGCCGGGAGCCAATCAGCACGTCCGCTTCTGGCACGTGCTCGGCTAGGTCTTGCAAAGGCTCTTGGGAATTGGAGTTTCTTTTAGAGGGCCGGGGTGCCGCTACTGGCCGACTGCGATCTGCCTTTTCTATTTTATCGGCGGATCGCTCAGTCACATCCGTCCCTCTTTACTTTCCTGAATAGCTGGCGCTGCTTCGCCTGCCTCCCCCTTCCCCTTCAGGGAGCTCGATTCCATCGCGGAAATGCTGACCTCACCTCTGGACTGTTGTCGACCTTCTCCTTCCCATAATCCGTTTGGGGAAATCACGTGCCCCTTTTCGGCAAATGAAAGGTGACCCTCCTGGTCATATGATCGACTGTAGTCCTTTAGTTGCTCCCAGCCAGCTCCGGGATAGATCACATGACTTTTTTCGTCAAATAGGATCCCTTGCTGTCGACTCCTAGATGGGCTAGTCGCTTCGTCATCGCGGCCATCTTGCCTAGGTGGGAAGTATTTCTCCGACTCATCATCAGAAACGAAAAGACAGGCCTCTGAAAAATAGGAATAATAAATCCCGGCGCAGCGGGCGTTTCTTCGGCACCTACCTCTGAACCTTGACTACGGTTTTCCAGTTCATATAGGTAGTCTCTTGTGTCCGATGTCCGGCAGCTGCCGTAACGCACGTGCCCTTTCGGCTTCAATCATTGCCCGGTCTTCCTCGCTTCCCGTCAGGTATGTCCACGTACTCGCGGCATTATCTAGGGGCTGTTCCTTTGGGCGATCCACATTCTTTCTCCCAGATTTCTTCCCCATGGTGTATCGATGTATAGACAGGCTGTCTATTGCAGCGCTCTTTGTAGAGGGTAGCGTTTCTACCGTCGGACGTTCGAGCGGGACCTTCTTAGGGTCGCTGCGTACACAAAATTTGTTTTATATTCAGGTCCTCTGCCAACAGACGGCCAGAGAAATCCTGCCGACTACGCCAGTGTCGCAGTAGGGGCAGTAGTGCTCCCTTGAACCCTCAGGTACCACGCCAAACACCTTGTAAAATTGCCACAATGATTATATTTATTATAACAATGTGCACTAAGCACCCTCCACTCCACACTATTCATAAACCACAATACAATAATCAATCAATAATCCTCCACTCCCAGACTCGTTGCCCTCCTACCACCCAGCTCAGCTCACTGTCTGGGAGTTCCCAGAGTCCTTTTATTCCCCCTGACCTGGAAGTCTTTCTGCCCAACAGTTCCACAAGTCCTTATTCCTTCCGGGTCAGGGTAAACAGTACTTTTCTTCACCCGAAGCCCGCCGCTCTTCCTGTGACGAACTTCCGGTCATGGTGCCCAAATGAGTCCATTGGTCTCCGACAGCGACTCCCAGTGGCCCCAAGGTATCCAGCAGGGCTGTGTATAAAAACTACATAGTCCATGAGGCCCTGCTGGAATTCGGGGCCCGTATATGCTCTCAGGAGAGCTCCTCCTAGCGGACAGGGTGTGAGGGCCGGAGAAAAATGCCGGCAATCCACCACAGTATATATATATATATATATATATATATATATACATACACACACAAATATATATATACATATATATGCATATATATGTACATATATACATATATATATATATATATATATATATATATATATATATATATATATATATATATATATATCCAAATCTGAGACCATGGTCCTCAGCCGGAAAAGGGTGGAGTGCCCTCTCAGGGTTGGGGGGGAGATCCTGCCCCAAGTGGAGGAGTTTAAGTATCTTGGGGTCTTGTTCACGAGTGAGGGAAGAAAGGATCGTGAGATTGACAGGCGGATCGGTGCGGCATCCGCAGTGATGTGGGCTCTGCATCGGTCTGTCGTGGTGAAAAAAGAGCTGAGCCGTAAGGCAAAGCTCTCAATTTACCACTCGATCTACGTTCCTACCCTCACCTATAGTCATGAGCTATGGGTAGTGACCGAAAGAACGAGATCGCGAATACAAGCGGCTGAAATGAGTTTCCTTCGCAGGGTGTCTGGGCTTTCCCTTAAGGATAGGGTGAGAAGCTCAGTCATCCGGGATGGGCTCAGAGTAGAGCTGCTGCTCCTCCGCATCGAGAGGAGTCAGATGAGGTGGCTCGGGCATCTGATCAGGATGCCTCCTGGACGCCTCCCTGGTGAGGTGTTCCGGGCACGTCCAACTGGGAGGAGGCCCCAGGGAAGACCCAGGACACGCTGGAGGGACTGTCTCCCGGCTGGCCTGGGAACGCCTTGGGATTCTCCCAGAAGAGCTGGAAGAAGTGGCCGGCGAGATGGAAGTCTGGGCTTCTCTACTTAAGCTGCTACCCCCGCGACCCGACCTTGGATAAGCGGAAGAGGATGGATGGATGGATGGATATATATATATATATATATATATATATATATATATATATATATATATATATATATATTAGGTGGGACTCGATTAAAAAAATTAATCTAATTAATTAGAGGCTTTGTAATTAATTAATCTTGATTCATTGCATGTAATCGCACACGTAAATTTGCCCCAAAGCGCAAATGTTTTTTTTATTTAAAAGGGTTTTAGTGGGTGACAGAATCAAATAGACATGGACATGAATATTGTAAACTCAAGCTCTTTTAATTTATGAAAAAAAAAAGCATTTAAACTGCATTTCAATTCAAATCAGAATCATCATCCGTGGCTAAAATTGGCCAGACATAAAAATAAAGTGGTATTCTAAGTACTTTAAGTACATTTTCAGAATGGTATTGTCTTTAAATAATAATAAGAAAAATTTCAACATAAAGTGCAGTTTTTCATCTTAAAAAAATAAGGCAGAAACATAAAAGTTAATTTGACCAGCTTCACCTTTAAACTCTGAGCAACCTTAGCCAAAATTATTTTGTACATTAGGCTAAAACAGTGTGATCATTGAACATTTTGTAATTAGATGTAATTAGAATTACTAACGGTCACTGAAGTCCAATGATCCCCAGTAAGAACCAAAAAGTCAGCTTTCTGTAATACATCTAATTTTGCTTGCTTTTCAGTGTCATAAAGCTGTTGAATTTTACTTGAAATAGTCTCTCGACACGGCAGTTGAAAAGTTGGATGACCTGACGCTAACTGTAGCACATTTTCTAACCCCCTATCTTCCAGCACTGTTAGTGGTTTACAGTCCAAAGCAATCCATTTTGTGAGAGAATCTGTAAGTTTGACCGATGTTGACTTACTGATTTTGGTCCTGAAGCCAGTCATTTCATCAGTTTTGGGCTGCCGACACCTTTTGTTGGTACTCAAACTCGTACTGCTAGTGCTAACAGCATACACAGTTTCTGTGTTCGCTGTAACATGTTTTGCATTTAGATGGTACCGTAAGGTTGAAGTGCCTTGGTGTTATGCAAACTCCAAACAGCACACATCACAGGAGTCACATGGGGCAACTGTGGCATGGGAGCAGATGAGAAGGAGCAGCATGGTGTGTTTGAACAGCATGAAGTGAATGAGTGAGTAGAGGAGAGTGACAGTGAATGAGTGGTGTGCTTTTGGGCCATAACACTGAAGCGAAAGACAGTATGGAGAGGCTGAGTGGTAGTAAATTTAAAGCGATCACAGAGCTGCTTTTATATTGGCTTCTCCAGGTAGTCCCATCCTCCTCAGACAGGTCTCGACCACTTGAGGAGCGTGTCTCTCTCAGGTCAGGACCCAGGAACTCAATACTGTTATTTCCACAGTTCACCAGTTGAAAAATACTTGTGTAGAATTTAATCATCAAGTTGTTGATGGTGATGAACAATTGAAGGTAATATTTATGAGTTTTAACACAAGCTTTAATGTATGCTTATTTAAGAGATGCTTATACTTTCAATTAAACCAGTCTTCAGCAGTGCATTCAAAGTCAACAATTATTTTGATCGTTTTTTTCTTTGACAAGTCTGTTTTTCATATGCTGTGCCAATATGAGAATTAATACATTGGCCTTGTTTTCTTTTTGCCTTCTTTTAAACTTGCCTTTTAGTAAGGCATTCAAATTCAGGTTGTACTTGCTAAAGTAGTATTTTATTAAAAGTTTAGGTTTAAGGTTATTGTCTAAGTTTAAGCTATATCATTAATTTGTGTAATTTGTCTGTGTTGATTCAACATTAAATTTGTGATTCAGTGTGTATTTACTTCATGATTTACATATTAACTTTATAATTGTGTGTTTTAATGTTACATGAGATTAATTAATTAATTTATTGTGATTGATTACATGCATTTATGTGGTTAGTTATTTTTTTAATCGATTCCCAGAACTAATAAGTACCCTGTCTTTCTTTCTCACTGGACCAAACTGAATTCTTCTCTTATTTCATGTCCACCTGGTGCCCATTGCACCCTGACAATAAATGTCCCTTATTAAATCCCTTACATAATTAACCTTTTCAGTTTCTGGTTGCACTGGCAACATGTGAGTGTCAAGTTTTGAACCTCTGCTACACGGCTTCTTGCCTAGTCAGATTCTGTCAGGAGTTGGCACGTTCTCCATGCATACTTGATGGGTTCTTCAGTTTTCTCCCATATCCCAAAGGTATGTAGGTTAGACTAATGATTGTAAATTTGGTCAAGATGCATGAGTGCGGATATCTGAATGAGTGTGTCTAACAATGAACAGGCTACTTATGCAACACTTGTTTCTGTCCTCCACATCAGTTTTTAATACCTGTGTTGGAAAAAATACTTTAGTAAATCAATTAATGACTTGCAGATTTCTGAATTTCTAGTAACCCTGCAGAACTTGAATTTATTTTCTGAAGAAATCTCAATCACATGCATAAAATGTTCATATGCTAAGAGATGTCCTTTTGTCCCTTTTTGAACCTTGTGATTTCTAATTTTTTCAGGCCTTTGTCAATTTCTTTGGGTATGAAGAAGGAAGCAACCCTGGATGGGACATTATTCTGCCATGAGACTCATTTTGCTACACAAGCACATTCTTTCACACTGAACCAGTTAACTATGACCAATGAAACTAAAATGCATTTTAGAATGTGCAGATTCTCTATTGGCTGTGTCTTGATCAGAATTTGAACCTGTGAGGAACCAAGGTATGTTGCTCTGAAAACGGTTTCTGTGTTGTACTCTTGCCGCTACCTTCTTTTATACTATTCCCTCTGCACTTATGATATGCATTTGTGTCAAATGAAAAGACAGAATGAATGCCATGGGGAACTGAGATTAGCATCACTCCAAGGATTATTTGAAAGCACTTATTAATAATTTTGATGAAAGCCTGGAAATGTTTATTCTTTATAGAAAATAATCAAGTGAAGAACAAAGAAGCCACAGGAAAATTAAAAGTAAAAACAGTTTTTATGTTATCTGTATAGGTCTTGCATATTCATTTCTTACATTTACTGTAATTAATATGCAAATAACATATCCTTTAGAGTTTTTATTTGTAAGGGAAAAATACATGGAAACAGCCCATCTGTCTCTGATATTTGTGTTGCATGAGAGCAGGTCTAAACGGACTTGTAAATTATCAAATTAAGGTAGTATTATCAATGCTGATTTTTGGGAGATTCGGTAAAGACAGTCAAAGTCAGGTGATGATCAAAAGTACAGATAAATATAGCAACTAATAACCAAACTGTATTTGAAATCTTATGTCAAAACCAAAACCAAACAATACCCAAAATATTTCCTAGCTATCTTAGGGAGCTAATGAGTGAGATATTGCTAAACTATTTCCTTAAGAGATCCAAATTTGGGATATCTTATTGATTGTGTCACCATCTTATATAGCGGTGACATGATGACACTGTGCACAACACACACATGCTAGTAGTAATGGGTGTCATTGCTACAAATAATTGCTGGTGCCCATGAAAAAATGCAAATATTCTGTTTCTATTTTATGCTGCCCACTTAAAATACCAAACAAAATAGAATTATGTATTTGATATCACAAAAATAATGAGAAAATTTAAAGGCAACATGAAAAAAAAGAAAAAACAGTTTAAAAATTAAATTACATGAAACAATACAAACACCAACATGTTCTTAACGCTTCCTCAGCCTCACTGTTTTTTGTAGTTGCTGTTCTTAATAGAAAAGAAGGACATATGTTTTCTTTTTACACTTAAAAAAGCTCTTTTTATATATATATTAGAAACACTCAGACCTCTGGTACTTGATGGAAGGTGGCCTATGCAATGTGCTGGATGGTAAGCAGGTGAAACTGTGGCCATAAACAAACAATAGCACAGGGGTCATATTTATAAAATTTGCATACTGTCAAAAAGAGGCTCAAAATTTGAAAATGCAGCTTTCCACACAAAAGTCACGATTTATAAAAGAAAACTTGACAGGAAAGCTTGCGTATTTTTACAACAGCTCTGACTCACTCATCCATACACACAACATTTCGGGGAAAATGGGAAATGACGACACCCTGGATTGAGTAGGGAAAAGCATTCAAGCTAGCTAAATGACGACTTACACACATAATAATTCATATCACTGAGTTCCTAATATAATGTGCATTGACATGACAAACATATTAACCCTCAAAAGTGATGAATATGATCTACAGACTGTGTTTTAGTTCCCTTTTAAGAGGGCCAATACTGCATATTTGCACTGAAGAACTTTTGTTTTTTTCATCAGTTTCTACTTGTTGTTTCTTCTAAGTATTAGAAACCAAAGTACAGCAGAACTGCCTATTCACAGAAAGCTCTATTTCATACAGTATTTATAATCTAATGGTTTGTCACAACATGGCTTGTTTGGCACTGCTTAAAACTATACAAAGGGAATAAGGGGCCTTTTTGGGACTGGTCCGATTTTTTTGCTCATGGTGGAAAACTGGCTTATGAGCTGCTTTAGGCTTTCAAGGTTTTTTAGAACTACGTGCTGAATTGGATCCAGCATTAGGAAAACAGACTGTCCAAATCAAACTTTACCTGTGTATTTCCAGGTTTAAACAACAGTTGGCTGTTGTACATAGGATGATATACAAGAGTGGAGGAAGATGCACACAGGTAGATTACATCGCATGCAGAAGAATCAATCTGAAGGAGATTGAAGACTGCAAAATGGTGGCAGGGGAAAGTGTAGTTAAGCAGCATATGATGGTGGTCTGTAGGATGATGTTGGTGATCAAGAAGAGGAAGAGAGTGAAGGCAGAGCCTAGGATCAAATGGTGGAATTTGATAAAGGAAGACTGCAAGGTTGAGTTTAGGGAGAAGGTGAAACAGGCACTGGGTGGTAGTGAAGAATTACCGGACAGTTGGTAAACTACTGCAGATGTAGTAAGGGCGACAGCAAGAAGGGTGCTTGGCATGACATCTGGAATGGGGAAGTACAGGAGAGTAAATAGAGGAAGAGGATGGCAAAGAAGTGGGATAGTCAGAGAGATGCAGAAAGTAGACAAGAGTACAAGGAGATAAGGCGCAAGGTGAAGAGAGAGGTGGCAAAGGCTAAAGAAAACGTGTATGATGAGTTGTATGAGAAGTTGGTCACTAAGGAGGGAGAAAAGGACCTGTACCATTTGGCTAGACAGAGGGACCGAGCTGGGAAAGATGTGCAGCAGGTTAGGGTGACAAAGGATAAAGATGGAAACATACTCACAAGCGAGGATAGTGTATTGAGCAGATGGAAAGAGTACTTTGAGAGGCTGATGAATGAAGAGAATGAGAGAGAGAAGAGGTTAGATGATACAGAGATAGTGAATCAGGATGTGCAACGGATTAGCAAGGAGGAAGTAAGGACATCTATGAAGAGGATGAAGAATGTAAAAGCCATTGGTCCAGATGACATACCTGTGGAAGCATGGAGGTGTTTACGAGAGATGGCAGTGGAGTTTTTAACCAGATTGTTTAATGGAATCTTGGAAAGTGAGAGAATGCCTGAGGAGTGGAGAAGAAGTGTACTGGTGCCGATTTTTAAGAATAAGGGGGATGTGCAGGACTCTAGTAACTACAGGGGACTAAAATTGATGAGCCACGGCATAAAGTTATGGGAAAGAGTAGAGTAAGGTAGGATAAGAAGTGTGGTGATGATAAGTGAGCAGCAGTATGGTTTCATGCCAAGAAAGAGCACCATAGATGCGATGTTTGCTCTGAGGGTGTTGATGGAGAAGTATAGAGAAGGCCAGAAGGAGTTGCATTGTGTCTTTGTGGACCTGGAGAAAGCATATGACAGAGTGCCTCGAGAGGAGCTGTGGTATTGTATGAGGAAGTCGGGAGTGGCAGAGAAGTACGTAACAGTTGTACAGGATATGTACTATGGAAGTGTGACAGTGGTGAGGTCTGCGGTAGAAGTGACGGATGCATTCAAGTTGGAGGTGGGATTACATCAGGGATCGGCTCTGAGCCTTTTCTTATTTGCAATGGTGATGGACAGGTTAACAGATGAGATTAGACAGGAGTCCCTGTGGATTATGAGAGGTGGAGATATGCTCTGGAGTGGAGAGGAATGAAGATCAGTAGGATAAAGGCAGAATACATGTGTGTAAATGAGAGGGAGGTCAGTGGAATGGTGAGGATGCAAGCAGTAGAGCTGGCGAAGGTGGATGAGTTTAAATACTAGGGGTCAACAGTACAGAGAACTGGGGATTGTGGAAGAGAGGTGAAAAAGAGAGTGCAGGCAGGGTTTAATGGGTGGAGAAGAGTGTCAGGAGTGATTTGTGACAGTGATATCAGCAAGAGTGAAAGGGAAGGTCTACAGGACGGTAGTGTGACCAGCTATGTTATATGGGCTGGAGACGGTGGCATTGACCAGAAAGCAGGAGACAGAGCTGGAGGTAGCATAGTTAAAGATGCTAAGATTTGCACTGGGTGTGACGAGGATGGATAGGATTAGAAGTGAGTACATTAGAGGGTTGGACAGTTGGCAGACAAAGTCAGAGAGGCGAGATTGCGTTGGTTTGGACATGTTCATTGGGGGTTTATTGGGAGAAGGATGCTAAGGATAGAGCTGCCAGGGAAGAGGAAAAGAGGAAGGCCTCAGAGAAGGTTTATGGATGTGGTGAGAGAGGACATGCAGGTGATGGGTGTAACAGAACAAGATGCAGAGAACAGAAAGATATGGAAGAAGATGATCCACTGTGGCAACGCCTAACGGGAGCAGCCGAAAGAAGAAGAAGCAGAAGAAGATAAGTTTTATATACTCAAGTTTTAATGTAAAGGTAGTGAAATCATGAGCGGGCACTTTGAACAGTTAAATGAGGCCCACACTTATTCCGTTCACAAATGTGAAAAGGATTATGTGAATTAGCTGTCAGAGCTGAGATGAATAGAAAATGAGTGCAGTACATAATTAGAGGGTTTGCTTGAGCAAAGACTGAACTAGATGTATGGGCCCACTATGCTCTAAGGATTATTGATTAGGCAAGGAGATTAAGAACTTCCTCAGTTAACTCCCTTGCACTGATTGGTCCTACTTTTTCAAGTTTCACATTTTTGTTTGATTGTAAGCATCTGAGAGTAGAAGAGTACCTCAGAAGTAAATGTCTGATTGTTTTCCCATAAACCTCAACAGGACTATAGAAAATATACAGAGAGGCAAGTTTGAGCCATTGGAACCCTGGCCTTCTGAACAGATGTACAGCATGTCCCCCAGAATTAAAAGGTGATACAGTTTTGAGACATTAACACTGTGACTCAGGGAAATGCAAGTATACATTTCAGCAGAAGGAGCTTTTTTGTACTTGAATGAGTTTAATTAAAAATGATTGTTTAAAACCACATGATAGTCAAGGGGTTAAGCCCCATCCTTGTACAAAACCGACAGCTGGAAATTTAACTGGAAGCTCTCTGTGCCTGTTTGAGGGCTCTGATGTGTGGGATTACCTGTCAAATCCTTAAACTGCTTAGCATAAGCGTCTTCACTTCATGAGGTTCTCACATGGCCTCCAGGCAGCCGCCAGACTCCTGTCGGCACACTGCATTCCTTGTCTGCAAGAAACCAGTTTAGAGAGTGCTGTCAGACAGGGAAAGGCAAAGCTCTTTCCCTCCTTCTTATCTCTTTAGCATTGGCATGTCTATTCCCATATTTGGTTCTGCATTCAGACCAGTATTTTACTTTAGGATTTTGATGGTACAGTTTTCTCTTATGGTTATGGTTATCTATATTAGTCTGGAAGGCCAATTCCTCTGGCTCTGCTTCATTTCTGCTGCATGGTGTTAATAAGAGGCCTGCACCTCCGAGAAAGCATTTTCCTTTGCATCCGTGGGTATCTGTATTTTATGTCTGCATTTTTCTTCTAGGTGCAGTTGTTTTTTATTATACTATGTTCTGCCAGCTGTTATAGAAGTGGACTTGCCTGTGTTCAATCCAACAAGAATTTCCGGCCTTAAAAAGAGAGAGAAAAAAAAACGTAAAAGGCCCTCCAGGGTTTTGTTAAACTGGTTTGCTGGACTTTTGAGTGGCTGTTGCAGTAGAACGGAACAGAAAGACCAGGAAACCTGCAGCTCTGTAGCCGCTTGGAGTGTAACAGCAGTCCTGTCAGTAAACTGGAAAGATCAGAGCATAGGGAACTTGGCTGATGTTGAGTATTTGAGGGAGCTGTGGGTTTCAATAAAGCTGTGTGAGTTCTGGCAGGAAAGCAAATTCTGTTTTATTGATAGGCCCATTTGTGGCCTAATGAAATGGCTGGCAAGTAGATGACCAGAATTCAATTTATTTATATCAAGAGCAGTATGATGGCCCAGCATTTAGTACTGCTTCATTATGGATGCAGTGTTGTGGACTTAAATCCCACGCCTTTTTTGTTGTCTGTGTGGAGTTTGCATGTTCTACCAATTTCAGAGTTTTTTTTTCTCCAAGCACAATGCTTTTCCTTCAACATCCCAAAGATTTGTTTGTTAGCTTATTGGTGATTCTAGATTTCTCCAGTGTTCTCCTATTGAAATATACAGGTGGGTTTCCAGCGGGTGCTCAATATTTCTATCTCATCTCAGAGATTTGCTGCTGAATAGAACTTGATCTGAGAGAGTGTTTGTGTGAGAGTCCCACAGTGTGCTGTTGTCACATAGGGGGCTGCTTCTGGCTTTACTCCTAGTGCAGTCACAATGAACTCCAGTTTCTCATGAAATTCCCCACCTGTATTCAAAAATATCTGGCTGTGCTCCACAACTGACAGTGAAAGATCATGCGTGACAATATAGCTCCTCTTCTTTGAATTCTGGGTGTCCGGGAAAGGTGCAAGACACCAGCATTTATGCAGGTAGCCACTATTGCCTGGTATATGTCATAATTGTGATAGCTGTTTCAATGAATTGTAGAGGCCATATGAGACACTACTAGTTCAGCCAGTTACCTTACCACCAAACAAGCCACCATGTATAGCACCATCACGTCTTCTGTCAATGCTGTGACTTAATATCTCTATATTATAAATAAAATGCTGGAGAGAAACACTAATGCGATGAGACGTGTTCTTCACATTAAGATTACGGAAGACACTTGAAAGACCCGCTAGACTAAACAGACTGGCCCCGGAGCGTCTTGCGGGGACCTTCAACATGAGACTTTGTGCCAAGAGATTGACCCAGGACCATCTCACGATGACGTAGAACATGAGATTCTTGCAAGACACACCCTACTTACAACCAAATAAGAATACGGGCAGCAACACACCCAGTCGTGTTTTGGCTTTGAGCACACACAGATCCAGGGCTCTCAGCACATATAAAGCGTATAAGGACAATACATTATAAAGGAAACATAGACAATTAAGCGAAGAAGAAAGCAGCACGGAAAAAAGAGACTCAAAAGTGTTGGAGAGACAAAAAAGAAAAAGAATAATCTAGGTGCAAATTCAGAAAATAAGGAAATTAATTATCAGGCCGGAACAAGTGGAATTGAAAGAAAAGCATATCCAATCCAGACTTTGGCGCTATACACATGCAGAGCAGAGATTATGAAAGCAGTGGAATTCGAAAGACTCAAAAAAAAAAAAAGTTGGCGCAATACACATGTGGAGAAAGTTAAAGAATATGAAAGTGGGAAAATTAGAAAGTATAAAAAATAGAAAGTGAAGATCACAGTAGCACAAACAAACGGAAATTATTACTCAAAAAAGGAAAAGTAATCACCACGGACCAAGTGTCATTGAAACAAAAGCAGGATAAAGCGAGGTCAGAAATAAAAGACAGAGTAGAAAACAAAGTAAAATGTCATAAAGAGGTTTAAAAACAAGGGGGCCAAACACATGCAGAGCAGGTTAGAGATAATGAAAACTGAATTCAAAAGACTCAAAAAAAAGTAGGCACGAAACACATGCAGGGCAAGATACAGAATATGAAAGCAGAAAAAAACGACAGTGTCAAAACAAAGAAAGTAAATATCGCATTAGCGCAAAGAAAGAGAAATTATTACTGGGAGAAATAACAAAAAGGCAAATAGAGATCGAATATATGGACCCAGGTGATATGTCAGAAGTATATAAATATTGTAAGGCTTTGAAGTTTAAGTCAGAGAATTTCAAAAATGGAGTTTAACTCACATGAATTTCTTGGTTACTTTGCAAAAAAAATTATTAACTGCTGATGATGTGGATCGTTTTGTCTGTGCTGAAATTCCAAACAGAGAAAGCTATCCTGAATTATGGTACAAAGTCATTAAACACATGTCTCACTGACCTCATTAAAAAGATTCAGCATATTGGGACTCAAAAGATTCCAAATATTGTTTTTAATGAAGTTCTGAAATAAAAGGGAAACTAATGAAATAGCAACAATTCAAAGAAAAAAAAATCTTAAAAGTGTGTATCTGGAAAAACAAAAATGGGGGTTGATGAGCGAAGCGAGCAGGGGGCGAAGCCCCCTAGTATGTCTTAATGAATCATGGGTTAACACTGGCCACTGAGACACAATGTTTACCAGTCACATCTTGGATGACTTGTTCATTAATGAAATGTAACTGCTTACAGTTAATAAAAGCAGCTTTATTCTTGCTAGATGCACTTATTGCAATATGAGTACAGTAGAGTGCTCTGATTTCGTTAGAAGAACTGGGCATTGCTGCAAGCTGCCTTTTTATGTTGGCCAAAACATTTGTTTTTACTATGAGCACCCATACCATTCGAATCCTGGATGTAGTGCCTTGACATTTGGTTAGTAGCTTCCAGTACTGCAAACATGATGGAGTGAAGCTTGGCTAAGATAATCCTGGCCTGTTAGCCAGTCCCCTGAGAAGTGGGGTAACCAATATAAAATGATGAAAAGTTCTTCAGTGCATATATGCAGCATTGGCTCTCTTTAAAGGGAGCAAGTTAATCATACATCTACTGATGCACATCATCAGTGTTATTTCCGGGAGTCATAGGGTCTTTCAGGTCTTACAACAGAACTGATCAAGTCTCAGCCTGTGTCCAAGTGCCATTTTGCAGTCTCCACATGTCACCCTTTTCTTCCAGATCTACCTTGATGCCCTCTCTGCAGCCTCCACACTCTTGTTGATGGTTACTCCAGTGATGCCCAGTGTTCCATACTCTTTTCTGAGGGAATGGCCTTCAAACGCTCAGCAACCTACTTCCACTGGCATACACCTAGTCCTTCATCCTTTTCTAATGCAGGCCTCCTATAGTTCTTGGTACTTTTCCCTCTTCCATTACTGCACTTCATCCATCCTCTCCTCCCAGGGCACAGTTAGCTCCAGGAACATGAAGCCTTTTTTCTAACCCTGGAAACTAAGATGATGTCAGGTCTCAAAGTAGACTTGGTGATATATGCTGAGATTTTAGGCTGCCTGTCTAGGTCAACTGTCAACACCCAGTCTCCTGCCGTATAGGGCAAGTCAACAAAGTGGTTCTTGGTTCTTTCCTTGGGATGTGCATCCTTCATTGGCGAATGCAATCATTCTGACTCTAGCACTGGCATTCCTTCTATCACTGATCTCCTTATTGATTACCTCAGCGATGTCCTTGAGGACTTGGTCATGCCTCCAGCAATAATGCCCCTTGCCTATTGCCCTGAAGCAACTACTCAGGATGTGCTTGAGGGGGGCCATTTAAAGACACAGGGCACATGCTGGAGTTTTTACCTTGCTCCATGCAAACAGGCTGGATGGGCTAGGGAGGATGTCATACACCCTCTGAATCAAGAACTTAATCTTCTGTGGATCCCATTTCTAGATGTCCTTTCAAGTGACCTTTTGTTCCTTTACCTGTTCCCACTTCATCCAGGCATCCTGTTTCCTTATTGCCATGACTCTACTTGCTCGTTCCTCCTCCACTGAATTGTGCACCTCCTCCTCCTTTCCTTCTCGCTGGCGGAGTTGTATTGGGTTAGTGGTGAGCTGCCCTAGCCTGTGCCACATTTCTGATAAAAACCTTATACTTCAGTTGAGCTTCTACCTGCTGGACTGCCTCAGCCGCTTTCCACTTCCTCACTGTCCTCACAGCAATGACTGCTCCAGATAGTTTAGTGCCCTTAGACCCCCAAATACTGTAGGTGTTCACGTGCCTGTGTAATGATGAATTCCTCCCTAATAGAGGTGAATGGGAGCCTAAGCTTATTGCTGTTCCCATACTGCTCAAGCTACAGTGTACCCCATGATAATCTTTACTTCCAGCTGGTGCCAGTTAGAAGTCAGTGGGCCAGCAGAGACTCTCTCGCTGAATGTACTGTAATCGTCCAGAATTAGATCTTTCACTTTCTGTGGTACATGGTACCCCTCCAGCACCACCTCCACCAGCTTGTGGGGTATTGAGCCATATGCACTGGTCACATCTAACCAAAGTACCACTAAGTCCCTTCTGCCTTCTCTTGGCTCCCTCATAAGTTGAGTCACTATGCCTAAGTGCTTTAGGCACCCAGGGAACCCCAGCATGCTTCCCTTCTGTACTGATGTACTCAAAAGGAAGTTGGAAAGTCTCTTAGCCACAATGCTGAAGAAGATCTTACTTTCCATGGTTAATAAAGAGATGACCCGAAACTGATTGATGTACTCTCAGTTCTCCTCTTTGGGTATGAATACCACTTCAGTTTATCACCATATTCGGGCAACTTTTCCCCTCCTAAAAATCACTTTAAGGGACCACCAGAGTTGATGAAGCAGATTTGGGCAGTGCTTGTAGACTCTGTTGGCACAACACCTGGACCAAGTGTTGAAATAGATCTCACCCTCCTAACCACTTTCTTCACTTTGCTCAGACATGACGACTTCAGTTTGAATTCTGATGTTGGCTCTGGTAAAGTTATCAGTGTACTACACAGGTCCAATGGTTGGTCCCTCCTGTTGTTGCTGTAGGTGCGCTTAAGGTACTTGTTTATCACGCCTCTTGAACAGGTCAATCTACCTGACTTCTTCTGTCCAAGTAGCTGCTTGGTCAACATTAAAGGGTTGGCAAGAAATTTCACTCTCTTCCTTGCCCACTCTCTACACCTCCTTCAGTGGCTATGTACTCTTCACCAAATAAGAAGCCCCTTTCTAATGATTATTCAAAGCTCTGCTAACCCGGCCCTCTCTACATTTCCTTCCACCTTGTACTAGCTCTTCATTGACTTTTGTTCCTCCATGAGATGGTGGATCCTAACTGCTCTGTGGTTAGGGGAATAGGTTGCTGGTGCTGATTTAGCAAACTCGTTGCCAAATCTCTCAGTTGCGATGCTCACTATGATGGTGGTCATAGTCTTCAGTCAGTTACATTCCCCTTAGTGGTCCCTTCTAGGATCCGGAGTACATCCTCATCGAATTGCTACCACACCACTTTCTTGGAGGACTGGGGCCATTTAATCTTGGGCTTAGCTAATGGGGCACCGGCACCTGATATGGGCTTTGCTGATAGGACATGATTGTCTTGGTGGCTTTGTTCATTGCGACTGGTTGATGACTTTTGATGGCTTTCTGCACTGCTGCTGGATGGAGTTACCACTAATTAGCTGGCAATAGGTTTAGGTGACACATGGAGGCTTCGGGCACTATAGTTTGTCTCTGGACCTGACTCCTCCTGCATCTCACCAGAAATGATTTCTATGCATTGTGTCATGACTTCCTCTATTGGGCATTGCGTCCTGGCCTGGTGTATTCTGAAACCCTTGATGTTCTTACAGGCTTTGTCGCATAACAACTGTATACCTGCTGTCATTCCATTGTCCTGTATCATTAAATTTGTCATTTCTGTAGCATGCGTGGGTTCTTCCTCTTGGAAAATGTGGTTTGGCCTGTCATCCTTCCCCACCCTGGTTGCTGTCTCGTCGGCTGCGTGCTGTCTCTTCAGCTGTCACTTACCTATTGGCAGTCATCAGCCAGTCTGTTCCTGGTTGTCATTGGTAGTACCAGTACTTTTCAGTTAATCATACACACATACATCCACTGATTCACAGACTTGAACACATCATCAGTGTTTACTGGAGTCTCCCAGTTGACCCAACCATTCTGTACATAATATTTATTGTTTTTAAGATGTAATATGTTTGACACATCAACAGAAATTATAAGAGTGGCTCAGTGATATGAATTATTATACATGGGAGTCATCATTTTTCTGGTTTGGTGGTACTTCCCTGCTTGATCGAGGGTGTTGTCATTTCCCACTTTATCCAAAATGCTTTGTACACAGAATTAATGTAAATACATGCAAGTTTCCCCATCAAGTCTTCTTTTTTAAATCCTTACATTTGCATTGGAAGTTGCATATTTAATCCTCTTTTTATGAATATGCAAGCTTTATAAATGTGACCCCTGAATGTTACACATTTAACATGGACATTTGGCATTGTATAATGATATTCTAGGGTTATTTTTAGTCTTCCTAATTCATTTCACTGTTTTTTTCTTCAAATGGCACAGAGTGATAAGGAAGGACTAGAAGAAGAGGTTAGCTACAGGAGAAAATGAAGGCCATGGTCCAAGATTGAGAAGAAGGTATTTAAAGACTGAAGAACAGTATAAGCAGAAAGGACATATGATGTGATGATAAATGTGAAGAAAACAAAACCTAACTTGTAGAAAGTATAAAAAACATAGGTGGAATGAGGTAAACATCTTAGTACTTATAGACAAAGAAAAACATCTAGCAGATTAAATTATTTTAATACTTTTCCAGAAGGTTAAAAGATGAGATTATCGCAAACAAATTTGTTGAGTTAGTTTGTTTGGTAGAGGTTATTGGAAAATAATAGTTACTAATGTTTTTGTATTTATTTTTATGAGGAAACTGGTGCTATAGTTGGGACAATGGTTTGAACTGCTGCCTTACAGCTCTAAAGTCTTGAGTGTAAAATATTGACCAGTGCTTGTTTGAGTGGAACTTTAATGTTTTTCCCATGTTTTAGTAGTGTTTTTTTTTGGTTTGGGTACTTTGGCTTTTATCCCATAATAGGTTAGATATCAAGTCAAAATCGGCTCTGTGATGTATGCATAACTGTGTACTTGTTCTTGTAGTCCCTCAACTGGATTAAATATGTTTATTAAGGAGTGGACACTTCATTAATCAATTACAGTGTTATTGGACTTTATTTTGTCAAGATGTGTCTATATTAGTCATTGACATTGCTCTTTTTTCTGTGTGTTTAATGTAATTATTGTTTTTGTCAATAGAGTTATCATTCATATTGAACTCAATGAATGCTACTGTACAGACGGTGGTGAATTGAAAAAGTTTCCAGATGGAACCGGTAGTGTGGAGCCAACCCACTCCATTAGAAGGGAATGTAAATGTATGTTGGAGGATGTCAAAGATAAAACCATATTGCCTTTTTTGAGAAGAGGTTATTAACTGGATAATGAAATATCAGTTAATGAAGTAAAAACCTGACTGAGTTTATAATAACAAATTCTAGCAGTGAATATTTGTTGTTAATTTGTGTTTATTGGAACTGGTAGTGAAAGTACCGTTTCACTTGGTGACGGCCCTGCTTCAACTGAAAAACTGCACTCTTCTGCACATTTTCAGCATTTAGCACCAGACAGACACCAGTATCGGATATGGTACTAGTCCATTGCATACAGAGTAGCCAATTGACATAATATGCATGCTTGTGAGATGTGGGAGCAACACTGGAGGACCTCGAAAAAAACACACACACACACAGACAATCCATGTAAACAACAAGCAAACTCCAGACAGACAGTGCAAGACAGGAATCAACCCTGGATGGGGTGCTAGGATTTAAAGCCAGTTTCCTGGATTGATAAATTAGTAATGATATCCACTGCACCATCAAGCTGCTTTTTTGAAAATACATGGTGTAGCTATCAAAAGCTGTACACCCTTTCTGTAACTTTATTTTTGTGTTAATACAAAGGCTAACATTAAGGCAGATCATGTTAGACCTGTTTTCATCTTGTAGACTTGTAGATGTATTCAGATTTGAGCAATCATGTTCCACATCCTGTGGAAAGGTAAATAGCTTCCCCTGACTTTACCTGAAGTGATCCTATTTAATCCTAATTAAAATCATAAACTATACTTTCTGAGAAGGTTGGCATCCTTCAACATCTGCAGTAAGATGCTGCAGATGTTCTACCAGATGGTTGTGGCGAGTGCCCTCTTCTACGCGGTGGTGTGCTGGGGTGGCAGCATAAAGATGAAAGACGCCTCACGCCTGGACAAACTTATTAAGAAGGCAGGCTCTATTGTAGGATTAAAGTTGGACAGTTTAACATCTGTGGCAGAGCAATGGGCACTAAGCAAACTCCTGTCAATCATGAATAATCCACTGCATCCACTTAACAGTGTCATCTCCAGACAGAGGAGTAGCTTCAGTGACAGACTTTTGTCACTGTCCTGCTCCACTGACAGACTGAGGAGATCGTTCCTCCCCCACACTATGCGACTCTTCAATTCCACCCGGGGGAGTAAATGCGAACATTAATTTTATTTTTATTTTTTTTCATTTTTATTACTATTTAATTTAATATTGTTTCTTTGTATCAGTATACTGCTGCTGGATTATGTGAATTTCCCCTTGGGATTAATAAAGTATCTATCTATCTATCTATCTATCTATCTATCTATCTATCTATCTATCTATCTATCTATCTATCTATCTATCTATCTATCTATCAAATAGAATCAAATTTCTCTCAAGGTTTATTGCTTTTATGGTGTAGAAATCATGGTATAGGAGCTTACAAAAGATCTATTGAATCTTTCAAGTAAGGGTGTACAGACCTTTGATATCTAGTTCATTTTAATTATATTTTGGAACTTGCAGCATATTTCAGTTTGTTATTTTAATGTTTTGCACACTTATTTATATATAAACTCCAGTCTGGGTCCAGGTTAGGCTAGGCTTTACATTGTAATCTGGAAAATAATATTCTCTGGTAACAGCTCAGGATGCAAAACAGAAAATTGACTCTGGATGGGGTGCCATTCCTGCTGCAGGGCCCAATCATACACATCTTTAGGAATTGGGAGGTAAACTAGAATACTTGAAGGAAAAAATATGAAAACTGAGCATAAACAATAATCTAAGTACATCTTGAAGCCTGGATGCTGGATGCATGAGGCAGTGACTCTAACAACTGAGATGCCCATTTAAATTGTCCATGTCTGCTTTTGTGAATTTTCTTATGGTATTCTGGTCTTCTTTTGCAGTTTAAAGATACACTATCAGGTTAACCCACGGCTCTAAACTGACTGTGATTATGGTACTGTGTTTTCTGGTGTCCAGCAACTAACTGGCTCCAAATCAAGAGTGAAGGCTATGCAGCCATTGATTGCTAGGTTAAGTTGTGGCTCAATAGAACTCCCAACAAGATAAATTGTATAGACTGTATAGATGGAGATCTGTATTTAATTTTTGTTTTTTTGTAAGAGCATTTTACTTATTTTCTTTTAGTTTGGCTGGACTTTATGGACCATATTAATGTTGAATAACAATTCCCTGTCTCCAATGTGCTTTTGTGTGGATGTGGTTGGACTGATTTGAGTATTTCTGGTTAACCAAATTAAGTCGGTTTTACTTATTTTAGACTGACTGATGATGCAGATGACTTCCGGGAGAGCTGATGTGCGTGCTGTAGTCAGGGTGTGTAGGGCTAGAATTACTACAAAACTAATTTTGCTGCATGGTACTAACCATACAGAATCATAGGCCAAAGGATTTGCTGGCTTATGTTCCAACCCAAACCCTCAATTACTTAATTAATCCTAATTCTATTATAGTACTTGGACTGAATTGACGCATGCAGTGCTTAATACAAGCCCCAACAAATGTTTCTTATAGTTTGTCTGAGTGCTTTTTCACCATATTCTCATATTTAAAACCGAATGTTCAATCTGTCTGCTTCTTTCACCTGTCTAATTAAAGCCAGCCCAAGGAAAAATTGCACAGCCTGTTCTTCATGTTGGGAGAAACAGCCCAAGCTACTATGTAAAGTGTAAATTAAATGTAAATAAATTAATTATAGGCACCACCATTATCACTAACAAGTTTAGACTTAACTGCAGTTCAATTGATTTAAAACTAAACATATCAATCCAGTTTCATATTTACTCATCTCCATTTGGAGGTTCACAGAGCAGATGATTTTCTCTCAGGGGCACTGGGCATGTAGTACAATATTATTGCCAGCTACTTTTTTGTTAAGCAATGTTTTGTTTGATATTTAGTGAAGAACACACACACATTGTCATATCACTCACCCACTTACCTCTTCAGCATACATCTGCTTCAACTGGTAAGGATCACACTAACAGCACACTGAGGTAGACAGACCAGGCCCCTCAAAACCCCAGAAAGCATCCTCAGGCACTTTTGGAGAATTACCAGGCACTGCTGGATCATTTAAGAGATATAATCCTTCCAGCATGTCTCAGGTCTTCAAGCAGTGGGCTGTCCCAGGTACACTCCCTCTTCAAGGTGCCTAGGGGGCATTCTCACTACCTGCCTAGAGCATTTCTGGAAAAGTAGTGTTTTTTTGCTTCTTTGAGGTCTTTCTATACTGCTTTGTCAGGTAAAATGAATCCTCTAACCTTATACAGGAACCTGATTTCACCTACTTGTATCATCAGTCTTAGTCCCTTAAGTCATTACCCAGGGCCATTGAGCAGAGAGATGTAGGCTCGCTGGTTAATTGAAAGCTTTCATTTTGCTTTTATGATCTGATACAACCTGTATCTGAGGAAACTGCACTGATTATGTGTATAATTTTGTGACCACATCTATTCTCAAAGGTGAACAAGATTTGGGGCTATATGAACTCCTTCACTTGAACAGCTGGTCAACATAGAACAATCCAGACTTTTTTCTGGGAGGCAACTATGACCTCGTTTTTGGAGATGCTAATTCGCTTTTTATAGTGTCAACTCAAGTTGATTTTAAATTATTTTCTGAAGGAAATACATTTTCTCTTCACAAAAGAAACCTTCTTTCTTATGTTTTTTTTTTTAATATGGAGAATCATTTGGTATGTTCAAAGTTCAAATTATGTTGTTCATGGATTAGGTTGATACATGTATCTGAAGTTGCTGGGATGGACTTCTGGACATCGGGGCCTGTGTCATCATCGATGTGACTATACATATAGTTGCCACTCTGAACTTTCCATTGTGTAGCTTGGTGGATACCTACAGACTTTATTTCATTCATATTTTCTCGTTTATTTTGTCTTTTTCTTTGCTTTTTTCTTTAACTTTATTACTGAATCACCCTGTTCGCTTTGTTTTGCCAGAAACATTTCATTTAAGAGTTTCTACTGGGCATGCCTGTCTCATTCACTCCCTGGTATTCGTACAATATCTGTACATTCCCATGATGTCAGAACTGTACCATAATCTGTTCTAGTGTGCTCTGGAGATTACAGTTTGGAGAGGTCTATATCATTTCCAAATAATACAGATTCCACCATCAGGCCCTCAGACAGCATACTGCCTTCTTGCCTATTAAAATCACAAAGTGGAGAGAAGACAAGATGCACCCATGGAGGGACCTGCTTCTCTAAACTGTAAAACATTTTGTACAATTTTTTCCTGTTTATTGCATGAAATTGGTAAATATATTTTTTTTAGCAGAAGTTGTACTTTTAGAAAATGATAAGTAGAGCCAGGTTTACTTTATACATTAGCCAAAAAAATGGTATAGATAGCCAAAAGTAGGACAAACACCTTTGGAAGTTTCAGTTCAGTGACAGATCCAACAGTTTTGAGAGAAGAAGATTACAACGACGTGCCTTCAGCATGTTTTTAAATATGACTAAATATTTTCCACTCAAAACACAATGAACTTATATACATGTATTTCCTATATCAGTATCAATTGGAAAATTATTTACATGTGCCGCTCTTCAAAACATTTCCTGGCCAAAATGAGATGAAGTGGCACATTACACTCCCTGCACTGCCAGGAGTTTCCTGCCAGAAGTTCACACATTTAATTCACCCAGATGTGGCCTTTGTGCTTCAACAGGCATATGAGCAGAGTGTGCCTGAGTAGGAGGAATCTGCTGAGGCACACTGCTTATTTGATCTGCTGCATCCTCCACAAAGTTCTTGTGTGTCATTGGCTGTGTGCTTTGATTTTATTGTGAAGAATATAATAATTTGTGTTTGCAACAACAACATTTATTTATATAGCACATTTCCATACAATGATGTAGCTCAAAGTGCTTTACAAGATGGCAAAAGTTATAAGGAAAGATAAGCAAATGAGATGAGACAATCATATTAAAGAATAAGTAACAACAAAACAAGGTAAGGTCAAATGGCCGAGAGGACAGAAAGAAAAAAAAAAAAAAAAACTTCAGTTAGGTTGGAGGAAAAAAAAAAATCTGCAGGGGTTCCAAGGCCAAAAGACTACCCAGTCTCCACTGGGCATTCTACCTAACATAAATGTTCCTAAACCAGTCCTCTTTGCTTTCATGCTTCACATGATAGGATTCTGATGCAGCAATGCTCAGAATATGTATAAATTATGTACAATACTATCTTGGAGCCTTGTGGCAGCTAGTGTAACACTAAAATATGTTTATCAGATAGATCAAGCCCTCTCATGCGCATACCATGTTGAATTACTGGTTTGTAGTGTGGGATTTCTATCATAGCTCACTGTGCATCATCATGCTTGAGTCTCTGTTTGCACAATGGTCTCAAAATGGCACTCATGTATTACATTTATAAAAATACACATGTATATTTGTGTGTAAATACAAACAAAATATTTTAGGTATTTACTTTTCTTCAAATGAATTCAAACACTACTAACAAAACAATTATTTGTATTGGGAGGAACTGTCATCATCCTTATAAAATAGCAGTTCTTGTGCGGTGGTGGTGAAGACCATTGGCTGCAGTCTCTCTGTGCAAATGAATGATGCTCTGTTTGCGCAAGAGTAATTCACACCCATTTCCTGATCTTTAAAACATGCTGAGTAATCAGAGAATGAGGCAGAGCTATCTCTATGCATACAAATTTTACCTGACAACTCTGCGATTTGGGGGCACCTCTTACTTATGCTCATACACCTTAGCCTCTGACTTGGTCCAAGATGTTTATTTAAGGCCTTGTTTGGTTCTACAAAATGTGATTCTCACAGTATTTTAACAGGATGTCCATATATGAAACTACAGACCAAATTCCTCAACCTACTCTGAGAGCATTGGGCATACAGATGCATGTTTTTTGTGTGATTTTGTGTGTCAGAAACATTCTGATTGCTCTATGCACATCCTGTTGGTTCCCTTCTAGAACTTCAGTTGTGTGCTTTCAGACACTGTTATTGTTTTTTTTTCTAAACTAAGCTGAAGGTTTAAAATATGATTTTAAATTCAGGGTGCCTCCTGGGTCACATCCCCTGTCAAGCAGGTGAGTCTACCAACTTCCAAGGGTTAAATTGACTTGAGTTAAAGCCAGGTATGTGAATACAACTTTCATTTTTTAAAATGTATAGACCACATTGTATGCAGCTGTGTCTCTGGAAATCCATACAGTTGTAGTACTCTCCACCAGATGCAACAGGGTAAATGGTAATAAGCCTTCTCTAAGGCAATCCTGATTGATTTTATAATAGAGATCAGGCTATTTTTTACTTAATTTATATAAAACAGAGAAAAACATGCATGTATCAAATTTTGAGAATTACTTTTACAGCAAAAGCTAGAGGAGGTAACGTTCCAACAAAGACAGATAAATCGGCTTGACTGCTGAGAAAGCATTTTACACTCTGGACATTGCTTTGTATCGATTAACCAACCTGTCCATCTTAGAGTTGTCTGAAAATCTACCACAACCCCTCAACAATCATTACAAAGACAAACGACAATGGCAACATCTGCATTTCTTCTCTATGAACTGAAGTTTGACTATTTCCATTTTAATATCACATTTTAGATTTTTCAAAGAGCCTTAAGTGTGTGGTTCATTTATAAATGGAATATGCCCTCTTGACTCCCATTTTTTTAAAAAAAAATGGAGCCTGCCAACACATTGTGTCGATTCCTGGGTGCTGTCTCCAACTATCCATTCAACAGGGAATAGGCATGTCTACTAAAACCTCTCCACAATATCATCTTTTGTTAGGTGCATTTGCATATAATCCAATAAATACCTACTGTGGTTTGCCGTGTCTGCTTGCCTGTCTATCTGCATAAAACAACTCGGCATCCAGTGGACTGATTTTGTTACAACTTAGCAGTCATTTTCATCAAGGAAATTTGTCAGTAAAGTGAATTTGCAATTAAAGTGCACGACAAAGTATTTAAATTTCAAAATTTCTATTTAAAAAGCGTTGACGAATGTATGAACTTGTGTACATTAAAACACAGGGACATTCTGTGCAGCTTCAATTATGGATTAGTTTACTGTTTTCAATTTACTTTCAGAGAGGTCACCTCAACATGTATCTTTTGCTCTTTTACTTATCCGACAGATCCTCCTGATGGCAAAAGGGATCACCAGTACAAGTTAGTCAAACAACTGAGAGGCACGTGCAAACCACCTCTCTAGTACACCAGCTCTCGTCTCCTACTACTTGAGGTAAGTTAACTGTAAAAGTAATAAAAAAAGATCACAAAGTCATTTATCTAGAAATTAATCTAACAGGAAAGGAAATATGTAAGCATCACTCTGTAAGTACAGAGTGAAAAATAAGTACTCAGTATCTCATTACTCTAAAGACAACCTCCCAGTTTCATTATCTGCACATTACATTCATTATTCTAATCCTGTAATGTATTAGCAAAGATCTAGACCTGCTTGCCATCATTGGCAAAAAATTTCACCTTGAGATTTCAACACCTGTGGTGGGCTGGAGCCCTGCCCGGGGTTTATTTCCTGCCTTGTGCCCTGTGTTGGCTGGGATTGGCTCCAGCAGACCCTCGTGACCCTGTGGTTAGGATATAGTGGATTGGGTAATGGATGGATGGATGGATTTCAACACATACTGTATTTTAACTGTTCATTGTGTACTTCTTTCAAAATGTTTATGTTTAAGAAATCTGAACTACAGGTAGTCTCAGCCTCTCCACAACCAACAGCCAACAATAGCACACCAGTCAATGCCATTTTGGCATCCCTTGATTTAAAATTTACTGTCTATGTAAGCTATTGAACCACAACAAGCCTATTTGGGCTCTGTTTCTAAATACTTGATATTGTAAAGTACTTTAAAAAAGTGTTTATTTACTATATTCTACTAATGCATTTACTGTAGTTGCATTCTATTACCACATAATAAACAATGTGACAACTGACTCTTTGATGAAGTACCTAATGCTCCAATTTTTAAATCAGGAAACTAACTCCCCACCTTATGTGTATGTTATTAAATTTTCTAAGTTGTTAACATTTTTTCTTGTATCCCAACACTTGCAGCCTTGGAACTGCTTGGAGCTTTTCAACCACCACTAAGGCTTCAGGCACAAATCTGCACCAGATCTCAGCAGATGCCTCCTGCACTGCTTGGTCTTGTTCCATCTACCTCTTGGTGATATTAGCATTTAAAGTCTTTGTCTTTGCTGCCAAGGAACAAATACATCAAGATAATTGGTTCTTTTTATTATAGTCAACATAATTAGCACTTTGGGGCAACATAATGATTAAATAAGACAAATTAATTTTACATTTGTTGCGTTTAATGCTGAATAATGTTCTCATATAGCATCTGCCAGAGAAAATTCAGAGAACATTGGGCTGTCACCATAAGTAGAAAATCTGTTCACATCAGTGAAAGTTGGATTATTGTCATGTCTGTGCTGGTGTTCAAGCTGCCCTGAAGCTGGATACTTCTGATAGCATCAGATGGCTAGGGTGCTGAGTGATGAGAAGCAGTTACAGTGGCTTTTAGTAAAACTTTTAATCCTTTGTTTTAAAACATTTATTCTATTTGAAATGTAAACATATATTACTACTTAGTTACACAGTCTTAAGGAGAGGAAATTTGCATCTTTCTCTCCTTTCCAACTATCTGGTTAGAAACTTTTGTTGAGTGATTATGTTTGATAACTGGCCTTGGTCATATCACGTATCGCTTCTCTACTCTCCTGCTGCTTGAAGCATAAATTATATTTTGTTCCAAATAGCATTTAATGTCATGAAACATGTTTACTGCATATAGAAAGGCAGCATATGAAATGACTGTTTTGTGGATGTCACAGACTTGTCCAGAAATACCATTAGCCATAATTTCTGTCATGCAATAGTGTTTTGATTTTAGTTCTTTTCATTATAACTTACCTTAAGCCAAGTAATCCTTAACTAGAATAGTCAACCTTATATTATATGATTGAGCATTCTCTTTCTAAGTAAAATACTGTGTTAAAAAATGTATTCATCATTTTGTGGTTTCACCAAATGAGACATGACAAGTGAGGTTAGAATACTTTTTAATGCACTATACAATACTATGTTCTTTTAAAACAGAACTAAGAGATGAGCACTGAATAATATATCAGATAAACTTTAGCACCTGACAGGACTGATGTGTGACTGGCATAGTCCAAAGTCATGTCAAATTGTCACAACTAGCTTGGGACTTTGGTAGATTTAGTTAGTAACTTTAAAGTAACATTGTTTTGGTACAGTAAACCAATCAGTGTTTGACTAAAAAACTTCACTTCCCTCCTTAACAGCGTTTCTCGTGGCAAAGCTAGGCAAATACGTGGTGTGATGTAGTGGATAAGTCTTTGGACTTCAGACCTTGAGGTTGTGGGTTCACATCTTCACTGTGTGACCATGAGTAAGTCACTTGACCTGCCTGTACTCCAATTGGAAAACCCAAAGAAATGGAACCAAGTGCGTCATAAATGTTGTAAGTTGTCTTGAATTAAATTCATCAGCCCAATAAGTTATTGAAAAGCCCAAGAAGTATTTTCTCACAGTTTAATAATGAAAAGAAAATTAAAAATGTATAGCAAAAAGGAAATGAGAGTAATGTAGCATAATAATAATAAGAAATGGTATATGACTGTGTAAAATTTCAAGAGCAGGTTATATGAGTGCAAGGATTACCAAATGCACATGTTAGAGAGATGCATTAAACTTCACGGCTACCTCACACAGGAAAATTCAGGAACCTTTCCTCCCTGGGGTTCACTCTCTCACACACAATCAAACTCACTTCTATGAAGTCAATTTAGATTCTCCAGTCTAACCTCCACAGCTTTGGAATGTGGGAGGAAACCTCAAGCCTGCATTCAAAGCATGTTTTAGATGGTAATGAACAGTTATGTTAATGTTAGTCATTATAGTCCATTGCAGACCCATCCTTATACACATCTGACCTACTTAGACTCGACATGAACTTAACAGGGATATTTTAGAAAACCAGGTTACCCAAAGGAAAACTCACACAGACTTAGGGGAGCATATGTGTACACAAACTTCATCCTTTGACTTGTGGGTGGTGGGACTACATGACAGTTAAATGACTAAGCCTGACTGACAACATATATTATCTGGCTACTTTGTGGTTACTAGTAAACACCTCAAAAATTTCAAGAGCATCCAAAAATGAATCAACCAACATGAGTAGGAGCTAACCTTTTCAAGAGAGTAAAGTCAGAATGACTCTTTCCATCCTGGGTCTTCTGCAATTGTTTAAAAGGCAAATGCATATTCACTGACAAATTTATTTCCTTCTCTAATCTTTAACAATCTATAGTATTGGTAGCTACCTCAGCTTATACATGTATGAATAACATGGTCATTAAATCTCTCAAAAATATTTCTATAGAGATTTGAATCATATATGGTTGAGGGCCAGTTCCAATGGCATATCATCATGAGGGAAATAATATAAGTAATTTGAGTTCTATCCATTTAGTAGGTATGGAGTTGCTGGTCAAAAATCCTCAATGCTTTTTCTGATTTCCTAAAAACCTTGTCAGATGGGAAATTTGAGGATCTTTGTTGGTAGCACCAATAGCTTGTGCAAGGTTATTAGTCATATTGTCTATTCTCTGCCACAAACTATGAAATTATTTGTCTACCTGCAGGAATGATAAGAAAACATTAAAACCTGCTTTTTAAGATTCTTATCCTCTCCCCGGAGGCATTTACCATTCTTAACCACTTACTATTTCTTGGTGTCATTCAGTTTTGAGACAGGAGTTTCTGTACTGACAGTGATGAAAGTTTGACAGGCCACAAGGGCATGTAACAAGGACCAGATGATGAAGACAAGTCAAAACCAGGAAGTTAAACATTTCTGTCATTAACTCTAATAAATAAAACAAAAATGAAATCAAAATAACAAAGTTGTAGACCAAGAAGTTTGTTTACAAAGTACTAGTGAAAAGGTTTAGAATTTATCCACAAATAAGGATAACAAGCTCCATATTATGCCAGCTCACATAGCATAGTGTGGATGACGTCACAAGCTGCAGCTTCTGTGAATTGTTATATTAATAATCAATGTTAGTATCCAAACAACTGTTGCTCAAAATGATGACATGATGTAACAAATTATCTTTCTGTAAAAGCTATTTTCCTAGTTCTATAAGATTCATGAATATTTTACTAGATGGCAATGCATAATCTATGGGAGGTTCCTATAACCCCCATAAATAGAATTGTATTGGTATATTCCTGCCATTTCTAATAGTTTTGACTAAAACAATATTCTTCAGTTAGTGACAGCCTTGCCTTGAGTAAGGTATGGAAGGCATAAGGTTTTATTTTTTTCTCCAGCTGTCTGGAGTTTTTTTTTCTGTCCCCCCTGGCCATTGGACCTTACTCTTATTCGATGTTAATTAATGTTGATTTATTTTGTTTTCTTATTGTGTCTTTTATTTTTCTGTTCTTTATTATGTAGAGCACTTTGAGCTACTGTTTGTATGAAAATGTGCTATATAAATAAATGTTGTTGTTGTTGTTGTTAAACCGTGCCTGGGCACATGCTTATGTGCCAACCGGCCTACGGGCCTTTTGAGTGTGGAGTAACTCGTAAAACAGCACTTATTTAAGTGTTGAACCGTATGCTTAAGGCATACAGAAGAAGAAATTAAGAGCCTTTATAGAAGTATAGAAAGAAGAAGCTAAGAATCTTTTAAGTATATAAGAAATTAAGAACCTTTAAGTATAGAAAGAAGTAAAGAACTTTTAAATACAGAAATAACTAAAGTTTCTCAAAAAAAAGCTTAAGTTTATAGAAGATACATTTTTCCTTTTTTTTGCCTTTTATTCTATGTGTGTAACTATTTTTCCTCTTATTCTTGTGTGGATTATTTGCTTTTAACTTTCACTAAATATTTTTAAAACAAACTTTTGGACTGAGAGATTTCTTTCGACGTGCATTTTACCTGTGCTTGACCTTGCCTTACATCGGCGGCTACACCATCCATCCATTTTCCAACCCTCTGAATCTGAACACAGGGTCACGGGGGTCTGCTGGAGCTAATCCTAGCCAACACAGGGTGCAAGGCAGGAACCAATCCCGGGCAGGGCGCCAACCCACCGCAGATGTAACAAACTAAAAAATTAACTAATAACCCCATAAAAAAAATAAAAAATTAAAATCAAAGTAAACCTAGCATTTCCATGGTTTACGGTTCCAGAAAAAAAAGAGTTCAAGAAAAAACTGTATTTTAAAATAATTTAACAAAGCAAAAAACAGATCCATGATAAATCGGTCGATATCCATATCCTGGTGTATGGTTGTGAACTCTGGGTGGTGACTCACAGACAGCTAAAATGAGGTTTATAAAAAGGCTCACGATTTGTGATAGGGAGCAGAGGGCAGCAATATGGAGAACCTTGGAGTAGGAATACTGCTTCTCTAGACTAAGATGGGCCAGATAAGTGTGTAGCTAGGTTGCCCCTTGGGTATGATCCATTGAGACAAGATGTAATGGACATACCCAGGACATTCTGGAGGACGTCATGTCTGACATGGAAGTGTTTTTGAATTTCCCAGGAGCAACTGTAGGAAGGATGATTGGAATAGGCCGATTGTTAGCTCAGCTTAGAATGTTACTACTGTGGCCTTCATCATCAGGAAAGCCAGAAGAAAATGATTATAATGAAAATGGTGGTTGCTCATAAACTGCAACAAGACCATGTCAGCAGCTGTTTGCTTAAACTTTAAAGTAGAAAGAAATACAAACCTGTAGACTAAAATGAATTCTTTTTCATTTACTTTTGGTATTTTCTAATTTGGCCTTTTGGTAGTGTGCCAAGAAGAAGAACTCTTTTTTGACAAAAGTGCTGACAGTTAGGAACAGACTGTGTAAGAACAATGATCAGGAGATCAGAAAAGGCTTTCAGGTGGAAAGTCGAGCTTAGAGTCGTGAACCGGCAGAGGTCAAAACCAGAAAGACAAACAACATCTGTGAGCTGCATTGTTTAATGGCGAGAGGAGAATCTCATCAAAATGTCTGAAGAAAATTCACTCACCAAACCAAACAAAAATAAATCCTTATCCAAAGGAGACTCAAGTACATGCAGCAGAGATTTTTTTCAAACCTCAAAGCTGGGTCACATGCCGCAACACCATTTTAAGTAAATACCATGTAAAGACACCATACGTCACAATGTGATCCTTTGGTAGCAACGACGAGATAAACAAAAGGTTGTAATTATCAAAAAAAAAACACAAATGGTGATGTCAATGGTAAGAATGCTTCCCAAAAAAACAGTGAGATGATGCATTCCACATAACTAATAACAAATAAACAATAAAAAATTAAATAAGAATTAAAAATAATGTATGCAAACTGAATGCTTAACTGAAAAAATAAGGTTTCTAAAAAATGTGTGAAAATAATCTCAAAAGCAGACAAAACAAGGTTCATAACATGACAAGCAGAAAGTAGGACTTTCTTGAAATATGTACTTTTTTATGAATTTATTATTGGTAGAGTTTTTTTTTGTACATCACTAGTTGCTTGTTAATGGTGTCATTGTTGGTATAGTGTTTTTAGAAGATTATTAATTCACATTAGATAGTGTCAGGTTGGGCTTTAACTTTGTACCAATGGAGACCTTGATTAGACAGACATTTGTTACATTAGCATACTAATTTCAATGTGGGAAATTTACTTAATGAAAACAACAGCTAATGACTACACTTTGTCTTTTAATTTGCTGTTGCCCCATGACCAATGGTGACATTGCAGGGCCACTTTCTTGAGGATCAACGTGTAGATTCAAATGACTAATGAGCAGGTTGAGATTAGCCAACAGGTTGATCTCAGCTGGACTACATTAAGAACTACTTAACCACAGACAGCTTCTGACTCTGGGCCATTTTTGGTTTTCCTCATGATACGTTTCCTTCCATACTTATTTACCCGGGAAGATATCCAGGAAAGAAATGTGTTTAAAGTGTGGTTAGTCAGGAAGAAACAAGCTCCAAAATATAATCTGTGATTAGGAAAAACCCATTTCATGGAAAGGAAACCTAGATTGCTTTACCAGAAATATAATCTTCTTCACCACTTTTTACTGAGATACATAAATGAAAGTAGGAGAGTTGCCCTTTAGAGGTAGCTACACAAAATGTTCATTATTTGCCTTTGCTTCAGTTTTAGTATTCTGACGATCCTAACTGTAAAAGGATGGTGTGTTTAGACTCAAGAAATGCACCTTTCATTGTAAGTGGTAAAGGAACTGGCACTTGAAGTTTAAATTAAAATGTATTTAAATTATCACCATAGAGTAAATGCTTTGTGGATGAAAATTGCAACAGACACAGATCTTAGGCCATGGCCAGGATAGTTTCACTAACCTGCCTGGCTCAGAAAGTGGCAAAAGTGGCAACGCCTTGGTGTTCAGTGTCTTGGGAGCAGAGATGAACTGAACTGTGTCTAGCATTATATTGTCAATCCTCAGGCTTTATTGTTAGGGTTATGTAAGTATCAAGGCACGTCTTGGCTCTTAACATACAGATTACAATAGCCAATTGCTAAATGGTTTAGTTAGAATCCAGTAACAGGTAACTCAGGTTTAAACCAGTATATAATCAGTAATGGGCTAGAGTTAATACTTAAGTGAGCACAACAAATGTACAGTTGCAAAGGAAAGACTTGAATTCAGAAACTGTTTTATATGTCAAAGAAGTAATACTTTTTGAAAGTTTGAACAAGAATAGAAGTGGAAAAGGTGGTATGTAAATAAAATGTATTATTATTATTATTATTAAGTCAATAAAACTTAAAGTCTGAATGCTAACATTTCTATTAAACTGAACTCAAAATCTAAACACTATTCAGTAACAATGTTCTTTTTTGTAGATGATGAGAAACAGGAATAAAAAAATGACAGTTTGCTAAGTAAGACTTGTAATTTTCAATTTGAATGTTTTATTTTAGTATTATTTGGATGTAGCTTTTAAGTGAATAAACTGTGTGCCCAAAGCCAAATAGGAAAGTGATCAAAGTATTCTGTAATTGGAACAACAGACGGGTGCAAATGAGCTCGTCACATCATAAGGATCAATGATGAAAAATAAAATAGTGGATTGAGAAGTGTGTTTTAAAAGTGATATGCAAATGTAAAATAAAATATATTATTGCTATTAGAATATACATATTTAAGCTTGGATAATCTGACCAGTGTGAAATGGGCGCTTGGAACTTTAACATAAACATGTTTCATGGTTAGCTAAAAGTAACTTAAGTAAACAAGCAACCAGAAGCCCAGAACTGATGGGAATTTATCAGTTGTCTTGTTTTGGCTGATGCATTATTTTATTTAAAGTAGTCATCAAAGACACCCTATAAAGGAAAGGGTTTTAAAAATCGCACTAAACAGACATCACAACTGCTAGAGAGAGAAGACACCCCTATCAGATTTGCCTTCTATAGGACCATCACAATGCTCACTAGCATCACACATGAATTAAAAAGATAAAGACTTCAACTACTAAAGCAATAGCCACCACCTAATACAAAGCTTATTATGTGATCCTGATTTGAATAGTTCAGATTTTATGTTTTCACGTTTAACATTTATATCTGGTTTTCCAGCAAATGAACATAAGTAATGATTGGATTAAAATTTGGGAATTACCTCGTTGAAGTTGTCTTGTTGTTAGCTGACATTTAACAGTGATTGTTGAGTGTTAATATACAGTGGAACCTCCGTTTGCGAGTAACTAGGTTTACGAGTGTTTTGCAAGATGAGCTAAAATTTTTAATAAATTTTGACTTGATAAACGAGCGAGATCTTGCAATACGAGTAGTAAGGATACGCTTTGTCTGCTGAGCGTCATGTGATCACAACTGAGCTGATGGTTCTTCTTGTGCGTGCGTTTGTGTGTGTGTTTCTCTCGCCTGCTTGTGTGTGTGTCTCTCTCTCTCTCTTTCTCTTGTGGGCAATTGTCTCCTATTCTCCGTCTGAGTCGGCGTGCCTCACTTATATAGTCGACATCTGTACGAGTGTATACTGTTTACTACAGCATTGTGACTGTGTGTGTGTGCGCGCGCATGTGTCCCTGTCTTGCGCCCCTGTCTTGAGTCTCAGTACATTAACAACACCAGCTTTATTCAGCTTGAAACAGCAACAGCACGGTTATTTATTGTAGTGGGATCTACCACTCTCCTACACACAGACACAGCAGTCAGGTAGGGTCGTGGCCAAGCAATACTATGCCCTGTGCATTTATAATGTTCCTTGTTCCTTGTATCACCCATTGATGGCAGGCGCTTATAGCATGTCCGCGATCTTTTCGGATTCGCTTTTACGGCGAACTGCTACAGCGCTGGGAGACTGCGATTGCTTTGGGACACTCTTCCGCGTGTCGTCCCGTTGGGTGGAA
Source organism: Polypterus senegalus (assembly GCF_016835505.1). NCBI lineage: Eukaryota > Metazoa > Chordata > Cladistia > Polypteriformes > Polypteridae > Polypterus > Polypterus senegalus. The sequence goes on from NC_053154.1 coordinate 200,697,347, forward strand.
TCCCACAAGAGTTTAGAAACTCACTCACATCAGCCATGATTCTTTTTAAAGGTAAAGTGCAGGTTAATTTGTTTTATGTATTTTTACTTTATATTTTGTATTAATCATATTTATATGAATAGTTTTGGGTTGTGGAACGAATCATCTGAGTTTCCATTATTTCTTATGGGGAAATTCATTTTGATATACGAGTGCTTTGGACTGTGAGCACGTTTCTGGAACGAATTGTGCTCGCAAACCGAGGTGCCACTGTAATGAGCTATGTTCATCCAGGTTAAGTTGTTCTCGGGGCAGTCATGTGAGTGCAGACTTGCTGTGACTCAACAAGGGAAGGCTTTCAATCAAGCCCTTGATGTCTGAGAGTGCATTTGTGCAGCCCTTTTAAAGGTAGCTATCTGGCTGCAAAGCGTCACATCTGTGAATCGGTTCTTGGATTTTTCCGATGGTATTCTGAAGTGTAGCTCTTTTAGGCGAAATGATATGGTTACAGACTGTCATAGCTGTGGCTTGGCCAGCGCAGCAATAGGCTTTTGGCCTGTGTTGTATATGAGACACGAGTGATGAGTGAAGGTTGAAAGGGTGAGTATTGCAGGGTGTACACATAAAGCGTGGCTAGCAGTTTAGGCATTTCCAGTATTAACTTGTTCACCAATATGAGAAAGCACCTAAGAGCTGAAAGTGCCTTTTGTGAACACTTTTTCATGATAAAACAAATGACCATTAGAAAACTAGAATTAACAAGGCAGTTGTAGTATTTAACCACTTTCATACATGTGTTTTTATCTAGTTTGGGTTTTTGTATGTAGGGAGTAAATTCTCAACAATTTTTTTCATTTTCATTTTAAGAGTGTTGGTTCTTATGGCTGTTTTGTTTCATTTCTTTATGTGACGCAATGTTGGCTGTGTGTTATCACGTTCCTAATCATGTTGTTGCATGAGCTACAATTAGTGACATCACCAGTGTAAACATTGCATCACGTGCCAGGTTTAGTATCTTTCGGTGGATGTACCATACCAAAATAACTTCTAAAACTTAGTGTCAGTTAGTTTCTTTCTCAAGCAGGCCCTACTGGTAGGTTTGAGTGTTTTGCTTCAATGTATTGTCCTGATTACGACACTTGGTTTTCTCTGCTTGGTTCTGACTGGCTTTGATATTGGCTAGTTCCTAAACATGTCTTTTAGCAACCTTATCATCTTCTAGTTTAATTGCAAGCATACAGTAATTTCAGTCTCATGTCTAGTGATCATAATAGCAGTCAAAAGTTGCTACATGACACAGCATCATGGAGAGCCAAAGTACTACACAAACGTGTCTCACAATTGCATATCTTAGTAAAGAGAGACACTTTTTGTCGAACTTCAGCTTTTAAAGAGAAATCACAAGAGACTGGCTAAAGTAAAAATCCACCTGGTTGCAGGGGATTTATTAGTTGTGGTGCCAGTGTGGCTACTGAGGTAGAAGACATCATGAGTCCAATCTGACTCTGTCTTTTACTTATGACATCATAAAGAAAAGAAAACCTTTACTCGGGTCCTGCCATCCATTACTCCAGCAGTGGTATAGTAGAGGACAATTTATTGTAGTAGCCTCTGGGCTATTTGATGCTTACCTTGATGAAAGAAGTCACTTTTTGTTAACAAAGAAGCAATCCACAGTACAGGCTGCTCCATCTGTGTCCAGAGAGTCTAGAGCTGGGAGGTAAGATGGGTTGAATGTTCACTGACTGGTAGTTAGCGTGACTTGGTCTTTAAGATGCAAGACACTAAGATCAAAAAAGGCAGCTATTCAAGCTTGTTGTTATTTGGAAGTAGTAATTATTAATGGCAAAGGACCAAACTTTGAACTTTCCACTATTCAGTGATGTGCGGAATATGTTTTTGTCTTATACAGTTTGTTTGAAATACATTTTTGAAATCTGCTCCTTCATTTTGAATAGTCCTGTATTTATTCAATATAAACTTTCTGTTCTACTGTAGTGAATCTAAAGCCAAAGTCACATTGCGTGACTTTTTGTCGATGGGTATGTAAGATTTGCCTACCATAGTAGCTGATCTCAGCAACAATTATTTTCAATACTGGTTGAAAATCCTTTACAGTCAAAGACTGTCTGATGTCTGGAACCCATGGCCTTTTCCAATGCTGGGTTTCCACTCTAATGATGCTTTGCCAGACCTTTACTTCAGATGTCTTCAGGTGCTGGTTGTTCATTGGCCTTTTTGCCTTCAGTTTTCTCTTCAGCAAGTAAAATTCATGTCCAATAGGGTTGAGGTTATAATTGATTGATTTGGTCATTGAAGAATCTTCCACTACTTTGCGTTGACAAACATTTAGTTTGTTTTCACAGTATGTTTGGCTAATCTGTATTGTGAAGTGTCATCCTATCAGTTTTGCATCATTTGGGTGAAACTGGGCAGATAGTAAAGCCCTGTATACTTCAGAAATCATCCTGCTACTTCTGCCAGCAGTCATATCATCAATAAATACTTTTGTTGGCAGTCAGACATGCCCATGCCATAAAACTGCCTCCACTATGTTTCACAGATGATGTGATATTTATTGGATCATGAGCCGTTTCTTTTCTTCTCTATACTCCTCTCTTTTAAACATTCTGTTATATACCTTGTATTGATCTTAGTTTCCTTTGTCCAAGAAGATCGTTCCTGAACTGGACATGCTTTTAAAAAACATTTGATGGCAAGGTCTAATTTGTCCTTCCTATTCTTGAGATTTATCAGTGGTTTGCACCTAGTGGTAAATCCTCTGTCGTTACTTTCATGAAGTCTTCTCTTGATTGTAGACTTAGGTAATGATAGGTCTCCCTCCCGGAGAGTGGTCTTGGTTTGGCTAAACATTGTGAAAGGATTTCTTCTTCACCAAGGACAGAATTCTGCAGTCAGCCAGCACATTTGTCTTTGTGGTATAGTGGGCCCGCAAAGCATACAGTAATTTCAGTCTCATGTCTAGTGATCATAATAGCAGTCAAAAGTTGCTACATGACACAGCATCATGGAGAGCCAAAGTACTACACAAACGTGTCTCACAATTGCATATCTTAGTAAAGAGAGACACTTTTTGTCGAACTTCAGCTTTTAAAGAGAAATCACAAGAGACTGGCTAAAGTAAAAATCCACCTGGTTGCAGGGGATTTATTAGTTGTGGTGCCAGTGTGGCTACTGAGGTAGAAGACATCATGAGTCCAATCTGACTCTGTCTTTTACTTATGACATCATAAAGAAAAGAAAACCTTTACTCGGGTCCTGCCATCCATTACTCCAGCAGTGGTATAGTAGAGGACAATTTATTGTAGTAGCCTCTGGGCTATTTGATGCTTACCTTGATGAAAGAAGTCACTTTTTGTTAACAAAGAAGCAATCCACAGTACAGGCTGCTCCATCTGTGTCCAGAGAGTCTAGAGCTGGGAGGTAAGATGGGTTGAATGTTCACTGACTGGTAGTTAGCGTGACTTGGTCTTTAAGATGCAAGACACTAAGATCAAAAAAGGCAGCTATTCAAGCTTGTTGTTATTTGGAAGTAGTAATTATTAATGGCAAAGGACCAAACTTTGAACTTTCCACTATTCAGTGATGTGCGGAATATGTTTTTGTCTTATACAGTTTGTTTGAAATACATTTTTGAAATCTGCTCCTTCATTTTGAATAGTCCTGTATTTATTCAATATAAACTTTCTGTTCTACTGTAGTGAATCTAAAGCCAAAGTCACATTGCGTGACTTTTTGTCGATGGGTATGTAAGATTTGCCTACCATAGTAGCTGATCTCAGCAACAATTATTTTCAATACTGGTTGAAAATCCTTTACAGTCAAAGACTGTCTGATGTCTGGAACCCATGGCCTTTTCCAATGCTGGGTTTCCACTCTAATGATGCTTTGCCAGACCTTTACTTCAGATGTCTTCAGGTGCTGGTTGTTCATTGGCCTTTTTGCCTTCAGTTTTCTCTTCAGCAAGTAAAATTCATGTCCAATAGGGTTGAGGTTATAATTGATTGATTTGGTCATTGAAGAATCTTCCACTACTTTGCGTTGACAAACATTTAGTTTGTTTTCACAGTATGTTTGGCTAATCTGTATTGTGAAGTGTCATCCTATCAGTTTTGCATCATTTGGGTGAAACTGGGCAGATAGTAAAGCCCTGTATACTTCAGAAATCATCCTGCTACTTCTGCCAGCAGTCATATCATCAATAAATACTTTTGTTGGCAGTCAGACATGCCCATGCCATAAAACTGCCTCCACTATGTTTCACAGATGATGTGATATTTATTGGATCATGAGCCGTTTCTTTTCTTCTCTATACTCCTCTCTTTTAAACATTCTGTTATATACCTTGTATTGATCTTAGTTTCCTTTGTCCAAGAAGATCGTTCCTGAACTGGACATGCTTTTAAAAAACATTTGATGGCAAGGTCTAATTTGTCCTTCCTATTCTTGAGATTTATCAGTGGTTTGCACCTAGTGGTAAATCCTCTGTCGTTACTTTCATGAAGTCTTCTCTTGATTGTAGACTTAGGTAATGATAGGTCTCCCTCCCGGAGAGTGGTCTTGGTTTGGCTAAACATTGTGAAAGGATTTCTTCTTCACCAAGGACAGAATTCTGCAGTCAGCCAGCACATTTGTCTTTGTGGTATAGTGGGCCCGCAACTTCAAAAGAGAGGCCATATTTTAAATAATCCATTTGCTGTGTCAGTCTCCGTGGGTGCGATCGTGCATCCGTGGAGATTTGATGGAGTAAATGGGGTGTTTAGCACCTGCACGCGAGGGTGCCATCGTTCTCAATTGCTTAATTGGCTTCCTTCAGTGCGTGATTGAGGCGCCATATAAGAACGGGCTGGCAGAGACGGGAAGGGTAGATGAAACTGAAAGGAAGGAAAGGCTTGGAGAGTGAGAGCGCAACATTGGTGGTGAAAGAAAGAGGACAAGCCAGCCAGCCAGCCAAAAAAAGAGAGGTCAGTGTGGTCAGGGGTCCCGGGTGGAGTGAAGGATCGGCGCTCAACGGACGGATCATGCCTACTGAATAGGAGAGTGGGTTCAATCGAGGAGGAGTCTACCCTAGGGATCTGAGGAATGACTTTGAGTATGAGAAGGAAGACAGGAGGACAACCGACTCCAAGTGGTTTGGCAGACGCCAGCGGAGGCAGCCAAGACAGGGGTCGGTAGTGTGAAGACCATGACAGTCTCTCCCGCTGAGCATGCCTTGGGTGAGCTGGAGAGACTGGGAAGGAGCTGTGCTTGGCTGGTTTGCCCCAATGTCCGCTATAGGCTTTTAATTTTGTTTTAACTGTTTGGAATTTTTATATTTTTATGGATTATTTAAGAAAACTTGAAGCACTACACTTTATTTGGGATTTTGCTTTGTTTTTTTTTTTTGTTTGTATAAAAGCTCTACTGCACTTTTCACCTTTCCCCTTGCTTCGTTGGTGTCCTCATTGTCTAGCTCATCTGGTTACATTACCGACGGTGTCAGGTTCAATTGGCTCCCTGTAAGTGTGATAGGAGCTTTGAGCAGGACCCACATCTTCACAGTCTTCTGTAGTTTTCCAGACCTTCTGGTGTTGCTGAGTTCACCAGTGTTTTCCTTCTCTTTAAGAATGTACCACATGGTTTACTTGACCACTTCTGGCATTGCTGCTATCTCTCTGATGAGTTTGTTTTGTTTTCTCAGCCTAATGATGGACTGTTTTTACTTGCATGGACAGCTCTTTGGACCTTATATTGAGAGTTCACATTGACAACTTCCAGATGTAAATTCCATACTTGGAATCAATTCCAAACCTTTTACCTTCTTAATAGTTAATGAAATAATGAGGGAACTGCTCACACCTGGCTATGGAGCAGCTAGTCAGTCAAATGTCCAAATACTTTTAACCCCTAGAAATGAGGATTATGCAAAAAGTGACTGTCATTTATAAACTACTCATGTAATATTTTTGGTAAACCCCTTAAATTAAAGCTGAAAGTCTATACTTCCATCATATAATGATTACTTTATTTCAAATCTATTGGGTACAGAAAATTGTGTCACTGTCGAAATGCTTATGGACCTGACAGTATGTATTAAATTGATAATATATATAAAAGATTGAAAAATATACTGGTGAAAATGCTTAAAAATTATTTCCTTCACAGCACATAATATCAACAAAATGATAAAACTGAAAACAGACATCAGACTAAAGCTAAACTCTAAACGACTTATTTCCGTAGTTATTAATTTGTTTGTTTTATTTAGTTGAGCCTTCCCCTGATATTACAACATTGGAATGTGTCTACATGTGTACACTCATTATTTATAGTTTGGTCACAAAAACATCTGATCAATGGCATTTTCATCCCATGCCTAGCAACCATGATGTTGTAATTATCATGGCACTCCTGTTATTGGCTTGGTTTACTTCTTTATTTTGGTCACTATTTGATTGTTTCCATGGCTTTTACCATTTTGTGTGGATTTATCATGGAAGCCATCATCTTGTTTGTTGTTGCCATGCTGTTGCATGTCATGTTACCATTTCCTTATGCTATAAATGATGGCAGTGTACAGTCCATGTTATACAAGCTTTTGAATAAATCACAAACCCAATTTAACCACGATTCTATGGTTTGGCTTCTAGTTTATAGTTTGGACTCATGCGTAACGTGTCTTCATCAATTTTTGTTTTGCTTTGTTTGTCTTTGGTTTCTTTAGTTCATGAATTCTCATTACGAACTTCTGTCTGTGTTCAGACTACTGTTTTGTCTTGCATTTCTAAACATCTTTTTTCCTCCCAGTCCTTTATGGACATGACATTTTTTCCAGCTGCTCACAATATATGCTACATCATAGTGGCCAGACACACAAAATGGTGGCCTCCATTAAAATTCAAGCACACAAAATGGCAGCATTGATGAAACACAAACAAACAAAATGGTGACTAAATGATGATATTGAAATAATAGTAAAGGATAATAAGAACATAAATAACAATAACATTTAACAGATTAATATTAAATGAAGCAAAAACTCTCCTCTTCATCGAAAGGAGCCTGTTGAAGTGGTTCAGGTATAGATAGATTAGGATACCTCCTGCTCGCCTCTCTGGGGAGGTGTTCTGAGCATATCCAACCAGGAGGAGACAGACTCAGAGCACACTGCAGCGATTGTATCTCTTAACTGGCCTGAGAATGCCTCAGTACCAGAAAAATTAGAGGAGCTGACACTGAAAAGTGTGACCTGGCAAAAAATGGATGGATGGATGGAAGGAACTAAAAATTGTCCTAATGAATTCCTAACACAGTCTTTCACTTTTATATCAGATAGTTTTTGAGACATCATGCTGAAATAGAAACAACAACACAAGATTTAAAATGCGACAAGAAACATAGAATGACATCCTCAACATTGTAACTCAAAAGTCAATGAAATCCTCAGGGATCAAGTGGTAGGTGCAAAAAGATGATGAAGGCAAAGGAAAACATAGAGCATCAATAATCTGGGTTGACCTTTAGACATTTCCAGCAGTGTTCTTCTCAACCCTCCACTGTTAAAAGTTAATCTACAGCCTGAACAGTTATTTTTCAAACAGTAGTGATGTTGGCACATTGTTCAGTTTGGATGGAGCACAACAGAAAGCTGTAGTGACACTTTCATTTAACTGTATCAATAGGAAAGTAGAAAATGCTCAGCCCCTGCCCATTTTTCTCAGTAAATGACCTTTTTTTGTTCAGGTTATTCATGTTCCCCCCATCTGTCATTTATATTAAAAACCTAATCTTGACTGAACCTCGACTTCGCCATTCATAATATAAGGCATACATAGCCATGATTACTGAAAAGTTAAAATATCACAACATTGTTATGCTTCATTCTGCAGGTAAAGCTACACTATCTATTTAAATACAATTACTGTGGTGACCTCAATCAAGATGATGATTTGACTTGTTCACTGACGCTGGTGAAACAAAGCAAACATAAGGAATAGTCTCTTCTCAGCAAAACAGGCCTTCCCAGAGATCTCCAACAAGGTGTCACAGTGAGTTTATATTTTTTGGCTTACCCAACTTAATTCCAAAGTAATTTCACATGGATTTAGCTTAAAGACACTAAATATGAGATGAACAACCAGACCTTATTTAATTTTTTTTTTGTTTATTGACAATAGTTGAGTGTATTAAAGTTGAAAGACACATGCTCTTTTGTTCTCACTGAGCCTGTAATCTGAGATCAATACGGCGGCGCACTCACAAGGTGTACATTAAAATCCCTTTATGAACTTTGGAAAGCCAGCAGTTAACATGTCTTCAGGCCATGGAGATATCAATCCTCTCTCATGGAGCAGCCCACTTTCCTCAGCCTTGGAATTCCATTGCTGTCTTTAACAAAAGGTGGTGTCACTCCTGCTGCGTGTTCTGTGGCCCTAGAGGGCATATTTACACAGACAAGTGTTTTGTGTTTGAACTAAGTACCTTACATGAGTTGTAGTGCAAGATTTAATTCTGCTATCTCTTTTCACATCTGGGAGAGACAAGTGATATGTGTATTTGTGAAAAAAATGAAGTATTTAAAATTAATAAAACCTGAGAATAGATTAAAGCACCGAGTTCATGCAAATGTTCATCTGGCAGTTTGCTTTTGTTTTATTTCCAAGTTTGGTTTGTCAGTTGGTGGGCAACAGAACTGAATCACTCCACACATTGAGAAAAGGAAAATATGCCAAGTCCAAAATTAAAAGATCTCCTCTCTTCTAGGGTATTGTCATGGCAGGGTATGTGGTCTAGGCTTTATTATTATTATTTTTTTGTTAGCTGTATCAGATTCCATGGCAAGTCTTAGAATTCCAGACAGAAGCCCAGGTGTTGATTGCAGTTTTCTGCTTGCTAAAGAGGCGCTGTGTAGCTCTACAGAGATAAGAGATACAGCTGTCAGAGTTACCACTCACTCTCTCTTCTGCTTAAACTAAAGCAAAGGGTGCTGTAGGGTCAAAACACAAAATGTCAGTTTTCTAAAGAGAAAAAATATATCTCTATTAATCTGTCTGCACTTATTCTCTAAGGTGTAGTGGCTCTATTGGATAAGTCCAAAGCACACAGAAGTAAATAACAAACAAGCACACAAGCTTATGTTCTGTATAAATGTGCTATTGTTTGTTAACCTAACACCCATGTTTATTTAACGCAGTACCTTTCCACCATTAGAAGCTTCATAGAATGAATTAAGGCACATTAGAACTTTAGAAAAACAGTGATGAGGACAGGCCATTCAGACCAGCAAAGTAAGTGCCATGAAGGATTATCTGGTATCCCGTCTAGGAGAAAAGGTGGCCCATTGTTGTAAAGGGGGGCAGAGTAGAAAGACAAGAATAGATTGATGTCCCAACCAGATTGGGAATTTGTCCCATGCCAGGAAGAAATGCAAGAATAATGGAAGGACTTGGGGAGTTAGCCCTTTCAGAGTATAAACTGCCATGACATGCTAGAGGGCAACATTCCTATGTCACTGCAACCATATACAGTGCATCCAGAAAGTATTCACAGCGCATCACTTTTTCCACATTTTGTTATGTCACAGCCTTATTCCAAAATGGATTAAATTCATTTTTTTCCTCAGAATTCTACACACAACACCCCATAATGACAATGTGAAAAATGTTTACTTGAGATTTTTGCAAATTTATTAAAAATAAAAAAACTGAGAAATTACATGTATATAAGTATTTGCAGCCTTTGACATGAAGCTCAAAATTGAGCTCAGGTGCATCCTGTTTCCCCTGATCATCCTTGAGATGTTTCTGCAGCTTAATTGGAGTCCATCTGTGGTAAATTCAGTTGATTGGACATGATTTGAAAAGGCACACACCTGTCTATATAAGGTCCCACAGTTGACAGTTCATGTCAGAGCACAAACCAAGCATGGAGTCAGAGGAATTGTTCGTAGACCTCCGAGACAGGATTGTCTCGAGGCACAAATCTGGGGAAGGTTACAGAAAAATTTCTGCTGCTTTGAAGGTCCCAATGAGCACAGTGGCCTCCATCATCCGTAAGTGGAAGAAGTTCGAAACCACCAGGACTCTTCCTAGAGCTGGCCGGCCATCTAAACTGAGCGATCGGGGGAGAAGGACCTTAGTCAAGGAGGAGACCAAGAACCCGATGGTCACTCTGTCAGAGCTCCTGAGGTCGAGAGAGGAGAACCTTCCAGAAGGACAACCATCTCTGCAGCAATCCACCAATCAGGCCTATATGGTAGAGTGGCCAAATGGAAGCCACTCCTTAGTAAAAGGCACATGGCAGCCCGCCTGGAGTTTGCCAAAAGGCACCTGAAGGACTCTCAGACCATGAGAAATAAAATTCTCTGGTCTGATGAGACAAAGATTGAACTCTTTGGTGTGAATGCCAGGCATCACGTTTGGAGGAAACCAGGCACTGCTCATCACCAGGCCAATACCATCACTACAGTGAAGCATGGTGGTGGCAGCAACATGCTGTGGGGATGTTTTTTAGCAGCAGAAACTGGGAGACTAGTCAGGATAAAGAGAAAGATGACTGCAGCAATGTACAGAGACATCCTGGATGAAAACCTGCTCCAGAGTGCTCTTGACCTCAGACTGGTGCGACGGTTCATCTTTCAGCAGGACAACGACCCTAAGCACACAGCCAAGATATCAAAGGAGTGGCTTCAGGACAACTCTGTGAATGTCCTTGAGTGGCCCAGCCAGAGCCCAGCCTTGAATCCGATTGAACATCTCTGGAGAGATCTTAAAATGGCTGTGCACCGACGCTTCCCATCCAACCTGATGGAGCTTGAGAGGTGCTGCAAAGAGGAATGGGCGAAACTGGCGAAGGATAGGTGTGCCAAGCTTGTGGCATCATATTCAAAAAGACCTGAGGCTGTAATTGCTGTCAATGGTGCATCGACAAAGTATTGAGCAAAGGCTGTGAACACTTATGTACATGTGATTTTTCTGTTTTATTATTTTTAATAAATTAGCAAAAACCTCAAGTAAACTTTTTTTACATTGTCATTATAGGGTGTTGTGTGTAGAATTCTGAGGAAAAAATGAATTTAATCCATTTTGGAATAAGGCTGTAACATAGCAAAATATGGAAAAAATGATGCGCTGTGAATACTTTCCAGATGCACTGTACCTGCCTGCAGGGTATGCTGGGAATTATAGTCCATTGGGACAGCCCTGTTGCATGCCATGGGTTCCATTAGGGGATGCTGCATGGATGGACCATCCCTTCTTTCTCCTCTGGACCTTCCAGTATCTGGCTTAAAAGGAGCCCTCTGTCTCAACTCTAGGAGTCAGAGTCATAAGGCAGATGACTCACCTGGCAGAAGAGGAGTAGGAAGGAAGAGGAGAAAGAGGAAGTTTTCACATTCCCATTATGTATATTGTTGTGTGGAACAATTCTAAGGATCCGTAAAGGCATTACAAATAAATAAAACCATTGTATTTGAACCTGTGACTGTGTTTGTGTCACTTGTGTCTAGGGTTTTGGACTCAGTGACGTCCCCTTGCCATCCAGAAAAAAATCCATAACAAATGCCTTATAATACAAGCAAATTGCTGTCCTATTTGCAAGTTTTTTTTCATTCTTTTTGGCTACTTTTCTTTGTGTAAAGAGAGACTAAGCCCTGAAGTAAATTTGGAAACATGCGACCCACAACCTCACAACGTTTCTCTTTAGAAAGAGTATAAAAATAGTCTAATAATAAGGGAAATGAAAATCCATGTCAACTGCAACAAAATGCAAGCAGCTATTTAAAATATAGAAATGTTTATAGGAAGGCTTTTTAATGTTAGAAGGTAAAATGGAAGAATGTCTGAGCACTCCTAAAGTATTTTGCACGTGTCCAAAGAGACTGAATTTCTTCCTTCCTTGTTTAAAGTGCACGTTCAGCCTAACATCAAAGGAGAATGTTATTCTGCAATTTGACCCTAGGAACTATTGAATGAGTCCACCAGCTGAGGATTGTTAGGTTTGGCTATGTTTTGTTAATTTTTTTGTCTTATATACTATTTTATTCTTGTTCCTCTTTTACTTTTCTTTAGGGTTTAAACATCAATTAATTCTTTGGACGTATCATTTTCTTAATACATTTTGATTTGGATTTAAATTTAAATAGAACTTTATTTGTCCCTAGAAGGAAATTTGGCTTTTCACAGAAGATCTTTAAAAAATTAATACATAAATAAACAGACAAATAAATATATATTTACACACACTATGGTCTAAACACACAGCAGAATGACTAAAAAGGAAAGAAAACTTCTGACTTTGCCGTCACAGTCCCAACTGAGGCCATATGAAGATGTAATACTTCTGGTATGAAGGAGCCCCAGTAGTGTTTCTTGACACACTGCTGAATAATTTGTTAGTTGAAAGTACTTAGTGTTTGTATGTCACAGAGAGGATCTGCAGCATTGTTCATAACAGCACTCAGCTTTCTTCTAATTCTGTTCTCTCACTACTACCTGCAGGGGTTCCAGAGGGCATCCTATAACTGACCCAGCACTTTTAATTAGCTTGTTGATTTGGTGGGCCTCTCCTGAAGTGATGTTAGAAGGACCAGCACACCACAACATAGAAAATAACATTGGCCATCACAGAGTTACGAAAGATATGAAGGATGTCACTTCCCATGTTAAAGAAACACCTCCTCTCCTATGGTGGAAGAGCCTGCTCTATTCAGCCCTTTTCTATATAGTTCCTCTGTGTTACAAGAGCAGTCCAACCTGTCATTACTGTGGACCCCCTAGTACATGTAGGATTGGAACACCTCTACATACACTTCCTGAATAGTGACTGGACATAGAGGCTGTTTGGCTCGGCAAAACTCAATAACCAGTCGATTGGTTTTGCTGATGTTGAGATGCAAACAATTCTCTTTGAACCAAGAAACAAACTTCTCCACCTGACTCCTATACTTTGTCTCATCCCCTTTATCAATATATTCTATAAGTGCAAAATCATCTCAGAATGTCTGCAAATGACATGACCTGGTATTACATTTATAGTCTGAGGTGTATAGAGTGAACAGAAAAGGAGCTGCTCCAGTGTTGCTAACATCCATAGCAGAAACACAGTCATTGAGTCCCACAAACAGCAGTCTGCCTGACAGATAGTCCAGTACCCAGGATACCATAGACTCATCCACCTGCATTTCTCTGAGTTTACCCCTTAACAGGAATGGATGGATGGTACTGAAGGCACTGGAGAAATAAAAAAAAAAACCATAATCCTCATAGTGCTTCCAGCTTTGTCCTGGTGAGAATAAGACTTGTGGAGCAGTTACTGTAGATAATTGCATCCTCCACTCCAATCTTTGTCCGATAGGCAAACTGCAGTGGGTTCAGATAGTCTACCACAAGATGACTCATATAGTCCAAGACCAGTCTCTCAGAAGTCTCTATGATGTGACACATAAGTGCCACTGATCTTATAAGACCTTCCTTGGAAAAGGAACAATGTAAGATGTACTTTCTGAAGCCTAAAGGACAGACTGAAAAGATGACAATGTTTCAAATTTAGTAGTGTCCGATTTTGTAAATGCTGCAATGCCATGGCTGTTGCTATTTTTGCTCACTGTTGCCATGTCACACAGTCCCATTGCCTAAACTTTGCACCATACTTTGCTATTGCTGCAATTAGTTTAAAGCTGGCACCACATGTATTCTGATATTTAAGATTATATTAAAATTTGAAACACATCTAATGTAAAAATAAAAATAATAATGTTATTGTTTTGAATTGTGGGTATTGACTTTTGCTTTCTCTTTAGACTTTGATTATTGAATAATGTCCGGGTTTGACAGCTTTTCTGAGATTGATGTTTTGTGTAGTCCTACTCTCTTGCCATTATGGCTTGCCATTTTAAAATCGTATGGCATGACAAGGGTATTTGTCAATACAAATTCATTTTTGACCTGCTTAATTTTGTATATGAAAAGCAAATGTCACTTTAATCATCAAAATGGCTTATCCAACTATGCTTTAGGTGGTTTTTACAATATATGTTTATTCTGTATGTTCAACATTTATTGACAAAAGCAAATTCTATCAAGTACTTTAAAAATGATGAGTTCTTGTTCTATAATGATTGACAGCATTACACAAACTATGAAATATTACCAAAGTATAGGCTTATATTTAAAATTTTGTTTGTGTCGAAAATAAAGCACCAATTGGTCTAGTTAAACTTATATATCTTACTTAAACTGAGTGCTTCCTCTGATGCTGTTAGCCTTAACCCCCTGAGTCAATACGTGTGTGGTGTTTACCTCCAGGCCAAACAGCACAGGGAAAAGCCATCTTTCAAGAGGAGCACCCAGGGTCATATTCCAGATGTTCTGCAGCTGCCATCATGTAAAAAGAGAACATTTTAAAGTAGAAGGTGGTTTTGAAGTCGGCAACAGGCTGAGCTGCAAAATTCTGGATCTGCTATTAGAGGGACTGTTTTCCAAATGTAGTTTATTAGTTTTGGATCCAAACTTGAATGTATAGCCGATACAGAACTTGTATTTGACTTTTTGTTTAAATGATGCATGGGTGAGTTTGTTCACAAGGGTTTTCACTCATCACCTTTGGTAATACATTTTTATTCTTAAAGTCTTCACTAACAGGCATGTCATCTTCATTGATAACATCTTACCAACAGGACTCTTCTCTCAGAAGTAAACTATGCTAAATGTTTTTTTTATCTCATCTCACTTCATCTTAATCAATCAGCAGTTCTCCACAGACCATGTAGTGAACTTTGTGTCTGAAATGCTGTTATATGCTATCATCATACTGAACATTCTCACGCAACATTTTTTCTTAACTGTCCTCCACCAGAGTTTTGCTTCTAATGTGTTTTCTTTCAGCTACAGCTTATTTCCTTACCAATATCTTTCAATGAACTTTGTTTCCTTTTCCAAACTTTCATTTTTCATTCACCCATGTCCACTTTATCTACCAGTGCCTTGTTTTAGTTTTTATCTTTCTTTGTGGGCATTTTTATTCAGCTGTGCACCCCTTTCATCTTCCTCGATGTTTAATTGAACCTTGCTTCATTCTTCCTGGCACGGTTTCTTATTGTACCTATCTTCATTATTCCCTGATGATCTGTTTTCTCCACTGGCGTTGCACCATCCATATTTAGAATAACTTACTTTATTCTGTAAGTTAACCATTGATTTTGTGGTGCAGAGTTTTTCATGGGTAGCCCAGTGGTTAGCACTGTTGACTCATGAATCCTGGATTTGAACCATACACTTGGATACTGTCTGTGTGGAGTTTGCTTGCTCTCCCATAAATATGCATTTGATTTCGTCTGAGAAATTCAGTTCTCCTCTTACTCCCACCCCAAACACATGCTTGTCAGGTTACTTGACTTTTCCAGCCTTGCCCCTGAATGAATGTCAGAGTGGATGTGTGCATTGGTGGGTCCTTCTATGGATTTGGTACCCTGTTCAGGGTTGGCTCCTGCCTTGTGGCAAGAGCTTCCAAGATTTACTCCAGGACCCCCATGACAATAAATTGGATAAGTCTGGTTTGAGAATGTTACATATTATGTTTTTGTATGGATGATCTAAGAAGTAATGACTTTGTCACGTCTTTCGTCCTTCAGCTTATCCTTGATGACTTTATGACTTCTTTTACCGGTTTTTAATGGGACTGTAAATTTTTCATTCCCATCTCTTTCAGCCTCCCTCTGTCCCGTTCTGTTCTCTTCTCATCCAATACTGCTGTCATCCTTTATGTGTTTATCCAGTTCATATTTATAAATATGAATTCCTGCTGGGACGTCCTGTCACAGAATGATTTTCTGAGTCTCCCCAGGCTTTGCTAGGTTGCATGTTCTACCATTGTTACCATTTTAAGGACATTCTTTGCTTTTACTCTTACAGGTCCTGGTGCTAGTAACAAACGTCTAGCACAGTATTGCAGTGCCTTTGAAGTTTGTCATCATCTAGCAATTCACAGGTGACATTGCTGTCACTATTTCATTCCAAACAATGACAGAATGTCAATAATTATCCACACTTTTGTAATAATGTGTTTGTTTGGGTTGGCTGTACAGTTTCACATGTAGAAATATTGTGTGTCTGTGGTTACAATGGTAAGGTTTTGACCTTGATCAGTCAGTTTTGCTTGTTGTTTTTAGGAGTAAACATGGCCACTATGCTGTCCATTTACACCAAAGAAGATCAACCAGTAGTATCCCACTTTTTATGGGCTGAAGGTATACTAAGGGCCAAAAGCCTTGTCAGTTTCTCAGAATCACAGTACAGAATTGTTCAATGTTGTTGTCAGTAGAGGTCATGGATGGCCTTAACACTTCTCCAGCCATTTTTGATTTTCTCAATCCATTTTAAGCACTCTGTTGTCAAATTTACCAACTAATTTGACCACTTTTCAGCACTGTCATACTCACCCCTTTTTCTGATAATAATGTGCTACCTGTTGGAGCCTATGTTATACGAAGGATTAACAGTAACAGCGAGTTCAGCCACAGTCTTGGCCCATTTTATGCTTTTTTCCATTCTGTCATTGTACATAAAACATGCAACATCAGACTGACAATGTTCTCTTTTGTTTGTGAGGTCCAAAACTCCCATGTTCCATATTTCCCCTTGCTACATTCTATACACTGTACTTCCGGATTAGGATTCATTGGTTGTCAACCCCCAGTGCACAGAGAGGCCACCCTTGTGACTAAAGACAGAATCATCAATAGGCCACTAACTGCCTCTAACTCTCTAAGGTTATGTAAATGAAAATCGCTGGAATAGTCGCATAGTGTGACATAGCCTTTAGTAAACCTTTTAAGGACTGGGAGGGCTGCTATATTTCTGCCATAATAACAAAAAAGGAAAAGCTCAAAAACATACTATTTGAAAGTTAATGTATTTTTTAGAAGACTTAAGTCTTAACATTTGAAACAGAATTGAAGGCCACTACATACATTATAACCTAGATGAAGTCCTCATTAGTTTTAAAAATGATTTCTTCTAGTAGAACATTTTGAAACAAAGAAACTCACCTCACCAAATAGTCTGTCACTTCTGCTGATGATCTCTTTCTTCAAAGCAGTTTTGTGCTCTTCAGAGTGAACCTGAACTTTAAGTTGCACTTGTCAGCTTGTTTATTATTTTGTCTGTTGATATACACTTTCATTTTCTGGGCACCATTTGTACTTATAAGTTGGTGTTGAATAGTAATATGGCTCTTCCCAGTGCTCCTAGCTCTGAGTGCTTTCCTTTAAGCAAACCCTATGCCAAACATTAGTTACGCTGTTTGTGCTTTCTAAACTTATACAGCAGGTGTCACACATGAATTGGACTTAATATATAGGCCTGGTGTTGTTTACACAGTAAGACAATAATCTTAGACTTTATAAAGGATTTTATAAACACCAGCCAAACCACTGTTTTAAGTCTCATAAAGAGGACATTGCCAGGAAAAAGAGACTTTCCTTTCATGTATCTATTGATCTACCTATATTTTTTGAAAATGATATAAATAGATCACTGTGGTGGGCTGGCGCCCTGCCTGGGGTTTGTTTCCTGCCTTGCGACCAGTAGTTAGGATATAGCGGGTTGGACAATGGATGGATGGATGGATAAATAGATCAACTCCAATTGTATTGTGAAAAAGAAAAAAATCAATCATTAACAGATTTACTCACTTACGTGTGATTTTTTTTTTCCTAAATAGATTCCTCTGTTTTAAGAATCCACTATGCGTCTGATTGAAAATATCTTCAGTCTGTAATGGAAGCAGGGTTGTCAGGTCCTTAAATAAAATTATAGCCCAAAGACAGCTTAAAAGTAGCAAATTTGCCCAAAAAAAACAGCCCAATACTTGAGGTAGACATAAATGACACCATAAAGGGGGTTGTCAGAGCGAGAGGGTTAAGTACATAACTTCAGGCCTTTGGTCTGGGGATGGCCTTCAGAGATATTTCAGAGTGATGGAATGTGTATGTACCATCACACTAAACAAAGGGGGTTTGACGGGAGAGATTTTACAGTGGTAAAGAACATATACAAGTGTAAAAAGCAGTGGAAGGGGTGCCAGATGGATGAAAATGCGGTGGAGGGGAGTTAAAAGATAGTCCAAAATACCATTTTGTTTTTATAGAAAAGCCAAGCAAAATGACACCTATTATTGGCTAACTAAAAAGATTACAATATTGGTGTCATTTTGCTTGACTTTTCTCTACATTCATAATGGCTAACACGGTACAACACCCTAGTACTGGTAGCTGCAACCCCC
Organism: Polypterus senegalus; assembly: GCF_016835505.1. NCBI lineage: Eukaryota > Metazoa > Chordata > Cladistia > Polypteriformes > Polypteridae > Polypterus > Polypterus senegalus. Next base: position 200,715,605 of record NC_053154.1, read on the forward strand.
AAAAGTCAACTTTTTCCCACTGGAGACAATCAAAAATAGCTCAATTAGTTGAGAAAACCATGGAATGGGAAACACTGAATGAAACCTTTTGTGGGTGCAGGGGAAAGCAGGTGTGAGGAGACGGAAACTGTATGGAATTTTGTGGAAGGTAGGAAATGGGATGAAACTACAGCAGGAGTGTTGAGATGTGGGACAGAAAAATCAGTACTGTGAAGAACTTTACTTCCAGGCATTGCGTTATTTGGTCTATCTTTGACTATCAATGTCTGCTTTAAAAAATATTGAAATACATTTTTTTAAGGGACATACAAAAAGAGTTTAGCTCAATTAAACATTTAAACTTGTCTGTTAAACCTAGTGAAACTCTGCCCTTCTCTCTTCCACCCTATTTAGTGGCAACTTCTTCCTTGAAGTCACAAGGGCATGGGTTCAGGATAATCTGCTTGTTAAGGTTGTCCCTTCTTTGACCCTTCCTCCAGGAAAGAAGTTTCATTCAAATTTCATATCCAGTTTCTTAATAATAGCTGTTGTAAGTTGGATGACTTAGTGAAATGAAGTCAGTTCATTTATTTAAATCAAGTCAGTTCTCGTTACAGATTAAGGAAGTGCTCAATAATTACAATCCTGAGTTGAATCATAAAGCATAAATCATAGGTGTGGTTCAGACCAAGAATTCAAATTGTTTGTGAGTTTGGAAGAGCTCAGCTCATAATGTTATGTTAGACTTCACTCAGTAACCCTGTGCACACAGGTCCTGTGCCTTCTGGAATTATCTGTACCTCAGGTTGAGCTCTGGGTGTGAGGGACGTCCATTAGTTTTTAAATTTGTGCAGTGCAACATACTTTTGCAAGAACTATAATATCCACTCTGTATAATGTTCAGGTAATCCAGTGATAATTTTTAGAAGGTCTGGCTGCAGGCACCCAATGTGAGGCCATCCATTTGGTCTTTTTTACCTGGTGTTGACTAATTGTCACGTAATTTTCTGTCCTTGACTGTGGCCTGTGCTAGTAATGCATGTCTCTTAGTCTCTGAGATCTCATATTTTGCTGTATACAAAATTCGGTCAGTTGCTTATCAGACTTTTTTCCACCTACCTTGATTCTAGCCTTAGCCTTTAAAATGAAGGACTTAGCAGTTACTACAACAGTAGCAACAACATTTTTTTATATAGCACATTTTCATGCAGCAATGTAGGCCAAAGTGCTTTACAAGATGACAAATTACAAGAAGAGAAAACTATTAAAAATAGGCAATAACTTTAAAGAATAAATAACAACACAACAAGTAAGGTCAGATGGCCTGGAGGACAGAAGAAACAAAACTAAATCCAATTAGGCTGGAGGGAAAAATAAAATCTGCAGAGGTTCCAAGGCCAGTGGTCCACCCAGCCCGACTGGGCATTCTACCTAATATAATTATTCCTAAATCAGACCTCATAGCTTTCATGATTCACATGATGGGACTTGATGGAGTTGGTCTTGTGGACAACTGAGATACCAACCTTCATTTCATCATCTCATGAGGCGGCATGGTGCCTAGATCAGGTGGTTGTGGCACAGATCTACACCACAGAAGAACTGTAGAAGACAACAGGGAATAGTGGATATTAGTATAGATTGCAGATCTAAGAAGAATATAGTAATTCTATGCCCATATATTCTATTGGGAATATAACTAAAATGTAGGTACGAAAAAGCCATATTAAAATGACTTTTTAGCAGTTTTTTAAAATGTTTCACAGAGTTAGCTGATGAATTTCTATAGGTAAAGTATTCCAGATTTTAGGTGCATAATAACAAAAGGCCACCTCATCACCTCTTTTAAGCTTGGTTTGAGGAGCTGAGGTAACGACATGAAGTGTAGAAAGACAGGTATTCCAAAATATAGGACAGAGCAAGATTATTTATGGCATTATAAACCATTAGTAGTATTTTAAAATCAATTCTAAATGACAAAGGCAACCAATATAGACACTAAAACTGGTGAGTTGTGCTTAAATTTTCTTTTTCTAGTTAAGATTCTGACTGCTGCATTCTTCACTAATTGCAACTAATCGATGTCTAACTGGAGTTTTTATTGTTTTTTCTGTCCTCCCTGCTATCTGGCATCACCTTGTTGCGTTATTCTTTAATATTATTGCTTATTTTAAATTGTTTTATGTTTTTGTAACTTTTTTTCTTATTTTGTAAAGCAATTTGGGCAACATTGCTGTATGAAAATGTGCTATATAAATAAATGTTGTCGTTGTTATTGTAGTAACTGCAAGTCCTTCATTTAAAGGGTAGACTCCAGGTAGGTGGTAAAAAGTCTTTTAAACAACTGAATAAATTTTGTATAGAGCAGAAAACGAGATCTCAGAGATTAACAGACATTTGTCACTAGGGCAGGCCTTAGTTAAGGACAGGAAATCACGTGACAATGCATCAACACCAGGCAAAACAAATCAAACGGATGGCCTCCTATTGGATGTCTGCAGCCAGACCTTCTCAAACAGATCACCGGATTATCTGAACATGACACAGAGTGGATCTTATATTTCCATGAAATATTTTTAAATACGATTTATTATATAAGAATCAGTCATCTTGATTATTACTTCTGTAATGTTGTTTGGTAGAATATACCCCATCATCCTCATCTCTCCTTGTTGCCTGTTCCCTCATATAAGGATTGCATTAATCACCCATGATTCCCACAGCTTTTAGCACATACATGGCACTCAGCTGTAGTCAATCACTCTTTGGGTTGGTTTTTTATGCACCATTGGTCTGACAGATTTTTTCTCTTTATCTTTTTCTCTCCCCTGCATAGCCTCAAATTGAATGCCATCCCCAGGTAATACTTCTCTCCATGACTATTTCTCACACTTAATAGATGCATTAAAAGTCACATTCCCACTGTGATTTGTCCCCTAAGTATGCTGTTTCCTCTGGTTACGCTTGTCGGATGGGATTGTATCTTTGCAGAGACTGGCCAGCGCAGCATGACATTCTGTTCGTGAAAGCACTCAACTGTAAAAAATGTGTCCTACAACTGACAAGAGTAAGTAGCTTGGCCTGGGGCCTCCTTGTTTAGCAGCTAGTTACTTTTGTCTGTTAAAACCTTACAGGCAGGATGAGATGGTTGAACGAACAGCAAACAATAAGACATAAACAGGCATCATTCTTCCATCAGGGTTGAGGAAATTCCAGTATTTGGAGAAAAGCAACTGCTCATTATATGGTACTCAAGGAACAAGAAAGTAGCAAATTCACATACAAGTGTGACAGGGTTATGACTCCACACCTAGTGTAATGTGAAACCACTTCATTAATCAGCCTTAATAATGTGCCATGTGCTAATGAAATATCTCCAGCAGGGTATATTAATATGTGAACTGCTTGAAACTAGGTCAAGGACTTCTATCCTTTTTTAATTCTGGTAGCAACAGTGAAGGAAAACATAGAGCATGATTATGAGGAAAACAGGAAAAGTGGTGTCATATGACAAGACAGGAGGTGACATCTCAAAGACGGGTAAATCATATGCTGAAGAACAGAGATGATGGAATTGGAAGGTTACAGTGAAATACTGTGTTATAAATCTGAGCATTTAGGTCCAATAATTATTTATTTTTGCATGATATCCATTTATTATTATCATTAATTGTAATGTTCTTACAGTACTGTTATCACATTGCCATTTTGTAGCTTGTACTACTGCCAACATCACCATTTTGTTCATCCTTTATCAGGTTTGCCAGCATGCTGTTTGCAGAAACAGCCCCCTGTTGCTGGTCAGGTGCTCAGCAACATATGATGTCATTGGATGATCTCTTCTTAGTCCATCTCGATGGCATCTCTCTGTTTCTGAAACCTTGCTTTTTCTTTTTTTACTACTGTGATAATTGACAACATACTGTGGAGACTGAGATGATGTTATACAGAATAATGAGATTGTTTTGTCCATTGTTTAAAATTTTTAACTCATCATTTACAGTGTTATTTATTTTTAAAGTGCCGGTGGTGACATCTTTATGGTGATATTTTTGACCTCTGCATCGCTTTCTTTATCTTTTGTTGTTGACCACAATACTTGCTGCTGTTCATGTGATTTTTGACACTGCTGCATGTGACAATTGCCATTGCTGTGACTGTTTAGGATGGCTTTGAAGTATCACTTGTGTCCAGATTTCTGGAAAAAACTAATAACTTTTGTGACAGATTAAGGCTGTATCGCTTCCTTGAACCCCTGTCCAAGACTCCAGACACCAGATAAAAGTCCAAATGATGACTTTATTTAAATGCCACAGTGCACAAAGCACCCTCTCCTCTACTATACTCATAAATTACAATCACAATAACAATAATAAACAATCCTCCACTCCCAAACGCGTTGCCCTCCTACCACCCAGCTCAGCTCACCGTCTGGGAGCTCCCACAGGCCTTTTATCCTCCCTGACCCGGAAGTGTTCCCAATCCCCAGTCCACGTGATTCTCTATCACTTCCGGGTCAGGTACGAGTCCTTCTTCTCACCCCGGAAGCACGTCGCTCTTCCTTTGACGCACTTCCGGGTTATAGGGAACAAATGAGTCTTCGGTCCTCCCTGCAGTTCCCTCTTGCGGTCCTTGTGGTATCCAGCAGGGTCGTGTATAAAAACTACATAGTCCATGACTCCCTGCTGGTCTTTGGGGCACCTCCATACTGCAGGGAGGGCTCCATCTGGCGGCCTGGAGGTATTGGCCGGGATGACAAGCCGGCCAAAGACCACACTTTATAATAGTAAAAACTATTTAGGGGAAATGGTAATATGTTAGGGAAGGCTTATTAGATGTAGCTTTTGAATTTTGTCTTAGGTTTTGAGTTTGGACTTCCTGACTTCCTGGTTTGACCTTGGCCAATTTTCGCTTTTGCCCTTAATTGCTTCAGATTCTGGTCCATCTCACTCTGACTTGTATTTCAGGACTTATTTTAGAGGAGGTTGCTGATATATGAGAAAAAAGAAAAAAGGAAAAGAATCAGAGACGTTATGACTATTCTCAAAATAAACAAGTGGAAAGACCAGAATAGTTATAAAGTACCACACATCAAGGAAATAAATTCTCCAACTCAAAAACGAACAACAAAAGGTTTTTTTCTGAACAGATGTGTTGTAAGAGAAATAAGAAAGGGAAAGAAAATATATAAATATGGGATAGTAAATTTAAATGTGTAATAATTAACATGTACTTTCCTGCCTGTGCATCTGTGGATCACTCTCCAGGCTCATCTGAAGTATGTACTACCACCTGGTGCCAAGAGGGGCACTGATGTTAACTTTCTCCTCTTCTTTTTCTTCCAAAACACAAAGAAGGTGCATAGTGAAGGTAATTAACTCCACCAATAAATTCCTCAGCTGCCACAAGGAGGCGTTGCACTTTGAACAGAACACAACGCAGGATGGCGCACCTAACTTGTCACCAAAGAAATGGAAATACCTAGCCTGACAGTTTTTGTTTTTATTTTGGACTTTTCAGTTATGTTTACACCCTTAGTGGTCATTTTCGTTTTATTTTTTATGGTTGCATTAAGCACAGACCACAGTATATGCTTATAAGAATAAATATATTTTGGACAGAAATTGTTGAAACAAAGAATCTAACACATAGAAAATTAGATCACAACATATTGTCTAATAGTCAACATAGCATGAAAAAAACAATCACAATAGAAGTAAAGAAATTGAAAGAAGAAATTATTTTAAGGATACCTTTCTGATCTAACTAACATAATGTAATAGACATTCAGGCAGCTAAACTACTCCCTTTATCAATATAGTGACTTGGAGAGACCCTTGACACGAGGTGTACAAATCCCAGGTTTATTAACAAACAGCTGGATGTGAAACCTCAAAGTAAAGAAACATAGTATTCAGCACACAATTAAAATAGTTTGGTGACAGCTTTGGAACTATAAGTAGCAATGCAGAACGATAACATTTTTAGGCTATGCCACCAAAGGTTTAAACAAGAAGGATGAACTTTGCTGCATGTGTTTGTGGCAGATACACTACTTACATTGGGAATGCTTCACTGTAAGGTGTCTCATGAAAGACATATTTGAACATGACAACAGTTTACAAATTTGAAATTTATTAATATTTAAACGCTGTCCCGTCTTTGCACATGTGACAGGCACAATGATAGAAACATCTTGTTAATGACTAAACATTTAAGTCAATGTAAGTCAATATAAGTACACTAATTTTCATACACCTGTCTGTGTTGTGCTGGTCAAAATTAATATAAATCCAATTGGCATTATATGCTCATTACCTCATTTAGATCACTTTACAATTACAAAATAACAAGATAATATGTAAATGTTTGAGGTGCACCTGTGAAAAGCTAAGTGGACAGTGCTAAGGCTGAGAAATGATTCATGTTCTGTAACACATTTTTACATAATATTCATTTTCATTACCATAAGCATTTTAGGTAGTGCTTTTTCAGAATTTGCATCTTCTAACTCCAAGTATGCCATCATGTATTTACAATTTTGTCATCTGCACTGACGAATCTGACATATAACTAGCATGAATTGTATTTTCCAAATGCTAACCTGATTTTCAGTTGCTTTTATTGCGTCTTTCCAGCATTTGTTTTCTTCCCTGTGCTGTAATCCAGTAGTTTTGCAGCTTTACTCATTATTGCCTGTAGGCCTATTAACAATCTGAGACAGCAAAGAGAAACAGGGTGATGTGCTGATCAAAGTGAGATGATTAGATCATTTTAAATGCATTATTAGGATGAAGTGAATCATAAATATAATGAACAACAATTTGTGATAAAAAGGACTGAGACACAGTAACTGCCAAATGTTATCTAAAGGCCAAATTCATAAAAGAAGTTCTGTCCAAAAACAGCATTCCTCGTACATTCATTCCGATGAGCACTGTATGACAGCATATAGCCTGGGAGATCAAGAGTAATTAGAGTCCTGGAAATAAATGAGGTTAAAAAAACACACAAAACTTGGATTAAGGCAGTGGTTCTCAAACCGTGGGTGGACCCCCCGGGGGGGCGCGAAGTAACAAAAAGGGGGGTGCGAAGATGTGAAAAAAAGAAAACAAAAATCAAAAATATGAAAAATACATCTATTGAAACCAAAACAAATTAGCTTAAACTACATTCTGATACTAGAAAAATGAATATAGAATTAGATTAATGTCGATAAAAGTTAAGTAGGTATAATAAAATATGCATCTAAGATATATCATTAATTAAAAAAAGAACAAATTGGTATTAGTGGGCTCCTTTCATAAAAAACGATTAAAACTGTTATGAAAACTCGGGTCGCAAATACTTAAAGGTTGAGAAATGCTAGATTAAGAAATAGAATCCCAACAGAATTTTATTGGATTTTGCAAAGATGATAGAAAAATTAATTTACTTTTTAAAGTTTTATTCAGAAATATTTAAAGAATAGGAAATTTGTTATGCCTGGCTGGTGTTATGGTAATAAAAAGTGACCAAAAGACCAGAAAATGAGAAGTTAAAGGGTGGAATTAAACATTAGTTCAGAGAGGATAATGCGGGCCAATAAGACAGAAAAGAAACATGTGAAAGGAGCTTCTAAACCAAACTGAAAGCAAGAATCAAAGTAAGAAATGTACAACTAATAGGTACTAACAGTCAGTTAATATAATTTCCCTAACTATGCTTTTATTTTTTAAGACTTTGACATATTTGTGTTTTAATTCAAAGCTTTGACATAGCATGTGTGGCACTGCCATCTTAAACAGCACCAGCAAACTACAAGGCATCACTCTACATGCTAGGTAACAGAAACCGTAATCGAAACAAAACTGCAACTGCAAATTATCAACAACAGGAAAAATAAGTAAAACACAATGCAAAATAATTAAATTTGTTAAAAAAAATTGCATGTGTTAGTCATATGATGTTGTTATTGTCTTTTTTGTTTTGTTGCTGGTATTGTGCTACTGTCAACAGTGTGAGGGAAAAAGAAAAGCAAGTAAAAAATGTCATTATATTATGTGTGCTCAAGACAGTAAACATGAATGCGACCTTTGAAATTAGGAATAACCAAATTGGTGGCAAATAAAAAATAGTGTCTTTCTGATGCCTTCTGTTTTATGTACCATGATAGAAAAAAACAAATAAAGCAAGGGCAGAGTTGGCAGCTGAAGTCACTTTACTTGGAAGGCATTCATACAGCACTGGTGTGGTCAGGCTGCATGCCATTGGCTGTCAAAGAAAGTTGCAGGCTCGGCAGACTTCGTAAATGTGAAACTGTGCTGGAGAGGCGTTATGAAGTTCTTCTAATCTGTCATCCCCTGTGAATCGTAGTCATGTAATTTGACATCCTCAGGTGACAAAATCAGCAGCTGCAGCTAGCTGTCAAGTTTGACATCCCCTCTGATTAGAAGTCGTATAATATGATGTTAGCTTTAGAAAATGTCAGGTAAAATTGCTTTAAACTGATTATCTCAAGGATTTTTGTGCATGTCACAAAATTAGTGTAGTTATGATTAGGGGCAAATGCTAGTAGCAACATAAAAAGTTGCAAGCTTTGAATAATGGATCATGCTACTTGTGAAAACATAGATAAATAATATCACTAAAGTATGACAGGTTATAAGATTCTAAAATACAGAATTAAGAAAAAAACACATTTTTTACTTTTGCAACAGTGACCCCAAATCTATGAATTGTGGTTTACTTTCTATATTGAATTCAGGGAATACTCCATGTAACAACTGGAGTATGCAAGTATGGGAAAATGTGCCTTCAAAGAATATACTTAAACAAAGAAGCCTTCAAAATAGTATGTGATTTTATAACACACCATTTAGAAGGAATACACTAGAACTTTTTATTTACTAAATACATACGTGCCTCACTAAAGTCTAAATGTCTTTCCCAGTCTAATGTAACAGGGACTGTAAAGAGATACAGGCATAAAATAATTTTTAAAATGTTACTGCAATATCTTAAGAAGATGCTTAAAGCAGCCCTTTAGAATTTTATTTTAGAGCAACAATCTAAAGTATATGTTCAATAAAGAGAAAGGAAAGAGCACTCCACCTTAAACTCATGGCAAATACAGCCATGTTTTTTTGATTGCTACATGGTACATCAGGGCATTTATAGACCTTAATAAATTAATATCATCTTATTTCAGACACTATTTTAATGCTGGACAGGTTTCATAATAGTCAGTGGAAAAAACAGGAGGGGGAATGTGGAATGATGATAAAGCAAGCACAGTGCAATTAAAACTCAAAAGTGTGATCAAGACATTAAAATGCGAGCTGAATTTGTCCATGTCACTGCCCAGGAAAGTAAGGTACATCATCATGGAAGAATCTGGAATAGAACTGATTCACTCTGTGATATCATTCTGAATGATGGTGACTTCAGACAAGAACTTCAGTGGCTGTTAGGCATGCTCCATTCATGGGCACAACAAGCTGAATCTGATTTCATTAAATTGCCTCAAACAAGCGTGTTATTGGTTATTCAAGTCAGACTTTTTTTTATGTGTGTTTTGGGGGGTTGTTGTTTGGAGCTTCCTTAAAATTTAAATTTCTCCTTGGAGACAAACAAAATCTAATCTAATCTAATCTAATCCTTGTTTGGAGTCGCATATTACATAGCATGTACAGAGTATAGTTTAATCTGATCTACATGATCCAGTGTTAGCTATGGCCTTTAAAGCGATCCTTAGCACCATCTGTGAAGATATGTCATTAATGGTGGCATATATGTGCTTGTAATCAACATTCTTAAAAATGAAAGCCCAATAAGTTGTAAAATGTTATGTATGCTATGTATGAAGGGAACAATGAACACACTGTTGTCGAAATTCTCTTTAAATACTCTTAAACAATAGCCAGGATCACCTTTGAAATGAGCCAACATGGACATCCTTTATAATAGCATTGGTCCCAATGGGGCCTGCATTTAATTAGGTGAGTTCTCTATGGAGAAAGGAGAACATTCAGTTTCATAATCAGGCTAATCTGCGTAATAAAGTAAAGAACTACATTAGTTTACGCTAATTAGCATACAGACAAATAGTATAATCCATAACACGCGCTCTATCTTTGTAGTTCTAAATGTCAGAAATTAATAAGACAGTTTAAAAGTCATTAAATAGGAACTTCTTGTATATAACATTACATTTAAAAATTCAAATGTCATATGATCTCATCACCTCCATGGTGAATGTGTTGGAAACAAGTTGCACAGAAAATACTGGAAAGGCAAACTTATAAACACTCATAAACTCACACAGATAGTCTTCACTTGCACACACTGAGGGAGCACACTGACGGTAAAGTAGGAGTTGTTGTTAGACTCAAGAAAACAGTTATAACATGCATACAACATAGCAATAGTGGCACAGCAATAACTGATTGACCATAATGCAGGTATCACACAACCACAGCCAATATTCTTCCTAAAAATTAAACATCTCATAACTGGTGAGACTCAAGGCTGTAGCTCTTTAGATCTTGGTATGGTTGATGTTGATAAGCTGCAGAAGAAAGAAAAACTAAAACATGACATATCCTCACCAGTACAAAAGCAGTAAGGCCTTTTGCATGTGCAACTTGTGGTCCCCTAGCAAAAATGAAAAGTAGTCCTAACAGCCATATTGGTTTGAGAGCGTGCATAATGAATTCAGTCAGTAATCGTTAGAGCAACATTTACTTATCCTGAAGGAATTAACTGTAGGTAAAAGCTAAACATGGATAAACCCAAAGATAACAAAGGTTTTAAAAAAAAGGAGATAAGTCAAGGGAATGGATGCAGGAGAATAACACTCGGGAATTCATTTTGACATGGTTCTCAGTTTTATTCTTCTCGCTGCATTATCACACATAAGGAAATCATTTCCTTTACTGCTCTATAAAAGAAAAATATTTTTGAGGAATAATTTAATATTTAATGCAATCCAGTTCCAGACATTTGTTCTGTTTTTAAATTATTTTAAAATAAATGCCTGGATAAAGCCAGTAAAAATTATTTTTAGTGTCCTACTACATATACTTAATTCATTCATTAAACTTGAAATGCATATCCCGAAGCAAAAGTGCATAAAAACAAACCTGACAAAAGGGAAGTTAATTTATGTGTTGTACAGCAATAAATGATCAGTGGACTCATAATCCTTCCAGCAGACAGTACACAATACTGAAAGTCACAGGTTCAGTCCCCTCCACTGTATAACACTCAACATGACACTGAGCCTGCCTGTGCATCGTCTATAGAAATATAAATGAGCAGGAAGCTGACACCACCCTGGCAGCATCAGAAGCAGGGCAGGACCCAGGCCTTGCTGGGGCACTAGTGTATGACAGGGCACACCACCTCACACCAGACCACTTAACTGGCATATCTTTAGGGTGTGTGAGGAAACTGGAGTACCTAGAAAAATCCCATATGAATGTAGAGAGAACTTTGAAAACTACACAAGCAGTGATTGTGAAGAGCATTCAAAAAGTTAATGTGAAGTTCTTTCATGATAAATAGTGAAATATTTATAGCTTAAGGCTGCCTTGGTTTATTTCTTAAACACCGTTGTAGTGGGTGGCCCATTCAGGAGTAGTGCTGGAGGCCTTATGGCATGATATACGATGGGGTGGGTCTGACAAGGTAAACTTCAACAAGGTGACATTTCTCCGGGAGTGTAGATTTGGAAAAAGGAAGTGGAGGACTAGAAGGAAGGCATCTTATTTTATGTAGGGCCCTTTGCTACTTATTTTGGTGGACCAGGTGGTTGCTGGCCCCTTTTAAATGTGATTTGGAGTTCAGGAAAGCTTGGAATTCCAGAGAGCTTTGACCCTATTATTTGCCTCAGGCTGGAATTTTTGGCCCTTTTTTTGCAGACCCCTCTGAACTTGGAGAAGGGAAGTGAGGAGAGATCAGGTGAGTAGGATGAGGGTTGGACTGACAGGAGGCAGACAGGCCGAGATTTTGGGAGAGATGTACAAGAGGTGTGAGGCAGGAGTGTTTGGTTGTACTTTAGAGGCAAGACAACCACCCAGCTATTTAGACAGGGAGCTGGCCTGCTATGAAGAAGGGCAGAGAAATGTGTTATGGGTAATTGATTTCTGTTTATTTTGTGTACTTGTTTTTGTTAATCTTTGTCTTGTGTTATTTATTACATATTAAAATACCCCTTTTTATATACTTTGGCTTTTAGAAACATTAGCATATTGGAAAAATTATGATAAGAACAGGCCATTCATCCCATCAAGCTTGTCCATCCTATTCACCTAGATTGTGCAAAGTAATATCAGGTTAATATTTAAAGTTCAAGGAAGTCCTACTCTTCACCACAATACTTGGAAATTTATTCCATGTGTCTATGGTTGTTTACATTGAAAATTAAAGACAAGAAATGATCAAAAACAATTGGGGCATCACAACAACTCCATAAAGCACAAAATAAACTCTCAAAATAGCAGAACATCTTCTCAGACATGAGTCTTTCTAATGACTGGCAAAAGATGAAGGTGGAGCCAGTTATGAGAGGCGGCAGGGAGAAACAACAGGTTCAGAGGGCTGAAAACCAGAAGTAACATCTGGGGTCTTCATTTGTCAATCATTTTCTCTGCAGAGGAAGGAAGAGGAGAGGCATTTAGAGACAGTGTGACATGGGGAGGAGTTGTCCTCAAAGCATGCGTATGAAGAAAAGCTTTGCATGATTTGTGTGAAATCTGCTCTTCACAAGTTTCCAGCCATGTCCCTTTGTTCTTTTTGAAGAATTTATTTTCAAAATAACAACTGGGATTCACTGACTAATTCCTTTCTTAATTTTAAACACTTTAATCATGTCATGTCTTAATCTCCAGTTGCTTTAACTGAAAAGGTTCAACTCCTTTAATATCTCCTCATAACTCAATCCCCAAATCTTCCTAATTGCTCTTCGCTGGACTTTCTCTAAGGATGCTATATCTTTTTGAAGCCTGGAGACCAAAGCTGTACAGAGTACTCCAGGTGTGGCCTCACTGTTACATTATGTTACTTAAGCATAACCTCCCTTGAATGTTCTCCACACATTGTGATATATAACTCAACATCCTATCTGTACACTGCCTGGATTTAGATGGTAATGAGCCCATTATGACTCCTAGGTCCTTCTCATAATGTGTACTTTCAAGCTTCAGACTCCCATTGTGTATTCAAACCTTACTTTTTAACTTTCTACATGTAATAATTTTCATTTTCTAATGTATATTTCATCAGCCACAAATCTACTCAAGCATGTATAGTATCCAAGTCCATCTGACACAATTTAAGGGACTCTACATTATTTATCCTTTCACATAGTTCAGCATCAGCTGCAAACTTCACCAGCTTGTAGATTATATTCTTATCTAGATTGTTTATGTACAGTATATAATAAAGTGCAGCAGTCTCAACTCTAATACCTGAGTGACATCACTTTTAACATACCTAATTCTGAAACAGGTCCCCTCATCATAACCTTTTGTTTCCTGTGTTTGAGCTCATTTTGTAACCACTTTAATAAGGCGGCTTCCTCCTTCATCCAGATCCATCTTGGCATTACTGGGCATAAGGCAGGGGCAGGTCTGGATGGCAACCATTTCATCAATTGGTACTCTCACTCACACAGGGTTCAGAATAGAATCACCAATATGCCTAACCTGCACTTATTTGGAATGTGGGAGGAAGACCCAAAAAGAGGCTGGAAGAATGTGTAAAAGCCACACAGGAGGTGGCAAGGCTGGGATTTGAACCCAAGATGTGGACTTCTATGAGGCTGCTGTGCTAATATTGCAGTGCTGTCTTTCTATTTCTATGCATGTATCTGCTCTGAAAGAGGCAGGCCGCATGTGCAGAATTGCTCAGTACTGGACCAGAAGATGAGAGCAAAAAGCAAGTATGTTCTATCAGAAGGTAGAAATTGATAGAATTTTAGAAATAAGGACAGATCGATTCAATTTATAGTTGATATAACATATGTAGTTCATATCCATAAAGTTAAATGATAACCAACCCAAAGCATTGTTGAGAATATTTAGAATATTAAGTCAAAAACCAAAGATTCAATCAGCAAAGAAAGCACAAGGAAAAAGGTTTGTTATCATCCACAATCTTGGACAAGCAGGAGGTGCATGACAATGACCTTTACATATTTGACCCTGTGATGTCACATGCCAAACACTTCAGGGGCCTCATGTATAAACGGTGCGTACGCACAGAAATGTTGCGTAAGAACTTTTCCACGTTCAAATCGCGATGTATAAAACCTACACTTGGCGTAAAGCCACGCACTTTTCCACGGTACCTCATACCTTGTCGTACGCAAGTTCTCTGCTCGGTTTTGCAGACTGGCGGCACCCAGCGTCAAAGCAATACTACTGTTCCTGTGTGGTTACTCCTTATTTTCCTGACGCGGCTTTATAAATACACTGAAACTAATCGCATATTGTTTATTAGTGTAATGCATCTGATTGTAATTAACTTGTAACAATATAATGGTCCAGGGAATAGCCATAGTATTCCAAATACCATAACTGCTTTAGCGTTGTTACTCTAATCTCATTTTCTTCTTCTTTCAGCTGCTCCCATTTGCCACAGCGGATCATCTTTTTCCATATTACTCTCACTGCACCACTCGGAGTATTTATATCACTGTATCTAAGTGTGAATCACAGCAGCAGCTGATCAGAAAAGAATTATTGGTATACAGCTTCAAGCACACGTTACCTCAGCCACGGCAAAACGTTTCAAAGCCATTTCTGTACGGACCTCGCTGTTCAGAAACCGTTTCATCCCAAGAACTATAAACGCACTCAATCAAGTGCTCCATGTAGAACTTAATAATTATAAGTACAATCACCCCACTGTAATCTTGCACTACAGTTATAATATTGCACAACCTGAGCCACTTTATGAAGCGCGTATTTACATATGATGACGATATCATTTTTAAGATGAAATGCAGCAAAATATGTTTATTATATTACACAGATAAAACTTTAACTTCATTTAAATAATCTATATTCTTCACTGGGACTGGCGTGAAGGATAGAATAATTAAACATGTACTACGAAGATATTTCAATGTTCCTTAAACATTTTGAAGAATTGCGCTCTAAGCTTACAGATGGTTTACCGTCTATTACAGAGCTGATTGTATGGCGATCGGTTACTTGGTGAAAGAAAAGCAAGGACTGCAGGGGCGGCCATACCAATATATATTGAACATATAACAGAAACAGAAAATAACGACACAGCTAAAAATGCAAGCGGCAAATTTCGACAAAAGTTAAACGTTTGTGTAATGAGCACGAGGCGACTATGCAGTGTCCGCAATGGACATGGCCATCCACCGTGCATAAGATAACATATTGACATTGGCGGGCTGAAGGAGCCACCGATTCTTTCTCTGCCTAGAGCCGCCCATGAGTACTGCTGCAATAAATAATTTCATCGAAGGTAGCACACAATCACTGCGCCATGTTCCCATGTTTAATAACATGCTTTAACTCCTATCATCATGAAAATGATATCACATATACATCTCAGTATTTTAGTTATTCAGAGAGCTGTAATATCATGAATGTAATGGATTCTGTGTCCAGTTGGAGGAAGAGAGCCGGTTTAAGAAGCAAGTAGTGATTCACACACAGAGCACAAAGAAGATCAAATAGGCCTACAAAACAAAGCATTTAACGTGCTATACTTTAATTACGATGTGATTTGAGAAACTGGTTAATTAAATGATATTAAGATGAAGTTTATGATGTTCTACTTTAATGACAAAATAAACTACGTGATTAGCAATTCTGGGAGGAGTTGGGGTGTTACATAAAGCGCGTGCACGAGCGTTAGTTTTCACGCTGACCGGGATTTATGTAGCGGAAGAACGTGGAAGTTGGAGTACGCACAGATTCCTGCATCTGGATTTTTCTGTGTGTAAGCACATTTCGGCTTTTGTGCTTACGCCATGTTATAGTGCGAGTTCTACGCACGGCATTATACATGAGGCCCCAGGTCTTCTAGCAATGCCATAGAAGTAATGAAAGAAGTGAACACATAATGATGGCATCCTTCCAAAAACCAAATGATACCTCAATAAAGCGAGATTTAATTTTCAGCATTTTCAAAATGAAAATGACACCAAAAGATAATGGCATAAATAGATTGTATGGTATTAAACACTCTCCATAAAATATGTAATTAGCACTCCAGTTGTAATAATGAGGAGATCAAATAAATTTAAAAAAGATGTTCTATCATAATGCAGTAAGCCAGACAACTCAAAACTAAACTGAAACACCAAATGCCCGATATGTTAAGCAAAAATCAAAATTATACACAAAATCTCAGAAATCATTAATTCACTAAGTAAATGCTATGTACCGTTTTGATTTGCAAATCCAAAAACTTCACTTCTGGCAGTAGCATTCACCCTCATATATACAGGTGCATCTCAATAAATTAAAATATCATTGAAAATTTAATTTATTTCAGTAATTCAATTGAAAAAGTGAAACTCATATATTATATAGATTCATTGCACACAGAGTGATATATTTCAAGTGTTTATTTCTTTTCATTTTGCTGCTTATGGCCTACAGGTAATAAAAACTCAAAATTCAGTATCTCAGAAAATTTGAATATTGTGAAAATGTTCAATATTGTAGACACATGGTGTCACACTCCACTTAGCTAATTAACCCAGAACACCTGTCCTGAGCCTTTAAATTGTCTCTCAGTCTGGTTTAGTAGGCCACATAATCATTTTTTATCGCTCTTATGTAATATTCTAATTTTCTGAGATACTGAATTCTGAGTTACATAAATAGATTGAGGGAGGAAGAAGAATTTAGAATCATGACTGTAATGTTGTTCATAACACGTTCATCTGCATAGAACATTTGCAAATATAGTCATTAAAAAGGCATTATATTCAATAAAAACTGAACATAGTCCATGCCTGTGATCAATGATGAATTGCATAGTGAACCATCTACAATAAGTACTTTTCAAATGAAAACATTTATTTTCTTTTTTCAATATAAAAATTATAAATACTAATGTATTTAAGGACATTTGATATATGTCAAGTTTTCAGCATTCATTCTCCATTACTCATATTGTGGGTGTGCCATGCAACAAACTGTCACTTGGTGCTACTGTGATGAATAGGTCTGATAACAAATGAATGGGCGGATGGGTGGCTAGAAGGACACATTTTTAATGCTTATGGTGCCGAGTGTGTTAGTATTTTTTCACAAAGTGAATTGAACTATTATATTTCAGTGGGATTTTCTCTCTAGATTTCCATTTTCTGTTCCAAGTATTGTGAAAGGCGAAAGCACAACTCAGACAATACAGTTGAGAAATGTGCCAGTGACAGAAGGCACCGTGTGAGTGTCTCGGCTGGGGAATGACTAACGATTCTTGGAAATGAACTGTTCTGCTCGATTTCAGAGGAGCACACATGGAGGGGGCTGCATTGTTTCTGTATAAGAGAATGCTTCATGCCTATCCGAGCAAGACCCTTGTGCTATAGAATGTATCCTTCAGCTGAGGTGGGACAGCCTGTGCTAAATAGGAGCTCTAAATGATGTCTGCAGTGGAACAATAGAAAAGATGATGCTGGACTCAAAGCTGAAGAATGTTTCCAGTAAATGCTGCCAGGCAACCACTGTGAAGACAGAAATCATGCTGGAGAGGAGTGGATGAATGATGGGCTCTGCTCATGGATGGGCAGACACTTGGTACATGGAGAGCACTCAGCTTGACCTTTGACCTGAAAGCAGAATTCTAAAATAATGATGATGTGGTTCCATACTTTGAATTGTGTAAATTTGAAACTACCATAACAAAAAAAAAAAGTGTAAATTTGAAACTACCATAACAAAAAAAAAAAAGAAAGACACAGCTGTACTTCTCCATTATGATGCTCACATAGTCTGTTTACAGTAGATTTGTTGTGTCCATTATTCTGGAACTCTATCTCCACATCGTCCTGGGCTCATTTAAATTGAAATCTGAAAATCCACCTCTCCCCACTTGTATTTGGTCAGTCCAATTTTGTCAAATGCTAGATTATCATCTCACTTTGTGAAGTGATATTTTGTTGTCCGCTTTATTTGCATCCACAGTCGGCTTTGCTTTTATCGCACTGATTTTCCTTTAGCCTCTTTGATCTATTACATATTATTGCTCACTTTCCAGCACAATTTTCTCTCATATACTATATATAGACTGATGCTTTGCAAATTGTGGTCCAATAGTTTAATCTGTAACACATGAAAAAAATTAACTGCATGATGAAAGCTAATCTTGTGATCTGATAAGTTTGTTCATTCATCCGTTTTTTGAACGTTTTTTTTTTTGCAGTAAGAAGCCAAAGTACAGTATATAGCAGCAGTATTGGGTAGAAGGCTTGAACTCACCAACCTACCAGCCCTAAATGGTTCACTTGTATTGTTTTCACCCATTTCAGCTATAAGAACACTATATATCATTATTATGTTCCTATCTTATGGATTGGCAAGTGATGGAGATGCTTAAATAAGCTTTTTGGGTTAGACAGGAGAAATGTCAGACTTGGAAAAAAAGTAACCTAATGATCAAAACCAAAATCCTAGTCAGGTGTCAAAAGTCAGACAAAGGCAAATTTAAAAAGTAAAATTCATTGGCTTTGGTATGTGGCTGCTAGTGAGACTCCCTGAGGATTCTGGCTTGGATCAGCTTGAGGAGTTAGGAAAAGTGGAAAAATGGTGTTATCTCAGACTCTGACCCCAAAAGAGAATTGTGCGACAGAATCGGCAGTGGCAATGTAAATGGAACTATAGATGATTGAGTAGCTGAAAAGCAGACATCGATTTTGTCTGTGGAAAAACCCTTTCAGAGCAATGTTCCTTACTTTCCACCTCAAAAAAACATAATAAATAAATAAATAACCATGTTTTGCAATGTGAAATGACAAGCAAAATGAATTTTAAGGTCAGTTTGGCAGAGCTGCATGCAAAACAAAGCAAATTTCTAAGAGCAGTAATAAAAATTACAGGGTTGTTGTTTGTTCACTCTTAATGTTCGTAAGCAATTTTTCAATCACTTAATGAAAAATGGGGTAGGATGGAATTGTTATATTCAGTCTGATTAAATTTTGCTTTTGGAATATAAGGTTTTAATATTGTATTACTAGTGTGTTAAATGAACAGTACATTGCTTATTGTTTATGATTTATTTTGTCAATAAAAAAACAAATGAAAAGGTAACACTTTAGTTTAGGCATTTCAAAAATACATCTATTGTGCTCATTTACCTTTTCGTAACAAGACCTTAACAAGCACTTCTTTGGGCCTTCATAATACTTACAAAGCGTCAGTAAGGTGTTTATCCATCTCTGCAATGTGACCTACTAACAAAACTTAACTTTGGAGTGGACTGAGGTGGTTTAACTGAGACACATTTCTCTTTATGAAGGCTAGTGAGTGCCAGTGAGTCCCAAATCCCAAACACAAACTCACAAGACAGACTCAGGCTCAAATAAAGGGTGTTTATTAGAAACACCTTGTTCTCCTCTCTTTCTCTTCTCCTCTCCTATCTCTACCTCAGTGCTCTCCTGCAGTCGAGGTTTGCCTTCCTTCTTCCC
This sequence comes from Polypterus senegalus, assembly GCF_016835505.1. Taxonomy (NCBI): domain Eukaryota; kingdom Metazoa; phylum Chordata; class Cladistia; order Polypteriformes; family Polypteridae; genus Polypterus; species Polypterus senegalus. The sequence continues at coordinate 200,735,247 of NC_053154.1, forward strand.
AGCTACGACTCACCTGGAGAAGGCAGTGCGGTCCCTTTTATTGATGTCCCGGGAGTACTTCCAGCGCCAGGGCGTTTGCTTGGTTGAAGCATTTCTGGATCATATGGAAGTTCCCAATAGTAAGGAGTGTAACTCCCTCACTTTTGTGGCAACCATGAACCCAAGCAGAGCTTCATTACCAGACTACAATTTCCAGCCTGCCCTGCTGGTTTCCAATCAGGTACTGATATGCAAGGCCTCTACCGTCTAGCATCCTAGGGGAATAAACAGCCCCCAGTGACAGTCCTTCCCTGCTCTTCCATTTTATCCTGGTCAGGGAAGGTAGTCCAAATATTTTCAGCCTTGACATTTATCCTGGTAAGGAATCTTCCTCGCCTTCGTCTGGGATGTCCGTCCATCCATCTAGGATGTCTTGTTCAGGTATGGGACCTTTCTCTCTCTTGGCTGGGATGCTTTTTCATCCACTTGGGGCCTCCCATCTGGGTAAGGAACCTTCCCTTCTCCTGGTCGGGCTGCCTATCCATCCTGTGTGGCACCTACATCTTGATATTACATATTTAGCATGAATTCTTCATATTAACAAGTAATTTTACTAACATATCAATATATCACACTGCACAGAGATGAATAACTGATCTACAAATGTTTTATAAGTGTTAGGAAGACCAAAAGAAGCCTTTTGTAAGGTCTTGTTTTGTAATGGGAAATGAATAATAGATGTATTTTTGCAGTACCTAAATTGAGGTGTTATCAATAAAACAAAATACTAACAACAGACACAGCTGGTGCTCTAGAAAGTAAGGGTGTTGTTGTGACATCTCTCCTCATTATGAGCAAAGCCTGCAAGTATAGAAAACGTTGTCTTTAGTACAGAAATATCATACAATGAATGAATAAGAAGGAAGAACTGACCAGGTCACAAAACTTTGTTGCCCCCTTGACTCGAATACAGTTGAACCTCTGTCACCCACATACCCAACCTTCTCACCTTACATCTCCTCCATCTCCATCTCACTTTCACTCTGGCCTCCTGAAAACTTCTTGGAGTAGAAGGACACCAGACCAGAGCACCTAATGTATTTGTTTTTGTGTCTAATATATTTTTCACAATGTAGATCATTTTTAATGTCTCTCCTGCAAAAACATTTTGATCCCTGATTCATTGCTATCGCATTTTTATTCAGGGTCAAATGGAAATGTGTGACATTTAACTATCATTGGGTCATTGCTTTTAGCACACTTCCCAATTTGTTCATGACTGGATTCTCTCAAAGACCTTTCTTTACTATTATTTTTGTTTCTCAATCCCTGGTTTTGAAATTCTTACTCTGCTTTTTGTTTATGATTGATGTTTGACGATTTGGCTCTGGTTATGTGTTTCTTTTTCAGTTTTTTTGTTTTTCGATCTCCCATAATGTTTCCTGACTACTATACTTGTTTCACATCCTTAACTACCTTGCTGATGATACGTGTTTTTGGTTTTGACTATTGCTTGCTATTTTGCTCCTTCTGATTCCATCTCCACATAAATATTGCTGCTACCTTGACAAATCAGTACACTATGTGTAGCTTTGAAGGACCTGAGTTCTTAGTATGGTTCCTTTTGGAAAATGTGCTGCAAGCTAAATGGCTTCTTCCAGTCCTCTCCTTTCAAAAGGACATTACGCTCACAACTGTCCTGTGCTCTGAACACATGCTGCTCCCTATCAGGCAAATGATGATTTGGTGTCTTGCCAATGCTCCATGACATCATTTGTACCCTGATGTCCTCTAGTAAATTCTTTCTGGATCACCCACTGCACTTGCCAGGTTTACAGCCTCCTGATGATGCCCCTCTTTCTTCTTCTATCTGCTCTGTGGCCTCACTAGGTGTTGTCCCCATCCTGCATCCCCCTTAAAGTTCACAGTGTCCTTTAGTAACTCAAACCTTCTCTCTGTTCCTGCCTATATGCAGATGAATTAAACTGTATTCATTTATAACCCAGTAATCCAGCTAGCTACTGTGGTAAAGCTGAGGCAAACATGTGCTTCTGCCGTGTCCATAATAAAGGAATCAGTGCCTCAGGCTTTCAGACACACACTGCACATCATAGTAGCTCAGGTCAAAGGATATTTCATCTGCTATGACCGAAAGTATAAAGAGATTTCGAAAAGCAGATGATTCAGAGGCTCTGAAAATTGCTATCGTGTTTGTGCTGCTTGCCTTCAGCAGAGACATTGTCACCTGATTACTTTCTTAATGTGGATGGGGGGGTCGGCTACAAGTTAGCTCTGCATATTTAGCAAAGAGTTTCCATCATGTGATGATAATGGCCACACACTATTCAGCCGGGAATCGATAGTGATGGACAGGCCTCGTTAAAGGGTCATCTCTGTAAATGGCGGCTGTGTGAGTGCGTGTGTGTCAAGAGGGTCAGGGCCGGTGGGGGAGGGAGGGAGGGAGGTTTGGTGGGTAATCTAATTTCAAACAGATTCTTTCCTCTCTTCTTCTTCCTGCAGTAGAGAGCTTCTCTTCTTGCTCTCCCTCATTTCCAAATGACTAACAGCATGCCAAGAATTCCCAAAATTTGCAACTCAAAGGGAACAGGAGATGCTGTCAGCTATTCACCTTTCACATATGCTGAATATCAAAAGATCCCAAAAGGCCTGCAACAAAATCACAATGCCTTGATGCAGTTTCCTTAAAATGAAGATAAATGTGTAACAAATTAGAACAGGATGCAAAAGCCCTGGTTTGTTATTCTTGAATCCTTACATAAACTCATGTAATCATTCAGCTACTCCTCCAGAACTAATGAAATAATCAACCTGGAAGAAAACAACATCAAAATGATTAATACACACAAAGCAGAGTACCGAAGGCAAGAATCAGATGTGTTAAGAGAGGAGCACATGGAATCACACACTCATGTTTAATTTTATTTTTTCAATATTATTATCAGACGTTTCTAAACATAGTATCATTTTAACAGAATAAATAGTATGGGAAAAATGAAGGAAAAAAGTAAAAAAAAAAACCCTCAAAAACCAACATAACGGTAAAAATTAAAATGTATTGTGAATTGAATAGGAAAATGAAAATTACTGTAATGAAAGACTTCCAGGCTCTTAGCCCTCCAGGCTTGTCACTGATTTTCTGGGTGGCCAGCAGACATTTCTTCAAAATAGTGTGTGTGTGCCAGAGCTCTGACTAAAGAGAAATCAATAATGACAGAAGCAGTCAAAAAGTAAAATGAATTCAATATTAAGAATGACGTCAAAGCAGGGCTGACAAAGAATTCACAGTCGATGACATGATTTCAGGCTGTTAGAGCTTACACAAGCAATGATAAGGGAATGAAGTAACATGAAAATGGAAAATCCACTTGTTTATTTGCCCTTTTTGAAATTAAACAGATTTTTTCTTTTAAGATAAGAATCAAATAGTATTTGTTAGGGCTGTGCTGGTGGTCTTAAACAAAAGTGTCAATAACTCTAATCCAAGTAATGCAATCATAATGTCTTGTGACAAAACATTTTCTAAAGTGTGTTCTGGCTTATGTAATAAAAATTAGATTAGAAAGAATCACATGTATTTATGGATGTTGTGATGGCTTGCCAGGCAGGCAAGGATAATTAAACGGAAATATATGGAATTAAGTTTGATATATATGGATTAAATTTCTGAAAATATGAAATAAAATCTGAAATATTGGAGTGAATTTTTTAAAATCAAGTAAGTAAATTAAAATGGTTTATGTTGAGTCAGTTCTGAACATATCAAACTTAAAATATTTGTGGAGTTAATCCAGAATTATCCATTCATCCATTATCCATCCGTCCGTCCATCCGTTATCCAACCCGCTATATCCTAACTACAGGGTCACGGGGGTCGGCTGGAGCCAATCCCAGCCAACACAGGGCACAAGGCAGGAAACAAACCCCAGGCAGGGTGCCAGCCCACTGCAGGGCACACACACACACACACACACACACACACACACACACACACACACACACACACACACACACACACACACCAAGCACACACTAAGAGTTGCCAATGCACCTAACCTGCATGTCTTTGGACTGTGGGAGGAAACCCACGCAGACACAGGGAGAACATGCAAACTCCTCTCAGAGAGGACCCGGGAAGCAAACTTGGGTCTCCTAACTGCAAGGCAGTAGTGCTACCGCTGCGCCACCGTGCCACTCCATCCAGAATTATATATAGTCATATTTGAAATGTGTAAGAACATATGAACAATTTTGACAAGAGCAGGCCATTCAGCTCAACATAGATTGCCAATCCTTATTTACCTAATAATTGTTAAATATCATCTAGTCAAGTTATATAAATTTAAATTAGAATAAAACCAGTAAAAAGTCAAATTTGAGTATACAAAGTCAAACAAGCATCTGAATAAAGTCAAATATACTGTATATGGAGTTAATTTTGAATTTAATAATTTTAATGATCTATTCTTTGTTTTTTGTTTGAACTATAAAAAACACTAACCACATCAATGTTGTGCTGCATATCTAAGAAAGCTGTTCCCAGGCTCCTGTGTTTAATTAGGTTTACAACTGTTCACCATTGTAAAGGTGCTGCAGATATTAAGCCTGAATTTACAAACATCAAGACTGTCTAATATGTTGCTGTTCTTAGTTAAAATGTCACACATCTCACAAATCTCTGAACTTGACATGGTTACTTTTTACTGAGTGGTCACCACAGAATTCTGGTGGTCATTTCCCTTCCGTTGTCCTTATGTGAGTAGAAAAGTTTGTTCAGCCACTTAGGTATATCTGTTATTCTCTTACTGTAAGTGCTGACATAGAGCCTAAACAGTGACAAAGAAAGCAGAATATTCCATTTTATAGTGTATTTCACATCTATCTATCTATCTATCTATCTATCTATCTATCTATCTATCTATCTATCTATCTATCTATCTATCTATCTATCTAAAGTATATGAATTCAATTCAGAATATATAAAGTCTAACTTGAAGTACTTGAAGTCTATTTAAACTCTGAAGACTCTGTCCTTTACAAGTTATACTGAGTAAACTTACCAAATTTGTGGTTATAATTACTGGAAATTTCATATTACATTAATGTGTCTAAAATGAATAATACTGTATATACCACTTAACTCTTCCATTACCTTGGTGATTCCAGTTTAGTTTTATATGGCAGCTTGATTAGATTTGTATGCCATTTGTAACTCCTAAGGTGTACTTTTTTAAACTTGTGAGCCTGGACTGCTAACCATCTTCTCACAGTGCAAGCATTTTTTAAAGTTCAGTTATCATTTACTTTAACTGGGTAAAGCATTTTGTGTTCTGGCTGTTTTGTGGCTAACTCTACAAGAACCATGACACCTAATAATAATAATAATAATAATAATACATTTTATTTATACAAGGCGCCTTTCTGAGAACTCAAGGACACCAAACTAACAATAAATAAATAAAAGACACAATTATAAACAACTAAAAACATCAGAAAATATAAAAATTAAAAATTAAGACCAAACATAACCACTGTAATCATAAAGAAAAGGCCATTTTAAACAGGCGCGTTTTAAGTTTACATTTGAAGTATGAATATGATTTGATATTTCTAAGCTCAGTAGGCAATGAATTCCAGAGCTTGGCAGCAGAACGGCTGAATGCTCTGCTCCTCATGGTGGTTAGACAGGCAAGAGGGATGGTCAGATGGATGGAGGAAGAGGATCTAAGGTTACGGGAGGGAATGGCAACATGAAGAAGATCCGACAGATATGGGGGTAAGGTTATAAATGGCCTTAAATGTTAATAGCAGAATCTTAAAATCGATTCACCTAAACTAATCTTCCACACTCCTTGATGCTTATGTGAAAATAGTGTCCTTTGATACCTCATGTAGTTTTGAACATGGTTATCCATCCCACATAAGGACAAAAAATAAGTTGCCTGTTCAGTTGAGATAACATCAAAGTGTTGAAAAGAAGTGCTGAAGATGCTATGCTGGTGGCGAGTGAACAGCAAAGCTGTCAGTGCTCATACTTTTTTTTTTTCTACAACATAAACACCCAAGTATTTAGTTTTACATTACTGTATTTACATGTACAAAGTTCGACACCTGATAGCGAGCCACTCATCTACTGTGCAGAAAACTGTGGTGAGCTCTGTGAATAAGGAACACTTTGACATTCACTACAGTCAAATCAAGTTTGGCTGTTTAAATTGACATCTGACTTGATACATATCAGATTTAATTTTTATATATTAAAATTTTACTCCTTTGAAATAAAGAATGACATATGGTTAAAATTATAATGTTATATAGTTAAAATTGGCTTCATATATACAGTATTAGAACTAAACTTATTTATTCATTATTTACTACATATATTAAGCATTTGACCTAAACTACTCAGGTTTGATTTTGTATGTTCAAACCTCCCTCTATATATATACGTTTTGACTCCTTTCTTCAAAATTGATTTTATAGATATTCAGAATTCAGTCCATGTATATTACATTTGACTGCCGATTTGATTCCATATATTTTAAGTTTGATGTTATGTATTGTGACAGATTGGGGGCACTATCGCTCCCTTGAACCCTCAGACAATACATCAGACATCAGATAAAAGTCCAAATTATGAATTAATTTGAACAATACCAAGCACAAAGCACCCTCCTCTCCACAATACTCATATAAATAAACACAATACACAATAATCAATAATCCTCCACTCTCCCAGACGCGTTGCCACCCTGCTACCCAGCTCAGCTCTTTTGTCTGGAATTTCCCAGAGTCCTTGACCCGGAAGTGCTTCTGAACCCTCAGTCCATGTGATTTCCTAGGACTTCCGGGTCAGATCAAAAACTCTTCTTTTTCATCCTGGAAGTACGTCATTTCCTCTGTCCCTGTGACCAGGACTTACTTCCGGGTTATAGGGCAAATACAAGTCTCTGAGCCTCCCTGCCGTGTCTCCTTGCGGCCCCCATGGTATCTAGCAGGGCTGTAATGGAAAACTCCAATATCCATGATGCCCTGCTGGAATTCGGGGCACCTCCATGCTGCCGGAAGAGCTCTATCTAGCAGTGTGGGGGTATTAGCCGGGATGAACGGCCAGCCATAGTTCACTGTATTCAAAATTAAGCTTTTGCATTCAGAATTCACTCCATATTTACTGAATTTCACTTTATGCACTTTATATATTCCTACATTAACTAAATTCAACTGTTTGAATACCCACTTTGTGTCTGTATGGGCTTTACTTTGGTGCACCACTAACCTCCTACATACAGTTTGTGGATTTTAAGTTGAGTGGGGACTCTGAACTGACCCGGTATGTGTGAGCACAAAGGAGACCAGCGATAAACCAGCATGAGGCCAAGGGAGGCTCCAACTCTGGCAAAGCCATATTATTTCTAAGACCACTTTTCAGCTATGTATATTAATGATTTTTCAGGTCCTTTAAAGTCACTTTTTTAACACTGGCCCAGTCACAGGGGCAAAGCATGTAATCTGTTTAGCTGTTTATCATGGCACTAGAGTGTGGTTATTTTGTTTTCGACATGCAAGTAAGAATTTCACAATACTTTCTACACGTGACAATATTGCTATTACTACTACTACTGCTGCTTTACACCGATCAGCCACAACATTAAAACCACAAGTGAATAACACTGATTATCTTGTTACAATTGCACGATTTAAGAGGCAGGATATTTTAGGCAATAAGTGTACAGTCATCTCTTGAAGGTAATGTGTTGGAAGTAGGAAAAATGGGTAAGTGTAAGGATCTGAGCAACTCTAAAAAGGCCCAGATTATGAGAACTAGACGACTGGGTCAGAACATCTCCAAAACAGCAGGTCTTGGGGGTGTCTGTGGACAGTACCTACCAAAACTGATCCAAAGAAGAACCACCAGTGAAACTAGGTTACGGGCGCCCAAGGCTGTCTGATGTGCATGGGGAGGGAAAATTAATGTGTCTGATTTGATGCCACAGAAGAGCTACTGTAACACAAGTTGCACAGAAGAGCTACTGTAACACAAGTTGTTGACAATCATAATGATGGCTATTAATGAGAACAGCATCAGAACACACAGTGCATTGCAGCTTACTGCTTATGAGGATACATAGCTGCAGACCAGTCAGAATGCCCATGCTGACCCCTGTCTACTGCCGAAAGCACCTACAATGAAAGCATGTATGTTAGAATTGGACCATGGAGCAATGGAAGAAGGTGGCCTAGTCTGGTGAATCACATGTTCTTTTGTATATGTGTGTGTCATTTACCTTGAGAAGAGATGGCAGCAAAATGCACTCTGGGAAGAAGGTAAGCCAGCTCACTCACTGACTCATCACTAATTCTCCAGCTTCCCGTGTGGGTGGGAGGCTGAAATTTGGCAGGCTCATTCCTTACAGCTTACTTACAAAAGTTGGGCAGGTTTCATTTCGAAATTCTACGCGTAATGGTCATAACTGGAACCTATTTTTCTCCATATAATGTAATGGAGTTGAGCTCGATGGTCGTGGGGGGGCGGAGTTTCGTGTGACATCATCACGCCTCCCATGTAATCATGTACTGAGTTTTCAACTCAGTACGTAGAAAACAAGGAAGAGCTCCAAAAAACGCTGAAGAAAACATGCATTATATAATTGAGAAGGCAGCGAAACAATAAGAAGTGACCGAGTCACACATACAACCATATTCATGAGTACAGCTACTTCGGAAACAAAGCACGGTGTAAACCTAAAGTTTAAATTAAGTTCATAGACAGGTTGCCGCTGGCGTTTGTCATGCCCACGGTAATGCGGGATACAAGTTTAATGAGAGGACGCAGGATATAAAAGAGAGTTTTGATCATTTTGTAACTAAGTTAAAATTACTAGTGAAGGGCTGTGCTTATGCAAATTCCGAGAGACTGTCTTTGTGGGGGGATTGACAGTTAAGGCAGGTGGGAGAGTCACATCATCATCTCCCCTCCCATTCACCTCATTTCGCTGTGAGCTGAGCTCCGCAGCTAACGCAGTCTTGAGGAACCAAGTTTGTGACGCTGCCACCAAATACTCACAAAATCCACAAGTTAATACACACACTGTCTCTACAGTTTCTCCACACTCTGAATCCTCCAGGCACTACTTACAAAAGGTTACATTGACAATCGTGTTAGGTTATTTTTAAAATGTTTCCTTTTCTTAGCACAAGCACAGCTGAGAAGCTTCGATGCAAGTGCTCCATAATGCGTTAAAAAATAACGCATTTAATCACACTTTGCATTCCAAGCAAAGGGGAACTTCTCTCAATGCGTGATTTCCTGGTACACCGATTACATTGATGCACACATCAGAGCTACAAAAATGTAACAGTCGGAAGAAAGCGCGTTGCTACGACTGTTTGGAGGAAAATTTCATTTCAAAAGACTACCCGACGGAAGCCTTGATAAAAGCGTGGTTTTGTGCTCACTGAAAAGCAAGCAAAATTAGATGCATTACAGAAAGCGGACTTTGTGGCTCTTACTGGGGATCATTGGACTTCCGTGACTGTTAGTAATTCTAATTACATCTAATTACAAAATGTTCAGTGATCACACTGTTTTAGCCTAATGTACAAAATAATTTTGGCTAAGGTTACTCAGAGTTGAAAGGTGAAGCTGGTCAAATTACCTTTTATGTTTCTGACTTATTTTTTTAAGAAGAAAAACTGCACTTTATGTTGAAATTTTGGTTATTATTATTTAAAGACAATACTATTCTGAAAATGTACTTAAAGTACTTAAACTACCACTTTATTTTTAAGTCTGCATAATTTTAGCCATGGATGATATTTTTGTTTCTGTTTTTAAATGAAATGCAGTTTAAAAGCATTTTCTTTTTCAGAAATTAAAAGAGCTTGAGTTTACAATATTCATATCCATGTCTATTATTTGATTCTGTCGCCCACTAAAACCCTTTTAAATTAAAAAACTAAATTTGCGATTTGGGGCAAATTTTCATGTGTGATTACATACGATTAATCAAGATTAATTATTACACAGCCTCTAATTAATTAGATTAATTTTTTTAATCGAGTCCCATCCCTAATATATATATGTAGATATATATATATGTAGATTTGTATATATGTGTATATACAGTATATATGTAGATATGTATATGTATATATATGTGTGTGTGTGTATATATGTGTATATATGTATATATGTATATATTTGTATATGTGTATATATGTTTATATGTGTGTGTGTGTGTGTATATATATATATATATATATATATATATATGCCAGCAACACTCATGACAATGACAACACAATTACATTGTCATTCTTGTTACGTTATTATTAAAATGTTTCCTTTTCTTTTTCATTACTTCTTTAACACATTACTTCTCCACTGCGAAGCGTGGGTATTTTTCTAGTACTGTATATATATATATATGTAGACTCAAGCCGATTATGACAGCAGCAATCCAAGCTGTGAGAAAACAGTAAAAAGGAGGCGTGTCAGACGTCGTGGTACATTTTCTGATGCAGCTAGACGAAAACAACTTCGTGACGCTGCTGCCAAATACACAAAACAATTACTTTGACAATCATGTTACATTATTTTTAAAATGTTTCCTTTTCTTTTTCATAACTTCTTTAACACACTGCTAGTATATTATAAAAATAAAAATTTTACAAGTATGGAGCAGAATTTAACAGTAGATGATATCACATAATATGATTTGGATCTTTTTAGAGTCCTGGAGACCTCAGCCATCAAGCTGCCTCTCCCATTTGGTCATTCCACAGCTGAAACATTGCTTGGCCAGCAAATCCGATGAAAGGACCCCTCTACCCCACAATTCCTGTGATCCTCCATCAGGGATGACTTTACCTTAGGCAGGCAAAACAACTTGGCAGGTGGGCCGTGGCACCAGGTGCCACATTTAAGTACAGAGAAGAGAAACAGAATAGGTGAGGGTTCGTAACAAATTATAACTATTATGTTACTTATGTTTTAATGCTAATGACTGACAACACAGATGCAGTATGTACAGTAAATCAGCAGCTCTAGTCAGGATATGTTAAACTGAAGTAGTGAGTCTTCAGAAGAGATTTAAAAGCTGAGACTGAAGGGGCATCTCTTATAGAAGCAGGAAGACCATTCCACAGTTTAGGGGCCCTGTAACTAAAAGCTCGACCTCCCACTGTTATTTTATTAATCCTTGGAATCATAAGCAGACAGGGATCTTGAGATCTTTATGTGCGCTGAGGTTTGTAAGTCATGATAAGTTCAGACAAGTAAGCTGGACCTTGGCCATTTAATGCTGTATATGTTAAAAGGAGGATTTTGAAATCTGCCCTAAACTTAACCGGGAGCCAGTGTAAGGATTTAAGAACTGGAGTTATATGTTCATACTTTTTTATTCTTCTAATAATTCTTTCAGTAGCATTTTGGATTAACTGGAGGTTGTATAAAGAACAGTTTGTACATCCAGTGAACACCACATTGCAGTAGTCAATCCTATTAGAAATAAATGAATGAATTGATTTCTCAGAATCCTGTTTATTTAGAAAGCGCCTTAATTTCCTAACATTTTTAAGATGGAAGAAACATGATTTGGGCAACTTTGTAATGTGCAATTTAAATGACATGCTAGAATCAAAGATAACTTCTAGATTGCGGGCTGATTCAGTGAAATTAATGGTAATTCCAACTGAGTTAAATGATGACAAAATATTGCTGCAATCAGCGTCATTCCCTCCAACAAGTAACATCTCTGTTTTATAGGTGTTTAAAGTCAAGTAGTTCTCATCTATCCACTCCTTTAATTTACTAACACAACTAATTAAAGACAACAGAGTGCATTTAATTCAACTCTTTTTACACTGATCTCCAGAAAACAAATATAACACACAAACTAATTGATCTTGTTAGTATTCATTCTCCTTCAAATGAGTATTTGGTAGATGTATCTTTGGCAGCCAAGATGGCCTTTAGTTTGTGTGCGCAGATCTCTTCCTCTCTTTCTGCCATTGTCTGCCACTCCTCTTTGCAGAACTGCTCATGCACCATCAGGTTGAATGAGGAGCCTGTTTCAGGTCCAGTCACATATTCTCAGTTGGATTGAGATCTGGACCCTGACTTGACCACTCCAGGCCATTAACATTGTTGTTTTTAAGACATTCCTGTTTAGGTTTGGCTTTATGTTTGGAGTTCTTCTCTTGCTGGATTGTAAATCTTCTCCAAAGGCACCCGTTTCTTGTAGACTGCTTTAGGGTTTTCTCCAGGATTTCCTTGTATTTTCCTGCATATATATATATATATATATATATATATATATATATATATATATATATATATATATATATATATATAGTGGTGTCTAGTATTGTCTGCCACCATGCTGCTGCATGGTAGGTATGGTGTGTTTTTGATAATGTGCAGTGTTCAAAAAATTTGTTAAGTCTGATGAAAAAAGCTCAATGTTGGTCTTATTTGACCATAGTCCCTTCTGACAGCTCATCTCAGTGTCTTCTTGCAAAGTCTAGAAAAGATGTTTTGTGTTACTTTTTAACAGTGGGCTTCTCTTTGCCATAAAGCTGTTGTCTGCACAGTACCTCCAACCTCAGCCGTTATAACTTGGGTCTCTTGGTGGTTTCTTTTACTAATCTTCTTATTGCACGATTACGGCCTGCTCTAGGCAGATTTTCAGACGTGCCATACTCTTTGTGTTTCTTAACGATTGATTTAACTGGACCCCAAGGGACACTCAGTGTCTTGGATTTTCTCTTCTCTCCATCACCTTACTTGTGCTTTTCAAATACCCTTTTACAGAGCTGCCTGAAGTGTTCTTTGGTCCACAATTAGTAGGTTAGGTGACCATACTGAATCACCACAAGTTGGACCTTCCAGATAAGGTGCATTTATACTACAATAAATTTAACTAATTAAGGAATTTTTGGGTCTGCAACATCTCATGAGAAGCAAAACCTTTAAGAGATCCTCCCTGGTTTAGTGTTGCATCTAAATAGAGGACTTGTCTTTGAGGACTTCTGTCTTTAAGATCTCAGCAGGGTGTGTGGGACGTCAGCCACCAGAGAGCCGAAGATGTCCTGACTGGGTCTTACAGGGGGAGTGCTCTCTCTTTGTGAAGCAGCACTTATGAATTTGGCTGTGCTTCTGTGTGACACTAGCTAATGTTTCTCTGCCTTTCACAACCTTAAGTTACAAATAAAACAGGAGAGTTTAATTATTCAAAGGAGCCCGGTTCTGAGTGCCAGGGTATCCACAAAAGTCACAGAATTATACGTATACATGTGTATATTTCAGCATCCATAATCCAGTTTGTAATCATTGTTAAGCAAAGTATAAAAGAAGACTGTCTTGATTCAATCATGGCAAAATTCAGAGCATTGACTTTTTCGAATTGGTAAAATCTCATGATCATAATTTATTCGTAGTGCTTTGGCAAAGTATATATATACTAAAGTTTTTATTTTAGGGAGGCAATTTGGCACTGGGACACACCTTTAGGCATGGCGACGACTGAGGAGCTGTGGGGTAGATTTAAAGTGTAGTTCATATACTGTAAGGCATTGCAAAATGTAGAAACAATAGCAAATTTTAAAGAACATCTCAGTGAATAAGTGAGCTAAAAAAAGAAATTGCAAAAAAGAAAAATAGAGGTGTATAACGTGATCAGGACTAAAAATTTTCCATTAACTGATGGATTTATGATAGCAAAGTTCAAAAAGGAAATTTTCAATACCAAAAAAAACAACAACAAAGTAGAATGTGACTGAAAATCCATACATCAACCCTTTAAGAGGTTCTTTCAGTATTTTAGTATTAGGGGAAATAAATATCAATAAACACGAATTGCAAATATAGTCAATTAAGTGAAAAAACATATCAATAGCTACACAGTATGTTAACAAAAAAAAACCATCCATCCATCCATTATCCAACCTGCTATGACATAACACAGGGTCACAGGGGTCTGCTGGTGCCAATCCCAGCCAATCCAGGGCGCAAGGCAGCAACAAACCCCTAGCAGGGAACCAGCCCAATGCAGGGCACACACACAATTTGTAAATTACAATGGCAGATAATGCTAGAAATGAACCGGCTGGACAGCATTTCCCAAGAGTGCTAAAGTATTTTTTGGAAATAATTGCATATTTAAAAAGTGTCCAAAGATTACTAGAGTAGCAAACACTATTTTGCTATGTGACAAACATGATTTCACTGATCTTAGAAACCATAGTCCAGTGAGCTTTTTGGAAGCTGCTGTTAAAGAGAAGTGATACAACTGTTAGCACTACAACCTCGAAGATTGCACATCGATCTGTTATTGAGAGGACTTTGCTCCTTCTCCCAGTGTCTGTGTCGATTTTCCTCAAGGTACTCTGCTTTTCCTCCCACAATCCAAGTACTGGCCCTGTGAGAGTGAAGGGCTGTGTGTACAGTAAGTGGGTCCTGCCCCTAGTTGGTCCCTGTCCTAAACCCAATGCTGCCAAGATGCTAAATTGGATTAACTGGCTTTGAGAATGTACACTTACTAATCTGAGCAAATTATTAGGACCACCTGTACTTCTGCATATCCATGATATTATCAAATGAGCCAGTCATGTGGAAGCAGCAATATAATGAATAAAGTCACGCAGATACACGTCAGGAACTTAATTTATTATTCACATCAATCTCCAGAATGGGGAAAAATTTGATCTCAATGATTTGAAACGTGTCATATTTGTTGATGGTAGATGGGCCAGTTTGAGTATTTTGTAACTGTTGATCTTCTGGGATTTTCATGTGCAAAACTGGTTTGATGAATCTTGATTTCCACTGAGACACACAGATGACACGGTCAGAATTTGGCTGCAACAGCATGAATCCATGCGTCCTACCTACCTTTCGTCAACAGTCTAGGCTGCTGCTGGTGGTGTAATGGTGTGGGAAGTGTTTTCTTGGCACACCACTTTGGCCACAATAATACCAATCAATCATCACTTGAATGTCAGAGGGTTTTTGAGTAGTGGGTGACTTCCATGATAATATGGTGTGTCACAAAGCAATGCTCATCTCAAACTGATTTTATTAACATGACAATGAGTTTAGTGTTCTTCAGTGGCCTTCTCAATCACTGAATTTGAATCCAACAGAACGCCTTTGGGATGTGGTAGAACAGGAGATTCAAAACATGAATGTGCAGCTGACAAATCTAAGGAAATAATGTGATGCTATCACGTCAACATGGATCAGAATCTCCAACATCTTGTGAAATCCATGCCCCAGAGAAATGAGGCTATTGTGAGAGGAAAAGCATACCCTAGCCAGTATTAGTACGGAGTTCCTGATTATATACTTAGTCAGAGTATGTACATCTAGTAAAAAAAAATTCTGTGTGTATGTATTATAAGTGGTGATGCAGTACAGAATGGTATTGCATTACAACTAGTAACTGATCCCGGCTGGTTCTTAGTCTATGAAGTTTGGATGTTCTTTGTGTGGTTTTCTGCTTTTATTTTGGTTGTCCAGAAACATCCTAAACACAACACACTCTGTTAATTTGTGACTCTAAACTGGTGTTTTATAAGGGCATGAGTGTCGTGTCCTGCATGTTTGGTCTGTGCCTTACACTCTTTCTCTGGCACTCTGTGACCCTCACATGGAATATGCAGTCTTGGAAGATGGATGATGGATGGACGAATCTTGATCTGCCCCATGAAAAACTTTTAAAAGTCATTTTACATTATACTTTCTGAAATCAGATTGTCTTAGTTAACTGTGATTATTCAAAGCAACAACAACATAACAATCTTAAAGCTGAATTGATGAACTGGCATCCAGTGTACATTTTTTTTTCCTGTCGTGTGCCCATACTGTCTGGATGGACTCTGGCCCCCTTCAGTCCTAAATTGGAGTAAGCATGTTGTTATGCTATTAGGCCAAAATAGACTTCATACATTTTTTTCTGGTCTAACCTGTGCTTTATTTTTGGCAAAGTTTCACGTCCACAGGAAATGACACAAGTAGAAGTTACTAAAAAATGTATAAAATATTATCAAAATAAATATGACTTATAAAAACATACGCAATGCAGGGATTACACTGAGAAAACAAATTGGCTAATTAAAAAACACTCTGAACAGACAAACATGAAATACAGACTACACATTTCCATTTAAGATACTTAGAGAGCTACAGGTATTTATGTTATTCTGGCATGTCGCTAGCATTTTAATTTCCAATTACATTGAGCAATGAATTTGAGCTGCAAGGCCACTCATGCCGATGACTGTCACCAGTCCCACTGTGGGCCTACAGCTTCTGCTTGGCTCCTGAGGGTACTAGACAGGGTGGAGGTGTCAGTGGGGCTTGGGCACAAAGTAAAAGGCTGTTGTTCTGGTGTCACTCTTCACATGTTGTAGTCCAATGGAAGCAGAAGTCATAGCACAGTCAACCACTACACCCACAGCCAGCAAGAAATTCAAAGCCCACGGTTGTTGAATAGCAGACATTTATGACAGACTGTGCATTGCTGTGTTCACTCTCGCACGTAGATCCTGGTACAGACCACATCATCGGCACTCATAGTCTAAAATAAAAAAAGAAAACGTTCAACATCAGTGAATCTGTGAGATGCTACTCTAAGCCAACGTGTTGTTGTGGTCTACAGGATGTGATAGGCTCAACCCTATCACTGGAAAAAACTGGGAGAGAAAAGTGGATAAATTGAGCATGCTGATACTACGATTTATGGGCCATCAAGGAACCTGCATTACTGAGAAGAGTGACTAAGTTTAGGCTAAAGAGATGCTGTGAGAAGTGATACATCTATTCATTAAAATGAGCAGAGAGAAAAGAACTAAGGTGATCCGGCTGGCCTCCATCACAAGAGATATCACATGGGATGCCACTGATATGTTACAAATTGGTTTAAAAGGACTATCATGATGAATGTTTAAACTACAATATGATTAGGACATTATTCCTGCCAGGCCAGATAATGCAAAAACAGAATTTTAGGTTAAAACCTTCTAGGTTAAAATACATCTTCATCAAGCAAAGGGCATTGCTATTGTCTTGACTGGTCTTCAAGTGCCAAGTCTGTAGTTAAATCCTATTTGAAGTGTAAGGTCTCCTGTCACAACTCACTTTTAAGGTGTCCAGTGGGACTTAATTTAAGGTTCACTTTGTGACTTTGAGCACTTCATTTAATCTGAATGTTTGGTCAGTTGTAAAAATAAGTTAAAAAACTGTACCACAGCTCTATAGTTCAAACCTCCTTGAAATGGAATTCAGGACATAATGCTTTTATATAAAATAAAGGTTGTTTGGTTGTGTTCATTCAGTTTATTTTTAGACACTGTGCAGATACTATCAGTTTCTGATCATCTCAGAGAACAAGAGGACATAAATCTATCTATCTATCTATCTGTTTTCAAGGCAGTATCCTTAGATATTTGCTAGAAATTTCAAAAACCTCTAAGAGCATCAGTGTTGCCCTGCATATCCCAGAATGCTGTGTTTAATTAGTTTAATTAGTTTTACAACTGTCCACCGTTGTAAATATGCTGCAGTTATTAATTCAGAATTTGCAAACGTCTACCATGTTGCTATTCTTAGTTAAAATGTAACTGTCTCTTGGCAAAGTCTACAAAACTGTGGGCTTGCCATGGTTATTATTTACTGAGCGAACACTACAGAATTCTGGTGGTCCCCTATCCTTGTAGCAGTAGGTGGGTTTCTTTAGCGACTTAGGTTAATCTGTTATCCTTTTAAATACTAAGAGCTTAAACAGTTACAAAAAAGAGCAAAAATATTCAATTCAATTTTGAAATATAAAATATAAAAATATTAAAATTTTGAAACACAGCCAAGTCAAGAGAGAGGGAGCACACACCCTTATGAATAACAAGGCCAGTTCAACTGTCCTGATTCCAGTTTGTCATTTATGGGCAGCACTGACCATTATACTAAGCAAAAGGAGTAAGTGAGTAAGATACATTTGTGTGGTGCAGAACAGATGGTGGACAAATGGACTGCATCAGCCAGTGCAGCAACAACATTGCTCTGATCATCAGTTGGGAACAAAACATCAAGATATGGCAAATCTGTCCTCTGCTTTACATACCAGTATAAGCCTCTCATCATTAGTTAACTCCCGTGTCCAAGATGTTTTTGGCCCTTCCTTCAGCAGTGTCTGTTCACATTTGATGCGGTTTTCTCCATCCCACTTCGGCATGCTCTGCATGAAGAGAGACATTAAACTTGTGTAAGTGAACTGAACTTGGAGACGGGCATGTTGCCAAGCACACACACTTGACTCCTTTTCTAAAAGGCAATGTCAAAATGGTGTACAAAGATGTCCCTTGTAACATTTCAGTAAACATCTGGTTCGTGGAAAAGAAAAACAATATTGATTTTAGAATGGTCTTCAGATATCCAAATGCAAAACATTAACAACACCTTTAATCTCCCACAGGGCTCAATAATCCGAGATAAAGCTTCTCATTCAAGTACTCAAAACAGGTCTGAGTACCTGATCAAGCTGATCACTTCACAACTTTATCTCCTCCAATCCAATGATGAAAATTGACTTAATGACAGTAAGATACACCTCTATCCACACTCAGTGCCGTTGCCTATACAAGATAAGCAGAAATTAACCTTCTTATATAAATGGCATTGCATGTTTCACTTGTCTAATTGACGTTTGTATGTGGTAACTGAGATCTGTATTTAATGTAAATTCATCTCCACATTGTAGTGATTTACATTTACCACACAATGATCAAGTGTCAACATTCTGTACCTGGCCTGAGAGATGAAGCACTGCTATAGGACTTGGCAAAAACAATTGTATGTGTTTGTACACTAATTGTAAATTTCATAATTTTTCTGTCCATCTTCGGCTTGTACATGTCATAGGAATTCTATAAAGGGTAAAGGGTGGAATTTCCTAACTTGAAAACTTCTTTTGAGAAGATACCTTTGGAAAGAATATGGACAGTCTTTTAGGAGAAAGATGCACTGGAGAAACTTATCAGGAATATGAAGAGCTTGCATAAGTGAGGGGAAGGAGACATCAGGATAACATGAGAAACGCCAAACTGATTTGAGAAGGAATACAAATTGAAGTAAGAAGAATCAGAAAGGAGAGGAGGGCTAAATGAACAACTAAGAGTTGTGTGTAAAGGCAAAGACAAGTGACCTCCTGTGAATACTTGGGGACGGTGATGACAATTATCAGAGCAACAGACATAGAACCAAGGTGGAGGTTTATAAAGGCTAAACACATTTACTACCAAATCAATAACACAGAGCTAGGTAAGAAGAAACTACAAAATGACTGTACAGTTCTGTTTAAGTATGTAAGGAGATGTCTGGTAGTAAAAGCTGGACTGCCAAGAGCAAATGCCTAAGTGCAGTCAAAGCAGTCCAACTGAAAGGCACACCGTTAATAAGACTAGGAAGGGTTATGTAAAGAATGAGCGAATCATTGCCGAAATTGAACTGAAACTGCTATGGAAGAAAGCTGAAGAACAACAGCTGAAATGGTTTGTCCATGTAGACAGAATGGGGCCAGAGAAGAAACAGAAGCATTATATGGAAGCAACGATGGAGTGTAAGCAGGTCGGAACAGATAGAGAGACACTTACATGAATAGAGCTGAGGACCAACAAAAGATATGATGGGAACAATTAAGACAGGTAAAGAAGGTAGCAATAGATCAAGAAAGTGGAATAGATGGTGTGAGTGGGGAAACACCATAGCATGACAAGCATCATAGGAAGAATGAAAAAGAAAAAGAAGGTAACTGAACAACATGTTTACTGGATTTTGTTCTGTATTTTTCTCTAGCAGCTGTCACACACGTGCAGCTTAAATGAGGGTAAAATGCCAAGTCAGGGGTTGACAAAGTGCACTAATGTCTTTTCTCCCTCCTAAGTAGATCACCAGAAGGAAAGACCACTTAAACCTCAACCATCTTCTACTTCTGTCTCCAGACCACACCCTCCTACTGACCTCACTTCCGCCTGTTCCCTGTTGGACCCTCCTCCTCCTAACCACCGCCTATAAAGCCAGCCACTTGCCTCCCCCTGTTAGTCTCATCTTGGACTCAGTCGTTTGAGACTACTCTGCACTCATTGCTTCTTTTTGAGACTAGTCTTTATGTTATTAATATACAGGGTGGAACCCCAAACCTTTTTCTTTGTCTTTTGTGCTTCTTTCACACAGCAAACTCTGCCTTTGTATGATTTGCTGGAGATTCTCTATCAGAAAGATGATGGAGTCAACCATAAGAGAAAATTGAGTTTTAGATCAATTGACTGTTGGACTGAAATTCTGAAACAGTATTTGTAGCTGTTATAATTTCTCATTATTATATGTACGATTTTTAATTATGAACGATTTTTTTGTAATGTATCCTATGTTTAACATTGCTTCAATATTTTTTCCTTTATATTTTGGTCACCATTTAGTGCTAATGTTGTTCATGGATGCCCCCATTTTGTTTTTACTGCCAGTCTGTTGCTATCACATGGCTGACGGTAACACATGAGACATCATTAGACTTCCACTATAAAATGGCAGCGTCCAACATCTTTTGTATCCCTCAGTACATTGAAGAAACAGCCTAAAAGCTCCTTGTGAGTGTAATTAGGGAAAAAAAAAATCAAACCAGTTCTAGCTTTCTTTGATTTTTTTTATTTGCTTTCCTGTTTTTGATTATGAGTTATTTCTTCCCATTTGGTTTTGCTGTTAGATCTTTCTTAGTGAATTTTCTGGTTCTGACTTTTGCCTCCTAATTATCTTCCTTTTTGCCATTCAACTAAATTATGTCCAAAAGATGAAAAAAAATCTTTTGTTAATCTCTTGGGCTCAATCCTCAGAATAAGCCAGTACACTTTTACCCTGTCCTTAACAAGATTGTTCTGTCTACAACTTAACCACTGCCTATCACACAAAGGAGTGATTCATTTAAAAATTACAAAACCTAACATTTAGTACCACACTTGTATAATAGCAGGCTATTTTTGCAGAAGACATTGTTTTTCATAATTTATAATGTGAGAACCTGGTAGTTTTAATTACATAGAAACATCAAGAAACATAACTAAAGAGTATGTATAACACCATTCCGTTAGGTATCAAATTTTCTTAATCAACTTCCAGTTAAATTTGGAATCCGTTTCCAATTATTGCCTTCATTACTGCTTTAGCCGCCTTTACCTCTCAGACTTATTAGCATCCATGTTCCAGAGCAAGGAATTTAGTTTAAAGACAGTATTTTTTAAAGGATAAAAAATGCTGTAAGGGTAATTAGAACATTTAGCAATAGAAACCCCTGGGTCTGAAATGATCACGAGAGGACAACCCATAGAACTTAGCACTTAATTTAATGGTGAAAATTTGTCATTTAAGCAAAATGTCATCTTGATGTGGCTATTCATGCTGTAGTATTACATGGCGTCATATATTTTATTTATTGGTTATAACTGTTAGCCATTGTTAAATCAATTCCAATTATCCTTACTTTGTCTAAATCATAGGTATTTGTATTTTAGCACAATTATAACGACAAAACCTCTCTTGACCTGACAAAAGTATCTCACAGCAGATGGGAGTAATGGCATCACCTGCACTAACCTGAAGGATTTAATCATTATGAGACAATATGGCTGATATGGGATACTTACCTAGACAGCTTTTATAAGTACAATAACACACTGTCCAAAGGAGTGAGTACTCATTTTCAATAACCATATAAATACACAAATGCCCAAAAGTTAAAGGTACAGCTAAACAAGAGTTCTGTAGGTGTCACGCTAGTCAGCACATTACATTCACAGTCCATGTAATCTAATTCATGGCCACAGGAGGACACAGTCTATCTCTGCAGTACTGGGCCCAAGGCAGGAAACATTCCTGGATGGAGATCCAGCCAATCACAGGGCCTACTCAAGCACACACCAACAAGGCCAACTTAGAGTTAACAATTACTTAAAGAAGGGTATGCTTAGGATGTGAGAGAAAAACCAAACCTAGCATGAGTAGAACTTGCAGGCAATAATAAGGCAGGAGACTCAACTCCAGGATGCTGGATCCATGATGCAACAGTGCTACATAATGAGCACACACAGTAAAAACAGTAACAATTTAAGTCATTTAACAATTAGAGCATCTCCGAAACCAAAAGGTTTTATTAAAGTGTCTGAGGCAGGGAATGGCATAGCTGCATATGCAAAGCAGGTGACTGCCTAGGGCATCACTTTTTCTGTGGATTGCAACACAATTAGGGAAAAAAATTCCATAATGAACCACAGTTAAAAAATGACCATGTGTGAAAAAAATGCCCATTTTCATGGCAGAATACCAAAAGGAAACCCTCCGGGGGGAAATTGGTTGTCGAGTTTGTGATGCAACTTGTGGTGTAAATGGTTTTCCTGTGGCAACACTTTATCTAGGGCCATGACTGGTCATTTAAAATTCTAAGACTTAATGGCCTGTCTCCTGCTAATTTGGGTTATTTACAGTAACAGGAAGACCCCACCAAACAACACATGTCTACAGTCAGCTTATTGCCAGGAATCTTAAAGCAAGACTGCACACACTTTAACCAGAACCACAGAACAGAAAAGAGCTCAGGACTCTGCCTAGCCTGTGCCAAAGATGGCCTAAGGTCTTCCTTCAGCACTTCACGCACCATACACTGATATGACAGTCAGCAATGATACACAAAAGTATGAAACACAAGGAATTGTGAGACTCCCTACAACAAGCCAGTGGCTTACATCAGTGGGTCTCAAGGGCTGGGAAGCCTTCTGATTCCACTTAACTTTCATTCTGACTCTAATATTGTGTTAATTTATGATTCACAATTCCTTAAAGTCAAATGTCAGTTTTAGAAAAACACAATAAACTTTGGAAGTGGCCGCAGGCGTAGTGGGTAGCGCAGTTAGGAGATCCGGGTTCGCTTCCCAGGTCCTCCCTGCGTGGAGTTTGCATGTTCTCCCCGTGTCTGCGTGGGTTTCCTCCCACAGTCCAAAGACATGCAGGTTAGGTGCATTGCCGACTCTTAGTGTGTGCTTGGTGCGTGTTGGTGTGTGTTTGTGTGTGCTTTGCGGTGGGCTGGTGCCCTGCCCGGGGTTTGTTTCCTGCCTTGCGTCCTGTGTTGGCTGGGATTGGCTCCAACAGACCCCTGTGGCCCTGTAGTTAGGATGTAGCAGGTTAGATAAGGGATGGATGGATGGATGGAAACTGGTGGTGTGGCCAAAAATAGAAGTGTAAATGTAAGAAAAGGCCAATTTTCACTTAAATGGACGTTTGTAATGTTAGGATGCAAGATGAATTGAGAATGGTCTGTCTATAAGAGAACAATACTGTACTTCAAAATATTTTCCCCTGTAGGGAGTTATGTCTGTATTCTACAACCTCAAAAGTGTTTGTGCCTTTGCGATATACTCTAATAACTTGGCCTTGTTACATTTGATAATTATACAATAAAATCTGTAAACTTTCTTAATTAAATTCAAAATCGCAGGATGCCTGAGCCTATCCAAGCAGCACTACATCAGTCCATCGCAGAACAAACACATGCACACATCTATACATGAACGCAGACAGCCCGATTTGGAATCCCATCAACACACTGACTTTTAAGATGTAGGAGGAAAACTGGACTGCCCTGAGGGAAACACCTGCACACTCAAGAGAACATGTAAACTCCACACAGACAATTCAAACAGAGGACACTGGACCCATGAGACTGCAGAGGTAACAACTACACCATGGCATTAAAACTTGCATTGTAAGCAGGAGTGTGTATGAGGGAGACTGCTTAATAATAATAATAATAATTCTTGACATTTATATAGCACTTTCCTCACTACTCAATGCGCTCTCCACACAAGGAGAACCCAGGAAGCAAACCCACAATCTCCTTACTACAGAGCAGCAGCGCTAACACTGTGCCACCTGCATGGATTATTCAGTTGAGTTCACTTCAGTAGATTCATACATAAGGCTATTTACTGAAGAAAGGTTCAAAATTCTCAGATATAAAGACCCATCGACTGTGCATGTGCACCTTGGGTGAATGTTGATCGTGTAAACATTGCAGAACTCTTCACTGTCATTTACCCTTTGTGTATTTATAAGCAATATAAAAAAACAGCTATTCTTAAATGACCCAGCTTCAAAAATGCCATCTATACCTTTTTTCCAGTTATAGAAACCAGGTCTCTGAGTAATCAGGTCAACACACCTAGGTTTCTTCACGAGTAACGCAGTTATATGGTCATGTAAACTCTTAACCGGGTTGTAGTTAAGGATTTTGTGGTCTGTGCATATCCCTTGCACTCTGTTAGCCTGCGCATGTCCATGTCCAGTTATATCCAGCCATCACATTGCTCAATTTACAGCATAATTTTACAAATACACCTCAATTCATTGTCAGTCAACTCTTTTAAACAAACTCTGTCCCACCAGTCACTGCTGGATTATGTGAATTTCCCCTTGGGATTAATAAAGTATCTATCTATCTATCTATCTATCTATCTATCTATCTATCTATCTATCTATCTATCTATCTATCTATCTATCTATCTATCTATCTATCTATCTATCTATCTATCTATCTATCTATCTATCTATCTATCTATCTATCTATCTATCTATCTATCTATCTATCTATCTATCTATCTATCTATCTATCTATCTATCTATCATCAGCCATGAGTAGAAAATGGTGGAAGCATCTACCAAGATACATTTCCTGTGACAACTGTTCAAACAATCATAGTATTCCTTCTCCTTGTTGAAACAATCTGTCTCAATATTTCAGAAATCATATACATTTAAATTGATGGAGTGAACATACGGTGCTAGGCTCAGCAGCACAATCTTGGGAGACACAGGCTCCATGCTTGTTTTCAGATTCACTACTGGGCATTTTGCCAAGGGAGAACTCCATAAGTGGACTTGCGCATGTAAACAGGTCTTTTTAAGAAAACAGACTTCTACCTTAATGGGTCTACTCACCTTATCCTGGTTTTATGTATACGTGTAAAGGCACTAAATATAAAAAAAAAATCAATGCTAATCGGTGCACAATGGGATAGTCTACTGCCTTTGGGTATATACTTTATACTTTCCTTTCATTTATAATTCCTAACTTCCATACAAACGAAATCTAAACCTTTTTATAAACAAAGAGCCGCATATTGGTCCAGTGGTAAGAGCTGTTCTTCTGTGTCATAACTTGATCGCTGCCCATTTTACTTTCTGTGTGCTTCCCTGTCATCCCAGTCCATATGTGGATTTTCTAGAGGCTCTCCAGCTTTCTCCTGTGATGTAAAGACACACTTGTTAAGTTGACTGGACACTGTAATTGGTGCTTGCGTGTGTGAGAGTGCCCACTCCACCCCTATACAAAGCTCCCCTGACATTCATTGGTATGCCATGAATCTCCGTGACAGTTTATCTTATTAAAAAGCCGCATGGGAAATTTCACTGTCCATGGTAATTTAGAAAAAATTGATAATTTTAGCACAACTACAGGATAGGCCATAGCCCTTTATATGCTACAAACTATACTGTGGTACATACGTTTAGACTGGTATGATGTTAATGTGTCTTTTTAACCAAGACATGTTATTCTTTCTTCTTCTTTTATAACTTCTTCTGATACATAAAATTATTTTAACATTATTTTTGTACCATAGTACATTTACTTTGGGGGCTTTAATTTAAATTAACCTGGATGTCTTTCAAGGAAACCAGAATATCAAGAGAAGACCACTCAGATATTTAGAAAACATGGAGGTTTGACACGCAAAATCACCAAGTCAGCAAATGAATGTATTTCCATGGAGCTGTGAGGTAATATTGTAAACCACTGCTCCATGCCCTTGCCAAGACCCTATATTGAAAATAAAATTTCATAATGTAACATTTTCAAATCCACTCAATCCAATTCAGGGTTGTAGGGGTGGTGGAACAAATCTCAGCAGCATAGGGCTGAAGGTGGGAACCAGCGCT
Source organism: Polypterus senegalus (assembly GCF_016835505.1). Taxonomy (NCBI): domain Eukaryota; kingdom Metazoa; phylum Chordata; class Cladistia; order Polypteriformes; family Polypteridae; genus Polypterus; species Polypterus senegalus. The sequence goes on from NC_053154.1 coordinate 200,761,276, forward strand.
GGAGAGGACACTGGTCCATCACAGGACCTTCTCATCTGCACACCCCTACTCATATTCATAAAAGGCCAATTAGGAATCACCAGTTAACATAGCAAACATGTCTCTGGTGATGTGGGAGTCAATAGGTGTCTTCAATAGGAGTGACACCAGAGGCACTATACATAACATTGCTGTTTGGAATCCCTACAGATGGATTCTCCCCATGCCCACTCTCTTTATTGAGTTTGCATGTTCTCCCCATGTCTGGATGAGCTATTCTGAATTCACCAACTTCTTCTACATCACAAAGTGATGCTTATGAAATTATTTAACAATTTTAAGTTAAGTCAGCATGAGTGAACGTGTCTGGGTCCTGTGATGACCTGGTGTTCTATTCAAGGTTGGTTCCTGCCTGGTGCCTGATACTGCCAGGGTTCGCTCTCCAATGGTGCAAATGGTATGAGAAAATGGATGGGGAAATAATACAAAAAGTGAGCCTACTGTGTTATTATGCTTGAATTTCAATTCTCTTTAAATATATAGCATTTATATTGCTGCAGTATCCATTTTGTACCCTGCTTTCCATTCCATGCTCTCATTCTCTCACTGCTGTCTTAACAGCATCATAGGCCCCTGGACAAAGTAGTGGGCTGGGGTCCCTGTTTTGATAGCATACATAGGTATCAGAAACATCATAGGACCCTGGCCAGTGCCAATCATGCCCATACATTAAGATGGTGCTGTGACCTCTCATTTCCTTCCACTGTACCTTACAAGGCCTTCCATCCACAGTCTGCTCGTCAAACTCCTCCCCAACTGTAAAGTTGATTTCGGTGGTGCGAACTGTGGTGGATGTCTTTATGTAGAAAGTTTCACCATCTTGCCGAATCTCCACTGCTGGCTTAGAAGCTGCAGCAACAGCAATCTTCCGGAGCATCACATTTACTCCTGCATGAAGAGAAGGAAAAAAAAAAAGAAAATCAGGGAGAGAGGCCATTCCTTTTAATCCAGTCATCACTGTGTATTACTGAGATGACCAGACATGCGTCTTTCACTGCAGGGAACCTTATAAATGCTTCATATTTAATCCCCCTTTTTAGGCGTACAATGAATCACTAAAAATGAGCTATGGTAGAGTCAAATTAGAGACAAAAATGGCAGTGTTTATTTTGTGATGAGAATGTCAGCTCACTGCAAAGCTTAATTACACAATGCTATGAAGTATTTTAATAATGTAACCCTGTGGGATATTTTTTGTGTCACTAGGAGAAGCCAAATAGAAAGTTAAACAAAGGCGCTTTGAAACCGATCCTTAGTTGATATAGAGAGGATTCATTTATGCAGAATGGTGCATGATAGGGAGGTATTTAGATGATGCAGTGGAATTCAGCGTAATCAGATCCTAAATGCCATGTAATTATCACAATGAGCCCAAAGAACAGATCTCATTTTTTGGCCCGGCATGTCTAGTAAAGTGTACTGAGTGTACTATGTATGTTGCATTGTATGATAGAAAAATGCTTCTCTCAAGTCCAAATTTAGCTGAACTGGGTGACCAGGAGCCTTGAAATGGTAACTATTTTTCTTCTGTGTAAAACAGTATCTGCCTTCCAAATCAGTGAGGAGCACATATCTGTGCATTGAATATGTCCACTGCTGAACTGTCAGCTATTTAAATTCTGGTTTCAAACACTCCTTAATCCCCGTACTTACTGGAGTTGAAGACACACGCATAAGCCGGGGAGAGATGCTGAAGACTGCTTTTATGTTCCACACATATCAGATCCTCCTCTGGCCCTATGCTGACCATTTTGTGCCTATGCAAAGCTTTTAATCTTCCATTTAAGGAGAGGAAGAGGAGAAAGAAAAAGAAGAAATATCTAATCCCTGATCTTCACAATACCAGGTGAAGATTCAATTCTAAACCCTAACTCATGTTAAGCAACAGAGAGCACTAGGTGTTCACCTTTGTCGTGCCCTCAATTAATCTTGTGTCAAGAAGGAAATATTAACCATCTGCTCAACGCTTTTTTTTTTTGGCTGACACTGATCGAGTAGCTCTAGATGCTTTACCGACATCCATTTTCTATTCACGAGGCTTTTATCTCGCTTCATCCTGAACAGCGTAATATGAAGGCAGTAATCAACTTGATGGATGAAGCGGCCCGGACCCATGAAAATATCAAAAGGTTCACTTGCAGAAGCTGCCACCAACTCAGTGGGAGAACTGTGGCAACAAAAGCTGAGCTTCTTCAGACCTGAATAGCGGCCACCTTTAAGATGAACTCATTTATCTTGCATCTTCCATACTTGTCCCATTATTTGATTCTCTCTTGCATGGGAACTGCAGTTCACCCACCACCCACATTCACCCGTCCTTGACAGAACTCTCCTCAGCAGTGATCTCATGTTGCCACTTTGAAAGGGCAGTTGGGCACTAGATGCAAATGGACAGTACAAAGAAAGTATTTGTTTCTTTGCAGCAAAGTGGGGAAAAAAACAGTAATTAAGCTGAAGAGTCAGGCAATAAACATTTGGTGGGATTCTTCTCATGTCTCTTAAGTCACCAACGCATATCTTCAACAAAATGTAAATGCATTATTATTATTTTTATTATTATGTAACAAGTGTCAGCATTTGCTTGACATTTATTGCTTGGGTGGCCTCCTATAAAATGTTATAACTTTTTAAAATAACTCCTAAATGTGCCTAACAAAGATCATAAAAATGAGTATTTATTTTTTTTAATAGAAGGTGGCAATGAATTCAAAACATGGAATATGGAGCCACAAATTGAGGCAATGTTCTTCAGATAAACTGCAGAAGAATTTTGGTAGTTCAGCTGCAGAGGCAGTGCTAAGCTAGAATCATTACTGGCTTCATATTGAGTAAGGATCAAATGGAGCCATCATGGTAGGATACAGTTACAAGATCTGTTTGATGTGCTGTTGATTTTAAAACTCGACAAATAGGATATCCCAGTTTCACTGGAAATAAGTGTTAATGCTAAAATTAAGTACAGAACTGCAATAAGCTCAGCTGACCCTTCCAATCTCCAGTGGTATTGGCTCTACTCAAAGTGTCTCACGCTATCAGGAATAGCCACCCCACAGTCCTAAAGGGGATGGATCCTCCCTTCAGATATTTATATTCAAAATTCTTTCAGTCACTACTCCAAGGCAATAGATAGGGTTGAGGTGGCAAAAAAATTAGGAAATTTGCATTTGCCGAGAGTCTGTATAATTGTATACAGGGCCTATGGATAGTCCAGGGTAAAACGTTAACCTGCATCCAGCCCTGCAAGCAGGCCCTCCAACTTGCAGGGTAAACTTAAGGGTTTGTGGCAGTATTGGCACTCCAGGCACTGTAAAATACCTCACACTGTTCCAGTGTGGTACTGAGGTGCCAACCCTCTGCACAAGGGTCTCAATCCAGGTGGTCTGTCATGTGGTAGGTGTGGCAACACACTGTAAATCAGTGCATGCTCCACCTGATAGATAGATAGATAGATAGATAGATAGATAGATAGATAGATAGATAGATAGATAGATAGATAGATAGATAGATAGATAGATAGATAGATAGATAGATAGATATTGTAAAAAGGCAGTCTTTGTATATAGTTTTAGTTGTATATCGTACAGTATATTGTATTATTCAATGCCAATATGAGTAAGTATTCTTTGTTTTTTGTTTGAACTATCAAAAACACCAACAGCATCAATGTTGTGCTGCATATCTAAGAAAGCTGTTCCCAGGCTCCTGTGTTTAATTAGGTTTAATTAGGGATGGAGTGGTGGCTCTGAAGCTAAGGATCTGTGCTGGTATCCAGAAGGTTGCCGGTTCAGATCCCCATCACTGCCAAAAGGGATCCTACTCTGCTGGGCCCTTGAACAAGACCCTTAACCTGTAATTGCTCCAGGGGTACTGTACAATGGCTGACCCTGCGCTCTTACCCCAAGGGGTATTCGAAAACTAACAAACTCCTAATACAAGAAATTGTATAGTGCAAAATAAAGAACAAAAAAAAAAAAAAACTGTCCACCATTGTAAAGGTGCTGCAGATATTAAGCCTGAATTTACAAACCTCAAGACTGCCTAATATGTTGCTGTTCTTAGTTAAAATGTCACACATCTCACAAATCTCTGAACTTGACATGGTTACTATTTACTGAGTGGTCACCACAGAATTCTGGTGGTCATTTCCCTTCCGTTGTCCTTGTACGAGTAGAAAAGTTTGTTCAGCCACTTAGGTATATCTGTTATTCTCTTAAGTGCTGACATAGAGCCTACACAGTGACAAAATAAGCGGAATATTCAATTTCATAGTGTATTTCTCATCTATCAATCTATTTATCTAGCTCTCTAGCTATCTAGCTATCGATCTCTGTATCTAAATTTTGTCCAAAAGAGCATATTAGAACAATTATGAATCCTCTGCAGTGCAAGAAGACAGACCTATCTATGGTGTAAGAGAGCAAGCTGCTGACAGGAAAGTATAACAAATTAGTGGTTCACCAGGGACAACTTCAATTGCTTCCCTCTCCTGCCTTGACTGTCAGCTGAGCTGCCTGCTCTGCATAGTGATGATGGATGGAGCCCTTGACCCTCCTCCCCCCTTCCATGACCCTTGCTAGTGCTCATTAACTCTCTTTCTGCTGGAGCTTTCTATTGTAGCATCTCATGCTTTGGTTAGGAATGATCTCTGTGGTACTACTGGAGATCTGTAATGAAAGTGTTGTGAAGTCAGTGCAGAGGAGAGTGAGGAGGGTGCTAGTGTCAATAGTGAGGTGTGGAGTATGCAGAGAGTAGCAGGTGTCGATGTCGTTATTGAGGTGTGGGGCAGCTGGAGAGCGAGGCTGCTGCTGTCGTTACTCAGGTATGGTGGGAGCTCAAAGTGGGATATGTTAATACCATTACTGAGGTGTAGAGCATGATCATGTTTTATGGTTATTATTAAGCTGCTGCTTCTCTTCTCTTCAGTTCCTGCCCTAGTGCACAGGGTATCTGATATCACACAGCTGACCCTTGACATAAATAGCCTGTGTTTTTATGGCTAGAGCCATTGCTGAGAGAAGGGAATCTGCAAAGGAAGATGCCTTCAAATGAAAGCATAAAAACTGAGAAGGTCTACTATGACTGGAACAGGATTTACCCAACTGTCTGTTGCCTACAGATCACACGCCAACAGTCTTCATCTCTGCCTTACCGGGACTGCTGAGTTACTAGGTGACGTGCTTCATATCTACAACTTTAAGTATGCATTTATGTTTCTTAGTGGAATATGTGGCTCTTGCCAATTTTTGCTAAAAATTCACAGCTTTGCTCATCTGAATTGCTGCCTGTAACCTGAGCAGAGATCTGACCCTGTATCATCATCATTGTTTTTCTAATCCTACATACAGATCTCTGTACCTGATCTCTCAGTTTGTCACTTAATAATCTTGATAGGGTGGTTATATAGCTCCAGGCAAGATGATTAATTATTCATTAATGGCAGCAAGAGAATAACATTATCAGAACAATCAGTCCTTGTAATGCTTGCACTTGTTTATTATGCACACATAGACAAATACAGGTGTGTCTATTCATAAGAGGAATCTCTTAACAAATAAACTTGCAATGCCTAAGTCAAACAAAAAGTAAAATCTAATTATTTTGCCAAATGCCCAATTGTACCAACACTGACATAAGCAGCAGGAGGGAAATTCCCTTTTGTGTGAAACCACCTCTGCCAGTATATTGTGCTTCTTCCTGCCACTGTCACAAACAGTGACATACTAAGGCAATGCAAACACGTACAAGCATATACTGACATCCAAATGTGTGAAAGCATAACAAATAATAACAATAAATTGTATTTTAAATAGCACCTTTCCCATGTATAATTGTGTAGACACACAAAGAAAAATACTTTAGGAGTTGATTTAATGTAACATTCTGTTTATTTAAGTGTTCTTTCCTAATGCCAGCCAATGAAAATACCTTAAACAGATTGTTATAGAAGATATTTTAGCATTTCAGACATTTACAATTTTTTCCTAAACCAGTCATCGGTAGCTGCAGCCTGTCCTTACAACAAGCACTCCTGGACACTGGATGCCAGTCCATTAAAAGAAACCAATTTAGAGCTGCCAATCAAAGTACCAGCATGCCTTTGGACTGAGAAAGGAAACCTAAATGAAGACAGTAGAGCAGGCAAACACCACGCAAAAGGAATAAAATAAATTCTAAAAGGGAGCAGGACCAGCAGCTGTACCACTGCACCACCCCACTTTTATGTACATATTTACTTTATTAGTAATTTTAGTAATTTTAATTTTTTTTGTTTCAAAATGATGATTTCTCCAAAATACATTTCAGAATTCCCTGCATACGTGGAGACATTTTGTTGTTCTGTTGTTAATATATGAGAAGTTGGACACCTGAAACTTGCATTGACAGCTACAGCACATACTGACACTCCATGCCATGATCTTGCAGTGATGCCACCATATGTGACGCTAGTGTACAATCACACTCTTTGTTTACTGGTATTTAAATATTTATGTACTCACATATATGAATGTGGTGGCACATAGCTGCCCCACAGCTCCAGCAGAGATTGGGCCACGCCCTGTGTGCAGTTTACATGAACTCCCTTTGCGTATCTGTCTCTTTGTTGAAGTACTTAGTTTTCCTTCACATATTCCAAAGACATATATGTTAGGCTCTTTGGTGAGTCTAAACTGACTGAGTGTGACTGAATGTGAATGTGCCCTGCCATCTAACGCATCCCAAATAGGCTTGAGCCCCCTCCCTTCCAACTCTGAAATTGACCAAGTGGGAAAAATGGGAGAAGGGGCATGCAAAAGCAGAAAACTCTTGTCAGTAAAAAGACACACTCAGCAGCATACAGTAGAAGCATCATACATGCAACATAATGAACATGCTCTGCCAACACCCTCACTAGCATTCACACATGAAAATGTTCACATGTAGTCAGGGATACAACTGGTGAGCAAGCAAATACGATCACACAACAGTGGGCACAAAGGCACTCACACCATGCAGGAGGCGGCAGGCAAAGTAACTGAGAAAGAGCACAAACACAAACACAGTGCAACATCAGTGCTAACACCCACCCAGTCATAATCACGACTAGGTTCTGAGTCAGAATGGAAATTGTTAAAAGGCTTGTTCAGCGTGCTCATTCCCATAGTAAAAGAAAAAAAAGCCATTGTGCGGAGGAAACATGCCGCTCTGTTTCATGTGGGCATGTCTGAGCAGACAGACAGCTTTAAAGTAGGACAACAGCTCTCGGATAGCATGAGGTTTAGTGATCAATACTGAGCCTAGCGGGCTCTTGTCTGTCTGCTTCATTACCATAAAGACCCCCTGTAAGCCTGCATTCACACAAGTACTTGCTCACAACATTTTACTCCCCTTGACGTTTCAGACTTTACTATTGATATCAAGGATAATTGTTGACTCTAAACAGGTACTTATGGACTACATATCTGAAGAATCGATAAATGAAATGAATTCAAAACACATTAAACTGTATATCTGTCTGTAATTGGAAAAATAAAGACATTAGATAAATGAAGTGTGCATGTTCTCTCCATGTCTCTGGGTGCTCCTGTTTCCTCCCACCGTCCATAAACAAGGAGGTTACATGAATTGGCAATGCTAAAGTGGCCAGTGTCTGTTGGTATGTGTATGTGTTAGAGTTTGTGTACCCTGTAATGAACTGATTTGCTCCGGCGTTGTGTCCTTTGCTGTCTGGGGTAGGCTTCAGCCACTGTGCCCCTAGGTCTGGATTAAGCAGGTTAGAAAATGCCATGACATCAAGGAGTAAGTATTTTATTAGCATATATACATAGAGAGACATGTATAGATATTATATACAGACTTTTGGTTAAATTTTCAAACAATTCAGTTATGTTCCTATAACCATTCCTTCAAAAGTCAAGGGGTTTGCTGCTAGCAAATGTGTTTCTGACAAACTGGACATGATAAGATCAGTGGTGCAATGCTTTGCTGACTTCTTGCTCCAGGAAGATCTGTTGAGGTTGGCCTGATCACTTTCTCTGTTTAGTGACGATTCTAAACTGGACCAAGTTTGGTTCCTGACTTGTGTGGGAAGCTGGTGCGATTGAGAAAATGGTTTAAGATAACATATGAATGGAGTTTTTCAGGTTTGATTTAGATGTCCCTTGAGACAAAAATGAAGGAATTCGAAATTAGCAGGGCTCATCTTTAGTATGTAAAGGCAGTGATTTAATGCGATTATTTATTTACTCGCAGTCAAAGTTAACATGAATTGGATTAACTCGAACCTTTTCCTCCGCTGTGGCAATTAAACGATGCTTCCAGCTGGCCAGTATACTGATCTCGCAGTAGGTGGATATTACTGGATATTGTCATGCTAATGTCTTCCCATCGGTTCTGAAGGCAAGCCTTGCCTTTTGGTGACTATTTTGCTACACTGCAAGCGCAGTCAAATAACCTGACAACAGTACACTGCAGCAGAGATATCTATCAGTTACGGTACATCTCCTTTGCCTAACCCAGAAATGCAGATATAATCAATATGAACCTCTGTAAACTGTGAAATTTGATGAAATGCGCCAAGTGTCAGTTTTTTTCTGCCAAAGTAGTACATAAAAACCCCGCGCCCATATCTAAAACAAATAATAGCTTGCGTTGCATATTGTTTTAAAATAATCCTGCTTTTACGTTGCACCAGGTGTGGATAGCAGAATTGACATTGCGGCATGAGTCCTGGGATAACTATATCTAAGTAACCAAAGAGACATGCATAATTATGAAATCATCATTCTATTTTAAACTGTATTATATTTTTAATAATTTATTTTGCAACTCACCCAAAGCTTTCAGAAGTTCGTCAAAATTTTCTGAGCTTTTCATTTTCCAGTTTCCAGCGAAGTTGGGGATTTTGCGTTCCATTACGCTTCTTTTTTTACCAGCAGATAAAGAAGTCACGGGGGCAAGTCGATATACCTGCAGGACACAATAAAATGCTGTTAAAAGTCGTGCATAATTTTAAATAACTGAAATCTAAGTCAGCTCTGCTTATATATAACATACGCCCAGAGTTATGCCTTACTAATAAAAGCGGGGACAAAGCCTGACTCCTTTTCTCCTCTTATCGTGTATTCACTGCCACCTCTTTGATCAGAAACGAAATGAATGAGATGCGGTTATAAATCCTCAGGCTGGTCTTCGCTGACTGACTCGACACCGCCCACAGGTGTCACCCCTCTACACCCCCCACTTAAAGTAATAAAATCTCTAACACGGTCAGGCTCTTTTCTCCGCCTTATTTCGAATAGCCACGCCTTTCATGTGTTGCTAACGCGGCGCAATGCCCACCCCTCTTGTAGCCCCGCCCCAATATATTCAAGCTACGCCTCTGTCATTGAAATCATCCGCATTTTGCATGGAGTCGGCGCGACTTGTTATTTCATAGTTAAGTACCATTCTAAAATTTATCTTTAAATGACTTTGCCCTCTTGAGCTATTATCTAGTAGAGGTCCAATGCTTAATTCCTTCTTTCTGCCTTTGTTTCACTTGCAGAATTTCAGTTTTGGATAGAACGACAGAGGGGCAAATTATTAATATAAATAAATATGAAGTTCATTCTAAGAAATTAATTCAACGTATTGGTTAAACATAAAGTTTTTTATTCATCAGAAAAAGAATATTTTTAATTTACATAACTATAATTTGGGCCAACAGCGCAGAATATTTTTTCCCACACTGCACATGATGTCATGCTTTGATCCTACGCCAAAACTCCGATTTTTATTTTCAGTATTGTTAAATTATTATGTTATGGAGTATTGTTACCATAACAATATCATATACCATGGATTTTTTGTACTGATCACGTTGAACTGCATTTAAATCAAAAGATGATTGATTAATTGCCTGATAAAGGACTTTCTGTTCCTGCTTTGTCCATTACAAGGCAGTGTGGCGCCTGGCAGAAATCAGTCCTGCACAGGGTGCCAGTCCATCACATGGAAGCCACCCTGGACTGCGCTAAATTTCCAGTCAACCTAATATGGATGTGGGAGAAACACCACAAAAATGTGTAGAAACTCGGCAGAGATCGGTTTTGAAACATAACCAAGTTTCTGGGGTTTTGAGGCAGCACCTCAAACATCTGCCACTGTCTTGTTAACAAATGTTAAATACAATAAAATATAACATTATTTGTAATGTAATTTTATACTGAAAGCTTCGTTGATTTTATGTTCACTGAGCACCATTCACTTTGGTTATTCATGTTTGCAAATCCTAGCATTTTACAGGTCATATTTTGACTTGATTTATCTTAATGCTTATCTGTTAGTCTGATAACTAATCGTGATGTTCATGTGGAAAAGAAGCTATAGTGCTCAATCAGACCCTACAGGTTCTCTGTGGGGAGTGTTATCAGAAGAAGAGGAAAAGCATCAGATTTACAAACGAAATATCTAGGCTCTTTGAAAAAGGAAAACACAGGTTAAAAATTGACATTTCATTCATTGTCACTCTTTAAATCTAATCATTCAGCTTTATTGTGGAAGTTTGTTCTTCATTGTTAATTAAGAATGTTTCGTTACTAATCAACTTTAACCTTCCCCTTCAGGACCAGCCCCCTACCGCCAGCTGGGATATTGTCAGCAGTGACAGGCTGCCCTCGTAAAATCCACTTGGACACACAAGACGTGAAACGGAGATGGAAGGAGTACAGCATCTGAGTGCAGAGAGAAGCCTGACACAAGCTGACTGTGTACCTTGGTTCACACCTCTGAAATGACAGATCAAACAAACATGGGTTGGAAATGCAGGCTGAGATTTAACATTAAGTGCAGGTAAGTGCAGTTATGCAGCAAAGCAAATTAAAGATAAGAAAGCAAGTCTATGTATACATGGCTTTAGGCACATGGAATTGAGTCCAGTAGCTTTGGGTGCAAGTCAGGTAGGGACTCTGGAGGAAAGGCCAGTCCATTAGAGGTCCGTCTCAACTCAAAATGAAACAGGGAAGCAGTTTCACATGCAGAAGAGACAGAGAGCAGTGTGCTTACAACCTTTGCTTCATTTTTCAAGATGTCATTAAATTTCACCTGCTTATTATGTGTACTTGTGATGCAAGATGTCATGATTTAAAAAAAAAAAAGCTTTTATTGCATTGTTCATTTTTAAAATTTTTATACCTCTTTATGTGAAATTTTTTACAGTTATTAATTACCTGTAGTGAAGACATTATGAACCTCCATTTTGGAACAGGTTGCTATAAAGCTGTGCATCACTACAGGCGTATGAAGTCAAGATGGCCATATCTTAAAAAAATCTGTGTGCTGAGAAGATGTCTGCACCTTCTTTTCAAATTAAAGAAAAACTCTCTTTAGGTAAAGTTTGATTCATCAGTAGTTTCGTGTCAAGGTTTTGAAATTATTTCAGTTTTTCATGTCTGATGCCTACTAACTCACTGGTATGAGAAATCCCCCACATGTGATATACTGTACCATTCGACTTGTCTTGATATCTGCCTTTGCAAGACATCAAGCCTTTAGGGGTTACCCCCTATTTTTGCCACTCTAGACCCAAAATAGCCTAATTTTTAGACTGTTTTTGGACCATATTTCGTGCCTGAAAAAAACACCCTTATGATAAAGAGTAAATCAATTGGTGTCTCCATCAAAAATAATCAGAAGAACCTGAAGTTGTGCATCTCACATATCAACTGACCTCAGAAGTTCACCCCCTAATGTTATACGAAGGGTCAAAGTTACACCAAAATAATGGGAATCAGTAATGTAATCTTGTGTGGTGTTGTTTTATTCTATAAAAAGCTTGCTGATCATGAATATGATAATATTTTTCATATTTGATCCTTTACCGGTGGTCCTAGCACTCTAGCAGAAGTTTAACAATGTCAAATTTAAACATAAGCATGTGGAGCATTGTTTAAGACTATTTCAAGGTCAGTGATTATGAACATGATAGTATTTTTGATATTTTATTTGGTACTGGTAGTCTTAGCCCTCTAAGAGACACTATCAGAAGGGAAAAATGACCCATTTCAAACATAAGCATGAAGGGTATCAGTTTAGAGTATTTCAAGATCAGCGATTACAAATATGATGGAATGTTTGATTATTGATCCTTTACTAGGACTCTAGCTTTCTATGGACCTCTATCACAAAGTGAAAATTGATAAATTTCAATTACAATTGAGAATATTCAGATGTTACACATTTAGATTGAAGCACCTGTTTTAAAATTTCAAATATCTGACGCAATTATTTTTGTTTATTATGTACCTAGCGAAGTAAATCACTTACAGTTCTAATGAACACGTCAAATTAAAGCGGCTTATGCTAATTCAGACTTTTTACTCTTACTTTTGACTTTATTTAGTCCTGAATAATGATGAATGAAATGATTCAAGTGCGATAAAATTTGCAGCAAACAATGGTGTCTTGCTTCACAAAACAAAACAAATTATATTGTGCTTCTAGTGAAATTTGTGCCATTGTCACAAGAAGTAATTTCTTTATTTCCTGTTTTCAGGCAATAGTTCTGCATGTGACTGCCTGTGAATTACAATCTAAATAAAGATTTTGAGTGGAAAAACTTGGAACTTATTTACTTTTACATATAGACATTTCTGTTGAGCCATCATATGCGTGTTGTATTTTATAGTGGTAAGAAGAAGCTCACTTTGCCAGTTAGGATGACAGTCTTGGAGAGTACAATCCTAAAGATGCATTGAAGACAGAAATGGAACTCAAAGCACCACAGTGCATGGATTATAGGAGCCCCCGTCTGCAGGAATCAAGAAACAAGGAAAAGGATGTTTGCTGGGTCATGACGGGAGGGAAGAAAGAGGCTTTCTGTTTAGTAAGTTTTCCTGTGGAGAAACAACACCAATCGGCACAACATTGTGCCTTTGTGAGGAAAATATGCCGTATATCACATTTTTAAAAAAAACAAAATTGATTTGAAAGATGTGCACAGTGGTGACTGAAGCCCATGTGGAGTTCTAGGCAAAAATCACTGCTGGTGCCCCCCAAAAAACACCACACCAAAATAAAGGCACAAACAATGGATGTAAAAAACACAGACACCTTCTTTTAATACAATAGATAAAATAATGGCAAATTAAACACGTGCAAAGTGTAATAATAATAATAATCTTAAACAAAAGTTTTGAGGCAAAATGCAGAATTAAAAATATTTGAAAGTAAGAATAAATAATATAAATACATCTATACTAATAAAAGGCAAAGCCCTCACTGACTGACTGACTGACTGACTGACGGACTCATCACTAATTCTCCAACTTCCCGTGTAGGTGGAAGGCTGAAATTTGGCAGGCTCACTTCTTACAGCTTACTTACAAAAGTTAAGCAGGTTTCAGTTCGAAATTCTACGTGTAACCGTCATAACTGGAACCTACTTTCGCCCATATATACAGCTATAGCCTGCAGCTCAGTCGCCGTGTGAGGTGGAGTTGCGTCACGCATCATCACGCCTCCCATGTAATTGAGTGCCTGCCCATATAAGGTAAATATTCACGGGTGAAGGACTGTGCTTAGCATATTCATAAGTGCAGCTACTGCGGAAACCCTCTGACACTGAACAAGCCTTTGTAAACATATCAATAGGAAAGCAAGGTGTAAAGCTTAAGTTTAAATTACGTTCATAGCCACGCTGCCGCTAAATATTCGCAGGCAAATCCACAACTTAATACCGAGAATGCCTGTTAAACATCTTAGATTCACAAGTACCAATTTGGGAAGTGATCACTTCGATGAATGAAACCTGTTCAAAAAACGCATTACACAATTGAGAAGGCACCAAAAGAATATGAAGCGAGTGACGCATACAAGCATATTCATGAGTTCAGCTACTTCGGAAACAAAGTACGGTGTAAACCTAAAGTTTAAATTAAGTTCATAGACAGGCTGCCACTGGCGTTTGTCATACCCACGGCGAATACAATATTCATGAGATACAAGTTTAATGAGAAGACGCAGGGTTTAAACAAGACTTTTGATCACTTTGTAACAGAGTTAAAATTGCTGTAACGGAGTTTAAATTGCTGGTATGCCAGGTCTGAGCTAACATTAAATAAAGCCGTGGACATCGCGAGATTGCACAAGATAGCACAAGCACAGCTGAGAAGCTCCGATGCATGTACTCCGAGTGGCTCACGTGAACTGACTTTGCAGGACTGGGAAAGGTTAAATTAGCTCATAGACACACTACCGCTAAATATTCGCAGGCAAATCCATAACTTAATACCGGGAATGCCTGTTAAACATCTTAGAGTAGCGATTTGGGTAGTGAACACTTCGGTGAATGAAACCTGTTATCTTTACAACGGTTGACAAACACAGAATATAACTTGAACACAACACATCCTCCAAATACAAACCTGATTGAAAGAAATAATGATAATCAAATCCTTGATGACAACACTCATAACAGTCACAAAACAATTACATTGACAATCATGTTACATTATTTTTAAAATGTTCCCTTTTCTTTTTCATAACTTCTTTAACACACTACTTCTCCGCTGCGAAGCGCGGATATTTTACTAGTTTACTTATAATTATAATAATGTAAATATATTTATAATATAAATAAAATAAATAACACCATTATCTCTGAAACAATGTATATTATACATGGTATTACATAAACATAACACAATAATTGCAGAGCTTTCACAACTTACATCTGTCAAAATTTAAGGGCTGACATGACATTGCAGAAGGCATATTGTTTAGGGTGACTCTAATACTGCAATAGTGCATGAAATGACTGTGTTATAAAATACACCTAAGCAGTTGTCCAAACCACACTTGCCTGAAGTCACTGAATGCAGACATTAAATGATCAGAGATATAAACCCAATCAAGCCCTGGGGTATATTCCCTGTTGATCTAATATTGCAATGGGGATGTACTTAACTAGAAGGATTAATAACATAAATTATTAGAATATCACAGTAACTTCAGGTTGAATGTGTTTTCACTGTAAAGTCTTTCTATCCACTACAGAACCTGATGATGTTATTATGTGATTATGCATATAAGGAAACACCGGTAGCTAAGCACAAGCAGTTACTGTTATCTGGAGTAGTGAGCTTATTTGGCTTACATTTGTGTTAGCAGTGTTAGTGATGCCATCACGCTGAGGCGATTAAACAAACACAATTTACACAATGACAGAATGTTTGTACCTCTGTGTTTAGCTCAACTCCCCTCTTCTTCCTTATTGCTTTTGCGCTACTAAGCGCCTGATGGCTTTTACCTTTTTATTTAGAAACACTCCTTGATGAGGTCTTCTCACCACTCTACTTGAAATGTATTTTTTAGTGGTGAAGTTGGTCACACCAAAATAAACTAACAGTAGCCTTGAAACTTTTCCCGTCTCTGCACATTGTGTAGCTATTCTGTGCTGGTATTGCAGAATCGTCAATTCTTAAGGGTGTGAGGAGCATGGAGAGCACAGTGCACACCATCCAAAACAAAGTGAAATTGGCTGCCCCCAGAAGATGGCACCCTGGGCAGCCAACTTTGCCACCTAATGAGCTGTCTGGTACTTGGTGTGTATTAAGCAGCTGTGGAGAAAAGCACAGGTAAATACAAAAGTGTGAGCGAGTCTTCAGGGAACAGTATTCCTTGTTTTTACCCCACAAAACCTTTAACCCACCTGAATAATCTTTTTGCAATTGCAAAATTAATTTTACTGTCACTGTTTTATCACTAGCTCTGGCTTCGAGTATGACCTGCACCTTTTGCCTTTGTTAGGATTTAATTCTTAGCAGCAGAGATCCAAACATGAGGGTTCATGTTAAGAGCTGCCAGTTGTAGCAAAGGGTGGTTCTTGGGAATACATTTTAACAAGAAAACTTCAGAGCCTGAACAAAAACCAAAAACCAGTCAGGTGAGTGCAATGTTTGGATTTCTTAACTGCAAAATTACACTGGTCAACAAAAACTTTGTTATAGAACAATCTAAGGGTGTTTTAAATGTGCTTGATAGCAGAAAGGTATTCAGAATTTTTCTAACACTCATAGTTGTTGAGGTATGTTGTGTTTTAGGCTGTACATTTAGTGTGTAATAAACCCTTATTGAATTGGACCATTTTTTTTAAATTCAGGTTTAAAATATTTTATTGCTTTTTCTGCACATCTTGTAACCATCAAGAAGGGAAAAAAGAATTCTGTTGTGCCAGAGTATGTAGGCTGTGTGGACATGTGGAGACAGGAGTCTGACACACAGCTTCACACCACTTGGTGATCAGGTGCCAAAGTGTTAAACATCTATGTGCTTACATCTTTAAAAATTCATTTCTTGGATTCTCATCTTGACTTTTTCTCTTAAAATCACCGAGGGTCAGCAACAAGCATGGCTAACAGTTTTATCACGACATCTCTGAAATGGAAAACCAATCCCAAGGCAAGTGGAGTCCCAGGATTCTTGCTGACTACTGCTGAATCCTTAAGAGGGATAGTCCTGAAGCCAAGTTCACAAAAAAATTGTACACTTCTACCTTTTAGGTGATCTGTTCCCAGAATGTATAGCATAAATATACATTTACTGCAAATTTTAATCACGTGTCGCTTAAAGTCCTTGTGTGGTAGAGAAAACCTGATTAGATCTTTGAATTCAGCAAAAATCATGTAAAATTCATGTATATTGATTCACATGACAAAAAAAGTTAAATGTTCTCACTCAGTTTTCTTTGTTTTCATTCTGAGTCTTTACTTTATTATTTAAAGGTTGGATGTCTTGCTACGAGGGTCACCATCTTCTAAAGTGGAAGCAGGATGCTGTAATATACTGCTGGTTATCAACGCCACTTGACCAACAATGAATACCATTGCTTTAAATGCTAGGATACTCAGAATGAAAGATGTAAAGAATGTGACAAATCATCTGAAAATAGGATATTGTCAGATATCAGGAGGCCAATAAACATTAAAAACAAAATCCAGAAATCAGTTGTTAAAAGGAATGTTGCAAAATGTGAGAACAGAAATGGAAGTTAACTGTCATAACGTGATTGGTTATTCGGTTTGATTGCACCAAAGAGCTTCTGTGTCCAGTCACTATTCAGGGAGTGGATGTAGAGGTGGTCCACTCCTACAAGTACTTGGGGCTCCATATCAATGACAGGTTGGACTGATCTCGTAACACAGAGGAACATTATAAGAAAGAACCTAGCAGGCTGTGTTCCTTTAAAGTGGGAAGTGACGTCCTTCATATCTACAGTTCTGTGATGGTGGTGGTGTGCTGGGCTGGTAACATCACTTCAGGAGAGGCCCACCAAATCAACAAGCCAGTTAAAAGGACAAACTCAGTTATATGACACACTCTGGACTACCTGGATGTTGTAGCGGAGGAGAAAATTAACACAAAACTAAGTGACATTGTGACAAATGTAGCACATCCTCCCCCTGACACACTAACAGTGAGTACTTTCAGCCAAAAAATTATTGAGCAAAAGTGTGTCAAGAAACTCTACTGGGGCTCCTTTATACAACAGCAATATGCCTGCATAATGCCTCACTGGTACTATCAAGTCAGAACTTTTGTTTCTTTTTAATGTTCTTGCTTTTTAGTTATTCTGGTGTGTGTTCAGACCATAGTGTGTGCACAGGCAATAAAAACAACTTATAAATATATGTATATATATAAATCGGGAAAATGAGGAGGTTAGTAGTTGCCTCTTCAAACCAAGAGGAGTGAAAAATTTTCTATTAGCCATATAAACAACTGACAAAAAAACAGAATACAGCACCTGCAAGAAAGCAGAGGGACATATTGACTTGAACAGTGCATTACCCAGTGATTAAATGTGTCAGGTCCATTTAAATCACATACTTTACAACAAAATTGTTCAAATTAAGAAAGCCAGTAAATTCTGGAGTTGGGTGTGGCACACCCTTAGCCACACCCACTCATTCATCTTTGGACACGCCTCAAGTGTTCAATCTGCTCCTTTTACTTTGGACTGTCAATTATTGACCAGTCATGTGACACAGTGTGTGTGTGTATTTAACAAGTTTATTTTTTTATTGAAGTCAGTCTGTCCCACAAGTACAAATTCTGCTTAATGCTGTTGTACTTCTGTTTCTGTCTTTAGTTCCCTGTTGTTGCTCACTATTGTTAAAATGCATTTATTATGGATTTTGGCCTTCTGTCTGCTTTTTGTTAACAATTGTGACACATTAATTTTTCAAGTATTGTAGTTACAGCTTTTAGTCATATACCTTACTGATGAAAAAAAAGGAAATGCTCCTTCTTCAATGGCACTGTCTACTGCTTTCCCCTTTGAAACACTGCGAAAAGGTGTCTCTCCAAAGGATGCTGGATGTAAGGTAAGAAGAGCTGGTTCCATTGTGCTGGCAGCAGTCTGAAAATAATGCAGCCGTCTGACAGCACTTGGAACCTGATGTGATTCCTGGTCTGGGATTCTTCTGTGTGGTGGTTGCATGGTCTTTCTCCTGGTACACTGGTTTCCTGCTACAAACCAAACGCATACTGTTAAATGTAACAAAACATAGTTGTTGTGACTCAGTATGTGTGTGCTTCCTGATTTACTTCTGTCCTGCCTTGTGATGATTACTGCAGGAATTAACTCTGATTTTGCATGATACTGTCATGGAAAGGACAGAAACAAAAAATAGATTTATGCCTTTTAGGAAAAACATCTTTAACTAATGAGCAGTGTGGATTATTTTATGGTTGTGCCTACTTCATAAAGATATTCAAAAGACATTAACTGGTGATTCTCAAAAGGTCCAGTATGTGCCAGTGTAAGACTATGAATTAGCTTACTGTATGATAGCTTAAGACAACCACATTTCAATATTGTATCTCAACAAAAAACTTGCTATATAGATGCATTTTCAAAACTATTAACATTTAAGGCTATGGTTGACAAGTCCTGTTCTGGTACCATCAGGCACAAGGTAGGTACCATTCTTGGATTGAAATGGAACCACAATCAAATGCATGTTATAGCCACACCAAGTCACCAGTTCACCTAACCTGCATGTCTTTGGGATGTGGAAGACAAAGCTGTTGATAACTTGCAAAATTTGTTGAAAATGCTACACACACATACAGAATCGTTAAACTCCATATAAACATAGTCTATACAAGCCTTGACTCCTGGAGAATCTTTTGTGTGTGAAGATGTTAATAAAAGATAACATGTGACACAAAAAAATGATAAGAATTTGAAAACTCAGCAAAGCAGTCTTATTGTTCAATAATGCAGTTTGTAACAAATCATAGTGCGGTGTGCCACTTTTAGCAGAAGCAGCAGTACTTTCACATTTATACTGAAACTAGCTGGTCTACCCATCTAAAATGGCTTTGAAACCTAAGTGATCAACACAGGCCTCATTTTTACTGTTTGCAGTGCACCATCTATTGGAGCGTATTTTGTAATGTATGTAGTAATAAAATACATTGCAGCTGTCATTCCCACAGATGGTGCATCACAAACATTTTTAGTAAAAAAATGCATTACAACAAATGTTTATGAGGTGCCATCTATTGGAATGGCAAATACAATGCATTTTATTACTAAATATTTTGTGATGTTCCATCTTTTCGAATGACAGAAACACAGCAACTGGATGGACGCACAGACAGACACACAGACACCTGTACTTTTATCAAGGTGGATTCTTACTTGCACGTCCAGCCAAAATGCAACAAATCACCACACTCTGCTGCAATGATAAGCAACTTACTTAATTTTGTATAACAGAAATCACAAACCAGCTTACCTTACACCAAGACTGATGAAGTCCACATTATAATACTGTAAGTCATAAGAATTTCACAGACTACATGACATTCAGGCTGAACCGGTCACAACAGAACAGGTCGCTTTTGCACCAGTAAATGTTTTGTTATCTTGTTGGGAACCTGTGGAACAATTTTTGACCTTTGAGATGGGATCTTTTGTCTGTTTATTTAAAGGGTAGTTCAGTTTAAACTAAGGTGAAACACAAGAAACATGTTGAAGACAGAACAAAACTTCTTTTTATTAAGTAATTAATTAATGTATTTGGAGCTGCATAATATTGATAAATAGCATTTTATATGTTCCAAAAGAGCAATCAACTGTGAGACAGTAGCCTAGGGCATCTATTCTGATACCTGCCTGTTCTCACAATTAATTTCTGATAGATCTGGATGAACAAGATGAAAATCAAAAGCGTTATAGAATGTCATAAAAGCCTGAGGTAGGCAGTGTGAAAAATACAATTAACTTTTCATTATAGAAGTAGTAATGGAGTGTGAACTGTGACAGACAACAGGAGACCACTCAGCTAACATCAAGCTTGTTTGTTTAGCCAAAGCTAAGCTGTCCCAATATCTCATCCAGATACTTCATAAAGATCGTCACAGTTTCTGCTTCAACTACAGGACTCTGGACTTTGTTCCTGATTCCCATCACTCACTGCATGAAAGACTGGCTTCAGTCTTAAATACACCTCCCCTTAATTTCCTCAAGTCTGTGATTTGTTATTTTCGTATCTCATGGAATTCTGCTGTGTCAGCCAGCTGTGCTCAGGACTAAAGTGGTGCAACTCCCTGTCAGAGTAGGACCTGCCCTTTAGTCCTGGGATGCTCTCCCCTGTGCAGCTGCTGGTGCTGCTGTGTCTTTTTGTAGTGAGGTGACCTGAACTCTGCACATGACTCCAGATGCAGTCTCAGTAGTGCATTATAAAGTCTAATCACAATGCCCTTCAATTTAGATCCACTTTTTACAATACAATCTAACTAGTGGGGATCACTCAGTTTAGAAAAAAGTGAAATCGTTTCCATTTATTATTAGATAATGAATTTATTATTCAAATATTATTCAAAAGTCAAACTATTATTAACGAGTAACAAATTATAACTACTACGAATCATTTAGAGTGCCTTATGATACGCAATGTTTTTCATTCCGCTATTAGGAGCAGGAACGTATGAATTCTTTCCTGATCCTACTCTGGAACAAGCGACGTATAGCTGGCCGTGTGAACAGCAAGATTCTTTGAGGTAAACTCCAGTAACTTTAAGTGATTGTCCTTGTGCTTTATTTATGGACATTGCAAATGCAAGACGTTCTGGGAATTGAAGTTGTTTGAATTCGAAAGGGAGTTCAATAGAAATCACTGGTATACGTGAAATGAAAATGTCCTCTCCCTTTCCGATTCCAGTTAGAATAGGAGCCTTGATTATGTGTGGATGACGTGACAGTGTTGCCACATTTCTGACAACCTTGATATATCATTTTTTTTCCAAATTAAATTATAATTTACTTTCTTAGGGTTTTCCTTAATTTTTCAAATCATGTTCACACATTTATTTTTTTTAATAAACAGTAGCTTTTGAATATTTAGTCTTCGTCTCACTTGGTGATTGCAGTGTGGCGAACACTGGGACACACATTCTTTCTCCCTTATTTATTAGATATTTTTAATTGCTTCTTTACAAAGCTTGCTTCTTGTAAGATGGAGTCTCTGTTCTTCTACTTATAACTGACATTCCTTTTGCCTGTGTCTGGCACTTTGCACTTTTCTACATTAAGCTGCATTTTCCAAGGGGTTCACACAATTCTAAAGATTGTCCTTTTGAATTGTTTTTGCTGTATTTTCTGTCCCTCTAATTTTAACCTCATCAGTGAATTTCATAGCTATTTCAGAATTAATACTGTATATAAAAGCTCTGAGGAACTTTGCTAATGACTTCACTCCACATGGAGTATTCTCCTCTTATCTGCACTTTGTCTCCTGCTAGTTATCCAGCTTGTCAGTCACCTCTGATGACAATAGCTTCTGGTTTCAAAATGTATCTCCAGGGTCAAACTGGATCAAAGGCTTTTTTTTGTCAAACTAAGCAATTATGTTATATGCTTTGATTTCGTTAACTACTACTCTATTAGACAGATCGAAAAGTCTAACAGATTGGTTTGACGGGACAATCCTCTCATAAATCAATGTCAGCTCTTATTTGGTATACTTTCATCAAGAATGTACACTTCTATTTTATTTCTTGTTATTCAATTTTGAATGGTATTGAAGTAAGACGTCTTGATCAGTAGTCACCAGTACTCATTTTGTCTTCCTTCTTGCAGAATGGAGTCCCATTTGCAGCCATAGATTTAACCAACACTTTTCCTGTTTTACATGCCTATTTTAATGTACTTAATACCAGTTTGTAAATAACCTTTCATTTCTCTCAGGGCAATAGTAAAATCCTATTAGCTTCAAATACATTTCTTAGTCTTCAGTATATCGAGGGCCTGAAACACATCTGACCCTTCTATTTTAAAATCTGTAAATTCTGTGCTTGTTTTTACCTCTGCCTGAGGCATTCCATTTATTTCTTCATCTACAAGTACTTGGGGGAGATATTTATTTTGTTCATTTGTTTCTTATTAATCAATGAATGTTCTCTGTGCATCTCTAAGGAGGAGGAGGAGGGAGCATGATCTGATTACAGCACATTACAGCACCCACCACACTATGAACCATCTGGATTGTGACCTGAGTGTAGCCGTACAATGGGTGACATCTCAGCGCCACACTGGAACAGTGTAAGGTTTATTTTTTTTTTACAGCTGCTGGAGTCCCAGTCCTGCCACCAACCATCAAGTTTTTCCTGCAAGTTGGAGGACCTGCTTGCTGGGCTGGATGCAGATTAACGTCATACCCAGGATGAAGGAATTGCAGGTTAAGGGCCTTGCTCTAGGGCCCAATAGAGTAGAGTCACTCCTGGCATTTATGGAATTCGAACTGGCAACCTTTCAATTGCTGGCACAGATCCCTAGCCTCAGAGCCACCCCTCCACCCTCTGAGATGTCTTAAATTCTCTTTTACTTTTTGTTCAAAAATAGTTTGCTTTTTATTTTGCCTGCACTTGCAATTCTTTTTCAGTTTTTCTTTTGACCTATTAAATGTTTTTATGAACGCCATCTTCACTATCTAGTATTCCAATATGTCAGAAATCTTTGGCTGCTTTTTAAAATGTTCTTGTACAGTCATCTTTTAAGTCTTATGTTTTTAATGATGTCCTTATCAATTCCTTTTGTCAGTTTCCTCAGTCTTTTCATTTTTTTTTTGTTATATTTTTATTTTGTGCCAAGATGAGAATGACACCGTCTATTATTTAGAGATTTTACTTTCCCACTCTGTGTTTCTTGATATCTCCTCGCCTCAGTGAGTCTTTATTTTGGTGTACCGTTGTGTGTTTTCAAAGACAATTTCCAATATCAGGTACCCATCTCTGCTGGCTGCACTTCTGGATGTGTAGAGCATAGCTTGTGAGTGCCAAGAGCTGCACATGACATGTCAGCAAAGTGCAGTGCTGCAACATTTGTTTGGCATTAGTGAGGACAATCACAGTGGGAGCAAACTAGCGACTGTGCCTTTTGCGATCGCCTGTGGGAAGGTAGGGCAGACAAACAATGATTGCATTATTAGATTGCTATCTACTCAGCTAGCATAGTTAACTTATGGTATTACATTTCATGTCCTATAAATACAAATAAACATCAGTGTTTTCCTGAATAACATACTTTTACTCAATGTGTCTGCAGGTTGGTTCTGGCTAGCAGCAAGGGATTGGGGCAGGCTGGCTCTTTATCCTGTCAGGAGCTTGTGGTTCATCTTTTTTTACTGAGACTAAAGAAAGATAAACTACAGTAAAATTCAATCTGCCATTATTTACTTCTGGGTAAGATTTCAAAATATCAACATTTTCTGCTGCCATGAAAGGAGTTGGACATGATGGAAACTGGCAGGGCTTTCTGTGTTTGAAGACTCTGTTAGCTGCATTGAATATGTGTATTTGAATTGAACATTTCTGTTTTGAAATTGTGCAATGTTTGGTGAATTACAACAATAACTAATCATTAAATTCTGTCATGATTCACATACTGAGGTTCTAGAACCTCCCCCAGGGTTTGTTCCTGTTTCTAATATTACTGGAAAAAGAAAATATTTCCCATGATACCTTTGATCAACACAGCTACCTCACGACGACAGTCTTCCATATGAGTCATGGCCTTATCAGTATCTGGATGGAGTATGCATGCTCCCTTCATTTCCACATGGGCTTTTCTCCAGGTGCTCCAGTTTTCCTTTCAAATTTGGTAACTGGCTCAGTGTCACTGTGTGCACGAGTGGGCTCTGCAACATGCACCCCATCCAGGACTTTATCCAGCCTTGTTGTTATAGTTTGCCATAAAAGGAGAAAACTCAGAATAATGGAGATGACCAGGAGAAGAAAACACCACCAAAAATATTGTAACTGAGTGCCTGTCCTATCTGTCGTCAAAATCAAATTGTTAATCACAAACCAAAGTCAAAGCCAAAAAGGGTTGAATGCTATAAATAAGCAAAAACAACAACCACACAGAGATTTCTTTTGAATTATCCACAAATCCTGATGACCAAGAAGTACATGTTGCTGACCTTTCAGCCCATCACAGTGGTGACTTCACCACCTCACTCCTCCAAGTGATCTTGCATGACAATGTCGTAGCAACTGCTGGTCAAAGTGATGGCGTGCATGCAATCCAAGATAGCATCAAAAAATCCTGTAAGTGCAGAAAAATGGGTGTAAAAAATTGTTTGTGATTACCAATCATAACGCTTGTGTCTGAAGCTACCAGAACCCTAAAATTTTGATTAAAAAAATGAAAAAGATGGATAATTCTCAGGGGTATACACTTCACCCTTGATACAGGTCTTTAAGTCTACAAGAGCAATGAGGTTTTCTTCTTGATTCCAATTCTGTCACTCTGATGTTCTTCAGACATTTTCTCTGCCTGTTCTGCACACTTTTCTCACATGTTTTGGACGCTTTCTTTCTGTATCTGTGATTATATGTCAAAAGAACTTAAAAGGTTTGGCAAATTAGCTGAGATTGTTCAGTCCATCAGGCACCTTTGGGCACCTTATTTGTCCCAAAATCTGAACTTTGAAAAAGTCTGTTATGCTTCTGGTTTTCTAACACTGAAGTTAAAAAGAATAAATAAAGTAATGGCTCTTAGTATGCATTTTGTTCCAAACAACTGTGACAGGCAGGATGGACCACAGGAAGCCTGGGAGAGTATAGAAAAATAAACAGCAGAAAAAGTGCACATGGCACAAAGCAAAGGCAGCTCTTATCAGCCTTGTCTTTCACAGAAAGGGTCCTGTCCACAGGAGGGTACAGTCAGAATGAGGCACCACCTTCCCAGGAGCCCCCGTTTTTATGGTGTCCAGGGCAGACGGGTCAGAGCCAAATTTGGGCATTGAGGGAGGGGCATGGTGTCTTCCTTGGTGGTCTTTTCAAATCTGCAGGTGAAAAGACAAGCTAGAGTTAGCGGCAGCATTCACTCTTGTCCCAGAGTGGTATCTCTTACCACAGCCAAGCCAGAAAGGCTATCCCCAACCGTATATGTGGGACACAACTTATTTGAAGTCCCACCCCAACTTTACACCCCACCCTCCCAATATCCAAGTCTGCCCAACCACAGAAATAGAGTTATCAGTTACTGCAGTTAACAGCTGGTCAGGTTCTGGGCAGTACATTTGCCCTCCTGCTCCCCGGTTATCATCCCATTCTCTTAATTGGTGGAACACATTAACCAATGCAAGTTATAAACACGATTTCAAAAATGTTTCTCTGTGTGAAAACAGCTTGTTCTGTTTTGATATGCGGAAAATTTTTTAATTATGTAGTAATTTCTGTTTGCTTTATGAATGATCTGATGGTAAATGAGTTATTGCTACTGCTTCATGACTCCAGGGTGCTGCAGGATGCATGTCCTCGTTGTTTTGCTGGATTTTCTGCTGGTGCTTCGATTACCTTTAACATCCCAAAGATGTGTATGCCAAGTTATTCTAGCTCAAGGGCATCGTGTCTGCCTGCTCCTGAACAAAATCTGTTGCTACAATTATAAGCAACAGCACCAGTAAACAGCAATGTATGCTGAAGCCATGACACTACTTCTGTTATGTTATAAAAGCGACATGCTATGATTAGTGATTGCCATTTCGATTCACTTTAAATGCATTGATTCTTTCAATTCATTTGCTAGCACATTCATAAATTCTGGAGATGGTGGGGGCCCCACCTCTGATTGCATCACAAATGTATAATTAAATAACTCATACATAATTTTATATATTGTAGATGCCCCAGAGAACCGCCCAGGATGGAGATGGATCCCTTACCCGACCGGGATGCAATACCAGAAGGATGGACTAAATGTGGGAAACACCTGGGATGCCTTATGATTCCCATCATGAGTGGTATGCCTCAAGGCTACAGGAATCAGTAAAAGAGGATGGCAGAGAGCAGTTCATTCCCCACCAAAATAGGTGGCAGTGTCCCTCATATAGAGTCCCAGTGTGAATACACACACAGGGCCATATGGGAGTTGGAGGAAGAGCAACCCTGTATGGGTGACCTCCCTGGCTTTCTTATGACCTGGAAGTGCTCACACCTGGCCACTTCACATCACCAGAAGTGCTCCTGGGTCCAGCATAAAAAGGATCCCGCTGCACCACATGGACGAGTCAGTGTCAGGAGGCAGTGACCTATGCTCTTGAAGGAGAGAAGGAAAGAGAACTTAAAAGGCATATAATGGCTGTAACTGTAATTATATTAAGCCATCTGGATTCAAAATCCTTACATTTACACTCGGAGTTGTGTTGGGTTGCGTGTGTCTAGGATTTAGGGGCTTGGTGGGGCCCCTTGAACAGCTCAGCCAAGGTAAGCAGTTTCAGAGGTGATGCTACTGTTAATCTCCTCTCCTTTTTGCACAGCCAAGAAAACATGGCCAGTGAGGACAACCATGCCTGACAGTAAGCTCAGAAGAAAGTCTCTCCCCTTCCAGTATATATATATATATATATATATATATATATATATATATATATATATATATATATATATATACAGTATGTGTATATGTGTATATATAATATATATATCTGCACTGCTCACAAAAATTAAGGGACCATCACAGTCTAACACCAAGTCAATTAAGCTTCAGGGATATCAATCTATTTATTTGGGGAGCATAAGCAATTGTGCTTTGGTGCAAATAAAATTGTCAACAGGATCATTGGAGAAGCAACAACTAGACAACCCCTAAAAGGAATGATTTTGCAGGTGGTGGCCACAGACATTTGCTCTCTCCTTATATTTCCTGACTGATTCTTCCTTAGTGTTGCATTATGCTATTGTCCTTGTCACTATTGGGCAGTACCTGCAACCAATTCTGGTTGCACAGGTATTCCTGCTCCACCAGGATGGCACATCCATACATGCCGTCACAAGAAGGTATGCTGTGTCTCCTAGCACAGTCTCAGGGATGTGGAGGAGATACCAAGAGACAGGCCAATACACGAAGTGAGCTGTACACTGCTGTAGAAGGGCATCAGTCCAGCAGTGGGACTGGTATCTGCACCTTTGTGCAAGAAGGAACAGGAGGAACATTGCCAGAGCCCTACAGGATGACCTCCAGCTGGCAACTAGTTGGCATGTTTCTGACAAAACTGTCAAAAACAGACTCTGTGAAGGTGGTGTGAGTACCTGATATCTTCTATTGGGACCTGTGCTCACAGCCCATCACTGTGCAGCTTGATTGTATTCACCAGAGAATACCACAATTGGCAGCTCCAACACTGGCACCATGTTCTCTTCACAGATGTGAGCAGGTTCACATTGAGCCCATGTGACAAGTCTAGAGATGCTGTGTTGAACGTTATCCAGCATGACTGGTTTGGCAGTGGTCTGTGATTGTCTAGAGAGGCATTTCTTTGAAGGGACACACAGACCTCCATGTGCTAGGCAATGATACCTATTCTTCTGTTAGGTATGAGGATGAAATCCTCAGAGCCATTCATCGAATTGCACTTATTCATCAGTAAAGGTTTTCCACTTGAATATTTTGTTAATCAAGATTCGATGTATGAATTAATATTTTTGAGTAGCACATGAAAATCATGTGACTCATTCTCAGGTAGTGATTAATTTTATACTCAACAGATCAGTAGATGATACATGCCAAGTGCAGTCAATAAGCCATAGGAAAGTGTGCACTACATTCAAATTGAAAGCAAATAATTACTAGAAATTGGAATATTTTTATAAGGTTCAGTTTTGTGTGACTAGTTTGTTGAAGATTCAAAGAAATATTCAAAAGACTCATAAGTCAAATGAGTTGAGACTCATGATTGAGGTGATTCTTGCACTTACTCTTTAAACCTCTAACAGCGTCAGCTAAATGACTGATGACATCATTTAGGACATGCATATGCCTTTATACTCCTGCTGTGCTCCTCTGAATCGACTCGTTCGTGATCGCTAATCCATTAGTATGATTCACTGAAAAGAGTCATTCAAAGAGAGCAAATCAATCCTAAGTTACCCATCACTAGCTTTGATTTGGATTTATTGCAGTTTGTTCTGTTTTTCATGCTTTCACCTTGCCATCCATTTTAATTCATGGTTATTTTTGTCTTCTCTGTCCAGAGTGCAATTGGCTAATCTTGGTAACTTTGTACCAAATTCTAGTCTATTCTTTTTGTTTTAGTATTGTTGAGAGTTTGGTATCTTATGGTACAACATTTATAATTTTGTTGTCCAAACTTTTTGGCAACAGTAGATTATAATATTATCGCCCTATGCTGGCAGTTGTTTTAGTTTTGCAATTATAAGCCAAATTTCTCTGCCTTATGTGACCCAGTTGTTACCAGTAACTGAGCACAACAGAGATTTATTTGTTTCATGTTATGTTATAGGTGTGTACAGCACCTTATAAACCTCTCCTTTTGATTTCCGTTTGGTCCAGATACCTTTCTCCTCTTTTCTCCCCATCTCATGGGATGCTATACTTACACTGTATTTATGTTAGTTACTGCTCTAGAAAACACAACTCCCCATTCACCAAATTCTGCATAGTGCCTCATCCTGATCCTCTTTGCCATTTTATGTCCCCTTTCAAATCCTTCCACTTTTTTTCACTTGTTCTTACAGGGCATCCGTGTCTTTTCATTTTGGTCTCACATATGTCATTTGTTATCTTGCATTTGATTACCTCAAACCTTCCTTTTTTAAGACCACTTAGACTTAATCAATGTAAATTACTTTGTCTCGGTAACATAGCTGCCAAACTAATTTTTGCCTCCGCTGGAAAGCCTCTGAGTTTGTTATTATGGACGACTGGCAGTCCTCTTTTTATAATTTAATCCACCTTGAATTGTCTGCGTCATGGATTAATGGTGCATCCAGGAATTCAGTTAAAAGCTGGACTGCATCGACTCAGTTTCCTCAATTCTAGTTTGCTGTTACTCACTGAATATGACTTTCTGCTCTCTTTTGATTTTTGCTGGTGTGGTTTGATTATGGTCCCATTCCCCTCTTTTCTTCTGAGAACCAGGATATCCCATGATATTTGTCCCTTGGCTCAGGTTAGGATAGGATGGGTTGGATCGGTTAGGGTGGGTTGGCTGGGATTGTTTAAAATGTTATGGTTATTTAGATTTCCTGTTTGCATTCTGTTTTTAATTCAATAAAATAACTGATCACAAAGACTGGCTTTGTGAGGCAGTGGTTAGCACTGCTGCCTCACACTTCCACAGATGTTAATTCCAGTCTGCCCATGTCACTGTCCTTATGGTGATTGACATGTTGTCTCTGTATCTGTCTGGGCTTTCTTTGTTTCTTATGTTGAAAAGATGTACAGGTGAAGTTGTTCTGTGGATCCAAAGTGATCAACTATGATTGAGTGTGAGTTTGTCGATGACCTGGCACTCCATCACGGGATTGCTTCCTGTCCTGTGCTGCATTGTTGCCAGGATAGGCTGCAGCTTTCTGAAATCTATAGTAGAATAAGTATTTTTAAAAAATAGCTGGATGTCTGCTTTGGACTAGAACATTTCTTTCATTCTAAGATGAAAAGTTATCTACTAAAACATGGTCTCTGTTCAAACCAGGAGTGATCAAATGAAGGCAAGCAGTGCACAGCTGTCCAGTAAAACATGGAAGAGCAAAGGACAGACTGGGGCAGAGAACAGTAAAACCAGCTGGTAAAACACAGATGAGCAGAATTTCCATTTGTTAAACAGAAGAACACTTCTCAGTTAAAACCTAACACCCTGACAGTAATAAAAGGAGATGAGCGCAGACACCTGGTACACCAGTGAAGTGCCAAATGGCAGCCATACGGTAAAGCAGAAAACCTTTGAAACAGACACCTGATACCTCAATGAGTACCCATGCCACCACCTGGTGAAACAAAGAGTAGCCTAGCTCCTTGCTAAAGCCTGTGCAGAAGTGCCAAGAGCCATTAAACCTCAGTGATGTGTCTCTCAGAAGCTATAGCTGTCTACTGTGGATTATTGGCTGTTAAAAATAAGTGTTTCAGCAGTAAAGCAGAAGAGCTCGGCCTCAGCGTATTCCACTTGGAGCCAGCACTTGGGCATAAAGAGTGACAGCGTGTATGTACGCGCCTGTGCCAGCACTCCCTGGCTCTGCTGCCAGAACCGCAGAACAGCTGCTCTCCCCGTCTCCACTTCAGTCTTTCCATCGAGTGCGTTACAATGTGAAAGATGAAGTGACATCACAGCAGCCTGAAAAAAACTCACTTTCCTGCTGCCTGGCTGCTCCAGATTGCCTTCTCTTTCCTGCTCCAAAAAAAAAAAGTCACAAAACTGCTAGATGGCGCCTGGATAGTGAACAATTTATTTACGTCGGAGCCACATTTGATAAATTGTTTTGTGCAACTTTTAGATTGTGGAAGTGATCTGAACTGTGTGCAGTCTGGAAAGGATAATCAATGGCTTGCTTCTCCCCGGTGCAAATTTGACTTGTGTCTACTTCGGCTGTCTGCCATGTTCTTAAAATATGAGAATGCTGACAGCGAATTCCCCAAGAAGCCTCATGGCAGGTTTATTGGAAAAACAGCCTGCTTTCATTAAAATAGCAGTTGGATAACATAATTCAGATCTACTTTAAGGGGCAATTCAATGGTATTCCCCTTGGCCCACACCTATTAGACCACCGTTAAGTGAGGATGACAGGTCTGAACGTGTTCAACCTCAGGAACAGATAACACCGCTGTCGTCCCCAAACAAAGATAAGACATGGGGATTTGAACGGGCTGGAAAGGTCATCGCATAACAAGCTTATGTGGGCTTCATCACAACAAGAGCTGATGAGGCCATCCGTTCAAAGTGCAGGCAGATTAAGTGAGCCTCCTTTGGGTCTTGAAATAGCACGACCCAGTGGAAGGGCAAGCGAAAATCGTTGAACACATTAACTCCAACTAGGGTCTTGATTTGTTTAAAATGTAAGTTTTCAGAATAATCAAGTGTATAATGGAGGTAGTGGAAGCTAACAGTAATAGATTTGGCCTGCAGGTTCCACCTCATCACTGAGCATGTCATTTAAACTCAAATAAATAAGGAATCAATCAACGCTTTGACACATTATGTGACTTTTTCAGTTGTAGCCTTCATTTACATTGTCTTGGCATGTCAGAGGCAGTTGCGTGAAGCCAGGTTGCCTAAAGCTGATGTCTCTTTAAGCAACTGTTTACTTGTGTAGTATGTCAGATTTGCCAACCGCAGTCACTGATCTCGTCACTGCACTATGTCAAATTATATGACAAAATTGCAGCCCATGTCACATTTTTCGACTGAGCACCGATCTTCCATCACAGTCCCGCCCACCCATTTTTCCAACAGAGAACAGTGCGCTTGCCTGACAGAGCTGGTGTTATGTGAAGGGTTAATAGAGGCAATGAGTTCAGACGCAGTCTTGGCCCTTTATTTCTTTTTCCACTGTATTTTAGTATGTAAAACATGAGATATGAGACAGATAAGCTTCTCTTCTATTTGTGAGGTCTACAGCCCCTGTGCTGCCTGACAGAACTGCTGTTATACAAAGGGTTAAATGCAGCCACAGTCTCGGCTCTTTTTTCCATTCCATTTTAGTATTGTAACAACTCTAGTGGGCGTGCCAGCCACCCAACCTGACACAGACAGATGCTAGAGGCCCACTTTTTCTCGTCATCACGTGGGAAACGCCTTCCCCGTTTCCCACAGGCACAACTCAGTCCCACAAACACAAAAGCACACAATACTAACAATTCTTCTCTCTCTTTACTCCTCCTCGACAAGCTTCATCCACCTTCCACCCGACTCTGGCTCCCGGAGGAGTGGCTGCTGGCTGCTTTTATAATGCAACTGGAAGTGCTCCAGGTGCTTGATGACCTATTTGTGGCAACACTTCTGGGTATGGTGGAAGAGCTGTCTGTAGGGCTCAGCAGCAGCTACAACACCCCCTGGCGGCGCCCATGGATCCCAACAGGGCTGCACCAAACTCCAACTCTCATGAAGCCCTGTGGGAGTCCTAGGCACTGCTGCAATCCAGGGGGGCTGCCATTTAGCATTCTGGGGGAGGTACGGTCCTGACCAGGCTTGCTCCCCTAGTCCATACAGTGAAGAGGCATCCCACCCAGAAAGTATGTAAAACAAAACACATCAGACAGACAAGCTTCGCTTCTATTTGTGAGGTTCATAACATGTATGTTCCTTGCTGCTTGTCAATACATTATGTGCATTGTGCTTCTAGATGAGCATTCATTGGCTGTCAAATCTTCTGCACACCCAGCCCTCCCCTCCAACTAAAGATAAATTCAAACCAGCTTGATTTTATTGTATTGAGTAACAGACTAGTTGGAGTGAGTTGCTGGGTATGTCACATTAGTCAATCGGCTTTATAGGAGTGTGCCTCCAACTAGCTATGTATGTAAATGTAAATGAAGGCTATGACTGAAAATTGATTAAAAAAAAAACTCCAATTAGCTATGTATGTAAATGTAAATAAAGGCTATAACTGAAAATTTATTAAAAAATTGTGACAAAGGATTAATGCAACATCCCCAGCGACTCACTCCAAATAGTCCATGACCTTCTTTGATATAATCAAACAGGTTTGATTTTGTCTATAGTTGTAGGAGGAGGCTGTGTGTGCGCATGAGAACTGACGACCAATGATGACCAATCTGGACGTATAATGCATTTAACGCAGCGCCAAGGAATAAGGAAGACAGGTGCTTTGGACCTCATAAACAGAACAGAAGCTCATCTGTCTGAGGTCTCAAAATGGAAAAAGAAAAAAGAGGCAGAGACTACTGCTGAACTCGCCTGGAGCTGTTACCCCTTTTTATAGCACAGGCTCTGTCAGGCAGCAAGTTATTGGCCTGCCAGAAAAAGAGGTGACCATGACTGTGCTGGAAAGTGAGCATCCAGTCTCTAACTTAGACATAGGTCTTGATTTTCAGTTGCTTAAATTGACGTGGTCTGGTGATGCAATCTGCAATTGTGGTCAGCAGATCTGTCAAAGCCATGAGTGGAAGTCATGTAATGTGGCATCAGCTTTACTTAACAAATGTAAAGTAATAACAACAACAACATTTATTTATATAGCACATTTTCATACAAAAAAATGTAGCTCAAAGTGCTTTACATAATGAAGAATAGAAAAATAAAAGACACAGTAAGAAAATAAAATAAGTCAACATTAATTAACATAGAATAAGAGTAAGGTCCAATGGCCAGGGAAGACAGAAAAAACAAAAAAAACTCCAGACGGCTGGAGAAAAAAATTGCAGGGATTCTATACCATGAGACTGCCCAGTCCCCTCTGGGCATTCTACCTAACATAAATGAAACAGTCCTCTTTGGATTTAGGGTTCTCATGGAAGAACTTGATGATGATGGTCATGTAGACTTCTGGCTTTTAGTCCATCAATGTTGGAGCATCATGATGCTTTGAGTAGGTGGTGGTGGCGCAGGCCGCCACCACAAAGAAACCAGAAAAAGAAACAGAAGAGAGAGTAGAGGTCAGTATGGATTTTAGAGCCACCATGAATAGTTATTATAATGAATTGAACATACAGAGTATCAGGATTAAATTAAAGTGAGGTTATGAGAAGGCCATGTTAAATAATGTGTTATCAGCAGTTTTTTAAACTGCTCTACCGTATTAGCTTGGTGAATTCCTATTGGCAGGCTATTCCAGATTTTAGGTGCATAACAGCAGAAGGCCGCCTCACCACTTCTTTTAAGTTTTGCTTTTGGAATTCTAAGGAGACACTCATTTGAGGATATAAGGTTACGATTTGGAATGTGGGGTGTCAGACATTCCGATACATAAGATGGAGCGAGATTATTTATGGCTTTATAAACCATAAGCAGAATTTTAAAGTCAATTCTGAAAGACACAGGTAACCAGTTTAGTAACATCAAAGCTGGAGAGATGTGTTCGGATGTAATTCTGTAAGTGAACCACAAAAACGAGGTCAGCGCAGAAGTGTGCAACACCTTCTACTACAAATTGGCAAAGCTTAATTGTGTAAGACACTATCAGACCATCAAAGTGGCTTAGTGCTATTGTCTCATACATTCAGCATTCTCGGTTCACATTCCAGCTCCAGTTACTGTATGTGGGAGTTTATAAGTCCCCCAGTGGATTTGCAATGTGCTGTTCCAGTTTTCTCATGCATGTCCAGGTTATTTTAATTTATGATACTAAATTGTCCCCATTGTGTACATGAGCGGGCCCTGTAATGGACTCTTCAGGGCTGTTTCCAATTTTGCACAGATTGCTACTTGCATAAGCCCTGAAACCCCATGACACCATGACCCAAAACATGTATAAAGTACTGTATGTGTGGTCATTATCATTTTAATCCTGGCTCCACAATCCATTCTAACCCTTACTTTCTCTGACGTTCTTTATCCGGTTTTCTGTGGCGGCGATCTACTCCACCACCACCTGATCAAGTCACCATGCGGACCCTACATTGATGGATTGAAGGCCAGGTGTCCACATGACAATCATCATCTAACTCGTCCATGCGACCATGAGGACTGATCTAGATCATTTATGTTAGATAGAATGCCCAGTGTGGGCTGGGTGGTCTTGTGGCCTTGGAACCCCTGCAGATTTTGTTTTTCTTTTTTTCTCCAGCACTCTGTACATTTTTTACATTTTTTTTCTGTCCTCAAAGCCATCAAATCTTACTTTATTCTTTGTTATTTAATATTCCCTAATCTTATTTTTATATTTTTATTTTTCATAAACTTTCATTTCTTCATGTTCTATAGCACTTTAAACTACATCATTTGTATGAAAACGTGCTATATAAATAAATGTTGTTGTTGTATAGTGTGAAAGACAGCCAGAACACAGACAGAGATGGACTCAAAAATGTCCCACAACATCCGTTCTTATTTTTCTTCTTCAGTTCAATAGACACAGTTCACAAAGCACCACAAATAGCTCAAACTCACAGTCCTTTCTTTTACTTTCTTTTCTTTCCCTTTGCCGCCTCCACTCCTTTCATGGAAGTTCTATCCTCTGCCACCCGACTCCGGCTCCCTGTATGGAATTTTATAACGCACCAGGATGTGCTCCCTGATGACCTTTCTGCAGCGCTTCTTGGTGTAGCGATAGTGCTGCATGGACACCTGGAAGCACTCCGGGTGTACCTGGTTCCTGTTCCGGCAGCACTTCCTGCTGTGGTGGAAGTGCTGCAGTCCATGGCTCTGGAACCATTCAGGCGCCCCCTGGTGGGGGCAACTGGTCCCAGCTCCATGGTTTCCATGCAATCCCAGAGGGCTGCCATCTTGCATCCCAGGGTAGGAATTGGCCATCTCCCTGTCCCCTGCTTCTGCAGGTCTCTTGGTGGGGCAAGGTCCCCAACGTCTATCACAATAGATACACCCATTCATTTGCAAATCATTTGTACACCTCCTTTATAATTAAACTATTCTGCAACTGTTTATAAAGTCTGTTGTTTCACTTATGTGATATATACAGTATGTGATGTTGTGTTATGTGGTAAGCAGCTCCTGAGATACCTGGTTACTTCCACTACTTTAAGTACTGATAAATAAAAGTGATTCTGATTCTGATTCAAACAAGTGGGTTTGAAAATATTATAAGTTTTA
The DNA here is from genome assembly GCF_016835505.1 of Polypterus senegalus. Taxonomy (NCBI): domain Eukaryota; kingdom Metazoa; phylum Chordata; class Cladistia; order Polypteriformes; family Polypteridae; genus Polypterus; species Polypterus senegalus. The sequence continues at coordinate 200,797,311 of NC_053154.1, forward strand.
CTCTACTCACATGTTACGGATGTTTCAGAATTTATGCCTCTATTCACCATTTTGGTCCTGCTCATGATCATGGTTGGAGGGTTAGGAGGAGGCTGGTACTCATCCTGGCAGCACTGGACACTGCCAGACCTCAGAGACACACCAATCTATTGCAGGGCACACTGACTGCAGGTTAATTTACACACGCCAGTCAATCTAAGGAGCACATTCTTCCAATGGGAAAGGAAAATAAGAGAATAAGAAGGCCCAGAGAAAATTATTATCATGTATTTGATAGACTTTTTCTAAGGTTAGCATCCATGTTTTCAATTCATAGACAGGTAGGTTATGTGACTTTATGTCATCCAGTAGAACTAAACAGTGTAATGTCCGGTGGCTGGGTTACTACATGCTATGGCACAGCAAACACATAAGCATATGAAGAACATTCAACCTTAGTAAAGTCAGGGACTGGGCTTCCATCAGAACCCTGCTCTTCAGAGCTGTAAGGCAGTAGCGTTACACAGACCATTTTTTTGTTACATTCTGGCAGGCTGTGCAAACGGAAGCCCGTTTTCTCTTTAATGACCCTGAGTGGAGTAGCCTGGCTTTCCTCTGCTTTTTCAGAATTGCACAGCTCAACAAAACTCAACCGCCTTGGTTTGGCTTTGTCTGTTTGTCTAAAACTGCCAGTGACTGATTTAGGTACAATCTATGCAAGCTATAATGGGAGTCCTCACTTTAGACAGAGTCTATAAAAGCCAAGGGGTTCAAATAGATGTTTTGTGGACACCAAAGCCTGTTTTGGGAGCACTGAGTGCAAGTCAGGAACAAACCATGGATTGGACATCAAAGCTATCAACGTGTTTTCTTGACCTGCTTTTCCCCTCACACTGACACTCATTCAAACAGAAAAGCTCAGAGGTGTCATTCACCTGCTACACTCATCTCTGAGATATGGCAGAAAGCAGGAATGATTCAGACATGGAAAGAATGGGCAAAGTTTACACAGAAAATAGCAGGGCAGAGAATTGCAATGGGATCCCTGGACCCCATTACGCATTGGGCAGCGCTTAATTGAGAAATTGTCAAAATTTTTATTCAAATACTTTAAGAGTCATTTGTTAGTCAGTTATGTTAAATTAATTAAAGTATATATGTAAAAATGTTTTTCTGTATAGCACTAAATAGATTGTGGAAGGTTCTATTACAACCCCTACAAGCTAACTCTTAAGATGAATATTCTAATTATATCTTGTCATTCTGAGTAAAGAACAGATTAGAGTAATGTGATCCATGCTGAACGTACTGAAGCCTGTCTGAGTTCACCATAGAAATGTAACTTTAAGAGCGGGAAATTAGTGAAGTTTAACTTGAGAAAGCTGTGACTGCAAATGAAACCTCTTTTCCTTTTTTGACTTTTATTTTGAGTGTGTAGTATTCTTTTTCCTGAATTTTTGTGATCTGTTCTTTTTCAAAGTTTTACTAACCTTTTTAGAATGAACTTGATTGGACTTTTGTTACACATTTGAGTCATAGTTTATTCTGCTTTGCCAACTCAGAGTACTCTAGCTGCTTGATTTTGGAAACCTGAAAAGGCGCAGTTTCATATACAGATAGGCAAGTTCCAACAATTATTTTTCCTTATTCATTGCTGTATTAATATATGCTGTACATTTTTGGGAACTTGTTTTTGTGTTGCTGTAACAAAATTTTTTCTTTCAGAGAGTGCCTTTCTGTATTTAAATTTACTCCAACACTGCAAAAACTGAAATCTAAGCAAATAAAAAGTAATTATATTATGACATTAAATCATTATTTATTTATAATTATTTAGCTTACTTTAAGAAATCTTGTCAAATAAATTTTGCTTACCCGATTGGCAGATTTGTTTGCTAAATAAGAGCAAAACAACTCCCATTTCAAATTTTTTTTTATGCATTTACATTTTTTTGCAGTGCCAAGTGCTTTAAACATATAGAACTAGAATACGATTTAGACACTGGTAGGCTAAGTGAGTTATATTACGACTCAATGGGCAGATATCCAATTAAAAAATCCAGTATCCTGACTACTACGCTATGCTGTAGCCTGTTTGTTATTTTAAATATATTTTACTTTTTATATTTTATTTTTTATATGGGTACAAATATATTGTACTGCTGCGGTGGGTTGGCGCCCTGCCTGGGGTTTGTTTCCTGCCTTGTGCCCTGTGTTGGCTGGGATTGGCTCCAGCAGACCCCCGTGACCCTGTAGTTTGGATATAGCGGGTTGGATAATGGATGGATTAATGGATGTTGTACTGTTATTTATGTATGTTTATGGTTGTCTATATCAATGTGCTCTAACACATGGAGTTATCTGTTTGTCACTGTTACATTAGTAGAATGTTAAGACTCCCAAAGCTACATTGAACCAAGCTGGCACTTACCTAGACAAGCATCTTGTCAGAGCCTATTACAGTTTTTTGCTATCAAGCTAGCTTCTGGCACTTTTTCTTTCTAGTGGTGGTTTGTCATATTTTTTCTTAGGCATCATGTACTATTTTTGTATGTTTTCTTCTGTTTATTGAGATTTTGCTTCACATTTTTGGGTTTAGCCCTAAGTTTCTTTGTTGAGCTCCTGGTGTTCTGGCCTGGGTAACTTTTATAGCCTGCTCCATTATTATTCTTCTTTTGGCCAACCCTTTGAACATTCCTTTTCTCTCTATTGAGGTAAGAATAAAGCAAAAACAAGGATTAACCAACAAACTGATTTTGAAGGTAGAATTGCTCACATATTTTGCAGCTAATGTATGATTTCCACTTTAACATGCCATCTTTGTATTGTAGAATGTTACAGTTGTAAACGTACTGTGCTAAGGCTGCATTACTTTTGACAACTCCTGATTATAGCACTGGATTTTGAGGCCAGTCTGGACATTTTTCCCTCTTACACCCGGAAACTGAAACAATAGCAGCAGTGATGAGATCACCAAGACTATCTGTCTGATCTCAGCACTTTGCTCTAAGCTACACACATATTTCTTTGCTTGTGCTAAATTCATTGACATTAGTGTCAAAACAGACATTTACCCCGGAAAACTACAAATGTCCTAAATTGTTTTGTGACGATTTATTGGATTTTCTGTACTCCATGACAAATGATGGGTGGGTGCTGTCATACTACACAGCAGAAGTCTGCACTGCTGGTGTGTTTATAGTTAAACTGTTAGACTGCTAGAACCCATTTCTCATCAAGCCACTTCATCCTTTAAAATCAGCACAAAATCAGGATTAGGTTATGTGAAAACAGGCCTGAGCAGACTCTGGTCAACTGGAATGGCATGCAGGTGTCCAAAAATGTCAAAGAAGTTGGCAAATCAGTGCAACGGATCTTCACTTTCTGGAATCTGAGAACACAGGAGTACCTTTTTGTATAATAACTAAAGGGTAAGTGATTTGGAAGTTGTAGTGAGAGAAAAGGCATGAGGTAAATATTTACATATATACTAGCTGTGCTATCCTTCTAAGATGGGTTGAAATCTAAGTAATCAATGTAGGCTTCACTGTTTTCATTTGCAATGCACCATCTACTGAAATGTTTTTTGTAATGCATGTACAGTAGTAATTAAATGCTTTTCACTTTCCATTCCAACAGATGGTGCATCACAAAGCTTTGTAGAAATAAAATGCATTATCACAAATGTTTGTGACATGCCCTCTATTGGAATGACAAATGCAATGTATACAGTGCATCCAGAAAGTATTCACAGCGCATCACTTTTTCCACATTTTGTTATGTTACAGCCTTATTCTAACATGGATTCAATTCACTTTTTTCCTCAGAATTCAACACCCCATATTGACAACGTGAAAAAAGTTTGCAAATTTATTAAAAATAAAAAATACTGAGAAATCACATGTACATAAGTATTCACAGCCTTTGCCATGTGCATCCTGTTTCCCCTGATCATCCTTGAAATGTCTCTGCAGCTTAATTGGAGTCCACCTGTGGTAAATTCAGTTGATTGGACATGATTTGGAAAGGCACACACCTTTCTATATAAGGTCCCACAGTTGACAGTTCATGTCAGAGCACAAACCAAGCATGTCTCAGTTATGTGCCATTTGGTATGTTAATTATTGTAATGTGCCATCCATTGGAATGACAAACGCTATGCATTTTAATTCTACAAATGTTTGTGATGCGGCATCTATTGAGATGACAGAGACATACTGTAGCAGCCAGATGGACTCACAGACATACAGATACTTATAATTTTATTAAATACTAGCAAAATACCCGCGCTTCGCAGCGGCGAAGTACTGCATCAAAATTTTTATTAAGAAGAAAATTAAACCTTTTTAAACTGAGAGAAAATATGCCAATAATTATTTGTTAAGGATCTCTTTGTATACCACATTGTGAGTCTGGCCCTCCGGTTGTAATATGACCAAGCTGTGCACTGAGCTTAGTTTTGACCATGCAACGTACAGTTGGCCATGTGAACAGTAATCTTGTTTCAAATCTCACAGCTTGGATTGCTGCTGTCATAATCGGTTTGAGTTTCATGGTTTGTTTCAATTACGACAGTATTTGCAGGAATTGTGTTGAAGTGACATTCGGCATCTGTCAAGTGTTGTAAGCATACAACTGGTTTCATCGATAACTTCACATCCAGCTTTTGAGAGTTTAAACATTCATAAACATCAAAGAGTCCACTACTGAAATCGTCACCTGTGAATCTAAGATGTTTAAGAGGCATTGGCAGTTGTCGAAAGGTGTAAAATATTTGGCCATTTCGGTACACTTGAAAGCGAAAACCGAACAATTCAGCTGCAGCCATCAACTCACATGCAGATCCATAGGTGAAGGGCTTAAGCATTTCACTCTTCTAGTGCTCCGGTGTAGTATAATTATCTCCTGTACCATCATCAGTCCACACCTTGAACCTGTCCCAGTCATTCAATACATAAGACACAATGTTCCTCCGGATATCAAGAGTGAGTCTGATATGGCCGTGCAATATGTAACAAAGACAATGGAAAAGATAGGTGCCATCTCCGGGCATGGAAACCACTCAGTAAGTGACAGTTCTTTGATCGATGGTGATCACCTCGATAGACATGGTAATGGGGGTACGGTTGGAATAATAAAGGAAATGAGTACCTGAACAATGTAAAGTAAGACTAAAATACCTACACAATAACTATAATCATAATAAACGAACAATAAAACAGCAGAGAAGCCGTGGATTAAATAAAAAGGCTGCAGTTATCAGTAGGGAGACGTGAATCCCGTGGCGAAGCAAGGAAGGGAATGTAGAGACCGGAACGACGGACGGCCTTATATAGGCAGGCAGCCAACAACGTGGGAGGTTTTGGGATGGAGGACCCAACGCCGCCTCACACGGTGACCGAGCTGCAGGCTATGGATGTATATATGTACGTAAGTAGGATTCAGTTAGCATTGGGAATCCGTGTACCAAATTTCTTGAAGATGGGCCCATAAGTAACTAAGACTGTTGAAAAGTTCAATATGGCAGCCGACAGTGGCGCAATACCACCGAAATAAGTTCGTACATCGGTTTCGGTTAGAGTAGGGAAGCTGCCTACCAAATTTCGTGAAGATGAGGCCATAAATAAAAAAGTTCAACATGGCGGACGTTGTCGACCGTTATGACCATTATGTGTAGAATTTCGAAATGAAACCTGCTTAACTTTTGTACGTAAGCTGTAAGAAATGAGCCTGCCAAATTTCAGCATTCTACCTACACAGGAAGTTGGAGAATTAGTGACATTGGAAAGTTCAATATGGCGGCTGACAGTGGCGTCATACTACTGAAATAAGTACGTATATTGGTTTTGGTTAACTCAGGGAAGCCACCTACCAAATTTTGTGAAGATGGGGCCATATATAAGAAAGTTCAACATGGCGGACGTTGTTGACCATTATGACCGTTACGCTTAGAATTTCGAAATGAAACCTGCTTAACTTTTGTAAGTAAGCTGTAAGGAATGAGCCTGACAAATTTCAGCCTTCTACCTACACGGGAAGTTGGAGAATTAGTGACGTTGGAAAGTTCAATATGGCGGCCGATAGTGGCGTCATACCAACAAAATAAGTGCATACATCGGTTTCCGTTAGCGCAGGGAAGCCGCCTACCAAATTTCATGAAGATGGGGTCAGCCTTCTACCTACACTGGAAGTTGGAGAATTAGTGACATTGGAAAGTTCAATATGGCGGCCGACAGTGGCGTCATACCATCGAAATAAGTACGAACATCGGTTTCAGTTAGCGCAGGGAAGCTGCCTACCAAATTTCGTGAAGATGGGGCCGTAAATAAGAAAGTTCAACATGGCGGACGTTGTTGACCGTTATCGACCGTTATGACCGTTACATGTAGAATTTCGAAATGAAGCCTGCTTAACTTTTGTAAGTAAGCTGTAAGGAATGAGCCTGCCAAATTTCAGCCTTCTACCTACACAGGAAGTTGGAGAATTAGTGATGAGTGTGTGAGTGAGTGAGTGAGTCAGTCAGTCAGTGATGGCTTTGCCTTTTATTAGTATAGAAGATACTCTATATATATGAATATTATACATCTTACACAACATATACAGTAAGTTTAAAAAATCTCCAAAGGACTGGAAGCTAGCAAATATTATCCCATTATATCAAAATGTGATCACTCTGATCCAAGTAACTCTAGGTCAGTAAGCTTAATATGCATTACAGGTACATAAATAGGTGTAATTATTAAGAAAAAATTGATTTTAGAAAGCTTTTGGTGAGGCCCCACTGTGGGGTGGGAGTCAGACTTAAAAATGTGTGAGTCCAGGGCGCTATGTTGGAGGAGGGTACAAAATTTGCTTAAACACTGTTATCAAACAGCTACAGTGAAAGGAACGTTTTCAGAATTAAATAATGTTAAAAATTGTTTTTCTCCGGGGCTTCTGTTAAGGGTCGGACAAAGTTCCATTTTTCTTTTCAATCTCAACTTCAGTTGTTAAAATGAATAATATCCCTTGTTTTAACTTCATCATCTCCATGTTTTTTACCCCCTACCAGATACAAGTCCAAAGTAAAACCATTACTTTCTTAGTTCTTATGAAATGCTAAAAGACTGTCTCTTATACTTCTCAGCTTAATAAAATGCAGGCAGAGTGCTGCAGTGTCCAATCTTGACCTTGAGTTCTGTCACTGGGCATTCACCCTGCATCCTGTCTGGCTCTGGTTGTGTCCTCCTTCTCATCCACTTGCATGGCTCCTTATGGAATCTGCCACTTGCTCACTTAAAGATCTGCGGTCAATCTTGTTAGAGCTCAAAACATCAAGGCTGCCTTTAGGGTCACTGCTGTCTTATACTATTGATTTATGGCATCATGCTGGGAAACTTTTGAGGGTGTCCTGGCTTGCAGGATCCTCATTGTAGAGGACCCGACTGGCTGGACCAGGCCTAGGGGATCCCCAAGTAACACCTGGCTGCGGCAGATAGATGGTCATTTCCGAAGGGTGGGACAGGACCGTGTGTATGCCTTGGGGGTTGACAACCAGGACCCCAAACTACTGTCTTGTTGTGTGGTGAGCTGCCTCTCCTGATTCACGGTGTCATTTATGTTCCCTTGGTTTATCTGGCACCTTCCCTCATACTGGCATTGCCCTCAAGTCTTCTCTTTCTGGTTACAGATAAGCCAATTTCTCTTTTTATCTCTGTCTGTAAACAACATATTCTTCAAACTTTGTGTTTTGTAAGCAATTAAAAGTTACCTCTTACCAATATGAGCTGCTCTATCCTGGCACTGCAGCAATCAAATTACTTCTTGTATCTTGATGGAAATCTCCCGAGCTCCTATCTTTTGACAAATTCTTTTGGAACTGTATACCTCTTGGTTTAATGAAGCATCTTTAGATTCTTTTGAGAACTGGCCCACTTCAGACTCAACAATGAAAATTCTATTATTTGATTCCCATCAGCATCACAAATAGAGCATACTTGGCTTTTCTTTGGCAGTGCGCTTAATGCTTTTGTTGTCTAATTATTGTCCTCCTCTTCATCTATGTGCATCTATGAGTTGAGTGGATTTTGTCTCAGTTGTTAGGTCAAGTTCGACTCAGTTGATTGAGCTGCCTTGTAGGACATCCTGAGGCTTCACAGCATCCCCTTGAGGTTGCTGGATATCATGGTCGGCCTGTACACTGGTACTGTGAGTGCTGTGCAGAGTGGAGGCAGAACCTCTGCGTTTATCCCAGTTGATTCTTGGGTTCGTCAGGGGTGTATTCTTGCTCCTAATCTGTTCAGTGCTTGCATGGACTGGGTGTTGGGCAGGGTCGTGCGGTCCAGCGGCTGTGGGGCATCTGTTGGTGAAGAAAGATTCACGGATCTTGACTTTGCTGACGATGCTGTGATCTTCGCGGAGTCAATGGAGGCTCTGATCGAGGCTTTCGAGAGACTAAGCGAGGAGTCTGAATGTCTGGGCTTTTGAATGTTCTGGATAGAAACCAAGATCCAGGCCTTTAATGACCTCTTAGGCACAGCCATCAGCAGTGTGTCTATTTGTGGAGAGAGTGTTGACCTTGTCAAGAGGTTTACTTACCTTGACAGTTACATTCATGTCTCTGGTGACTCTTCCTATGAAGTCAGTAGACAGACTGGGGGAGCACAGGGGGTCATCAGGTCGCTGGAAAACGGTATGTGGTGCTCCCGATATCTTTGTAAAAGGATGAAGGTCCAAATCTTTAGAATCCTGGTGCTTCCTGTCTTGCTATATGTTTGCGAGACATGATGCATTGCCACACCCACTACACAATGAAACAACTTGGGATCCCAGTTTGCAATCCCCCAGGCAGACACGCGGTCCAGTCCCACCCTCCGGAAATGACCCTCTATCTGCTGCAACCAGGTGTTATGTGGGCGACCCCTTGGCCTGGTCCAGCCACTCGCTTCCCCAACAATGAGGATCCTGTGAGCTGAATCGCCCTCTGGGAACACATGGCCGTAAATGCCTTAACTGACGCTTCCTCACAATGCAGGTAATGTGCCTCATTTAGAACTCCATGAGCAACAGCTCATTCAACAGAAAGTCAGACCAGCGGTACCCAAGGATTCTCCAAAGAGACGCAGTACCAAAGGAGTCCAGTCTTTGTCTCAGGTCACTGGATAGCATCCATGTCTCGCAACCATATAACAAGACAGGAAGCACCAGGACTGTAAAGACTTGGACCTTCGTCCTTTTGCATAGATATCGGGAGCGCCACACACCACTTTCCAGCGACCTCATGACCCCCTATGCTGCCCCAATCTGTCTATTGACTATATAGGAAGAGTCACCAGAGACATGAATGCCGCTGCCGAGGTAAATAAACCTCTCAACAAGGTTGACACTCTCTTCATAGAGACACACTGCTGATGGCTGTGCCCAAGAGGCCATTAAAGGCCTGGATCTCAGTTTTTATCCAGGACACTTGCAAGCCCTGACACTTAGACTCCTCGCTCAGTCTCTCAAGCACCCCGATCAGAGTCTCCATTGACTTCGCGACCATCACAACATCATCAGCAAAGTATGTTGGTGGAGATTCTGTTGGATCGTATGCAGCGATGTCATCAGATTAAATAAATAATAAAGTATTACACATAGAAAGTAAAAATGTTAGATTTGGAAACACAATGCAAAGTTTAAAACATGAAAGTGAATCTTTTGCAATGATGTCATCAAATTAAAGATAAATATGGTAAACCACATGAATAAAAACTATATAATTCAAAACATTAAATAAAAAACAGTACAGTAACTAACAAGTTCCAGACACCTAAGACCAGACTCCACCTAGCAGGAAGCTAACAGTGTTTCAGCAATAAAGAGTTGAATTGAAGGAGTGTTGTAAGGTGATCTGCCTATCCATCAAGTTCTAATGTGGAGCTGCATAGGCAAGGTGCCTGTTCTAATAGCACTTGTCACAATGCAAATGCCAGCCCTGGCATGGACACCCACCTGCACAGGCATGGGAACCGCTTAAACTTGCCAGTTGAAATCTCATTAGATTTTTTTTTTTCTTTTTTGAGAAATTAGGTGAATGGCAAGCTTTGAAATGCTTTAATGTTAGTGGAATATGCGTCTGTTAGAGGATGTGGGTGGAAATCTGATGTTCCCGAACGTGCAAACACCACAGAAACAGTGACCATGCCAAAAGTCCAGCCCAGTCTCATGGAATGGCGACACAGTTGTGCTGGACAATGTTCAACTGTGATGCTTGTTAAAAGTTTTGAAAAATCTTAAAAATCATGAAGGACCAGTTTGCTCATTTCTCAGGCCTGTACTACACAAATGGTGTCTTCTCCCTAAGAGTCACCTAAGTTCACTGCAGTCAGGTCATAAAATCAGATATTTACAGCCTCCTGGGTGTTACCTGAAACTCTTTATAAGATTTTACAGCAGTCATACTTGGTTTAATTTATGTGGACTGACCAGCCATCATGCCAAGCAATTACCAGAACAAAGGCATGAATCAGCGAGGTGATGCAAGAGAACTGGTCACTTCATTGTTTGAATTCAGTGGAGGGTTTCAGTGAAGCGCAGGTTCAGACATCTCAGCAGAGCTGCTTAGTCAGAAGGCTTTACCTGAGAAAATGAAGAAAAAAAAGAGAAACCCCCTATGTAGAAAACGTGAAAATCTGTAAGAACAGGAAGTTTCGAAACTACCAAAGCAGCTCCCCACTTCTCCAGTCTTTGAAGTCTGAGACCTGCTCTTTGTGGCCCATTAGAAGGGGAAAAAGCCAGTGAGTCTTTTCATGGTGATTTTGTTTTAAAACAGGAAATTCCCTGATTTTATTCAAAGAGGACTTTTAATGAGCTCAGTCTAAAGGCCATCTGGATAAAATTTCCCGTCTGACAGTTTAGTGTTCTCTTCTCTCCCCAGCTTCGTTTTATTGGTGTTACATTCTTGAGAATTTTTTCCAGCAAAAAAAAAAAAAAAATGTGAATAAAGGAAAAAGTATACCATGTACAATTGAGGGTAGCTGGATGTTTGTCTAAAATGGAAAACTTCAAAAAAGTAGGCCACGCAAAGTGGAACTTCAATAATATGTGCACATCAAAAGAAATATTTTCAATGTTTTAATGTAGTGAAAAGTCAAGCAAAATGACACCTTTTATTGGCTAACTAAAAAGATTACAATATGCAAGCTATTGAGGCAACTCAGGGCCTTTCTTCAGGCAAGATGTAATACAGAAACTGAAGTTCCCTGTGTTTATATACACACTTAATGCAAATTCTTTCACGGATATTGCAAGTCAAATGTAAATGGTGACAATTCTAACGACACTAATGTGTGTAACAACGCAAAATAACAGAAAATAATCTCACATCTTACTGGTCATGTCGTCGTTTTCATCTTCTTAATAAAGACACAAATGCACCCACCGCCGTATCACCCATTCCTCAGTAATGACAGCAATACGGCCCCCATTTTCATTCCATTCATCATTAAAGGCAACAACACCCTCTGCTCCCATCTCAGCACACATACAAATATTGACGTTCCCACACCTTACTGTTCACCCTGATAAAGGCAATAAGGAGACAAACATGCATCACAAACCAACTTAACTCCTTACCTTAGTAATGACACTAACAGCCCAATTATCTATCGCTGTGACACACTGTAGGTTAATAATCAAAGCCTCTGATTTAGATGAATAAGATTGACAAGTTTGTTTGGGTAAATGGCCTGTTGTTACCCAAAAATTTCTAATGTTGTAATCTCACTAATTCTGACTTCACTCTTCCTCACACCTTAATCCTGACCTCAGTGAGGAAATTAACACCCTCACTTATATTGACTGCTTGAGCCTTATTTTGTACAGCGCCCTTATCAGTATGCAGCATCACATGTTGATTTATGAGCAACCCAGATTAAATAAAGTATGAAGTACGTTTTTACCTATTGGGCTGACTCCTTTATCCAAGGTGACTTACAACATTTATAATACGATTGACTGCATTTATTTTTGTTTTCCAGTTGTAGCTGAGGCACGTCAGGTGACTTGCTTAGGGTCACACAGTGTCAGTATCAGGATTTGAACCCACACCCTCAGGGTCTGAAGTCTAAAGTCATAACCACTACAGCACACTGCCTTCCTGAAACACTCACTCTAGCTACAAATATAAAAAACAGCTACAACACAAAACAGTACTAGGGTGTTGTACCGTGTTAGCCATTAGAGATGTAGTGAGAAGTCAAACAAAATGACATTTTTCATTGACTAACTAAAAAGATTAATAATAAATAATAATAATACATTTTATTTATATAGCACCTTACCCATGATCTAGGCACTTAGAGAATTTAAGAAAGGACGGCAGGGTATACAGCGTATAGCATTGTACAAAATAAATAAATAAATAAAGAAGATTAAGACAGTAAATTCAGAGAGAGCCTAACCGGCAACAGAATTGCTGGTCTAGCACACACACACACACACATATACAGGTTACATGAGCATCTCGACATAGAGGTAAACTGAGAGAAGGGGAATGAAGTCAAGTACAGCCAAAAGCCTTCTTGAACAGATAAGTTTTGAGTTGTTTTTTAAAAGAATAAAATAATTCATGGAGTCAGCTGACCTGATTAATTTCGGTAGGTCATTCCAGAGTCTGGGCGCTATACAGCTAAAGCCCCTGTCACCCATGGAGTGTAGATTAGTGTGGGGCACAACAAGATTACCAGAATTGGAGGACCTTAGTGGGTGGGCAGGCACAAAGTGGTGGAGAAGGTCACTGATGTAGTTTGACGCGAGGTTATTTAAGGCTTTGTAGGTTATTAATAGGATTTTATATTCGATTCTGGAAGACACGGGGAGCCAGTGAAGATGGAGCAGGATGGGTGTGATGTGCTCGCTGCTGCTGGTTCGAGTAAGGACACTTGCAGCCGAGTTTTGAATAAGCTGGAGCTGTGATACAAGATTTGAAGGGGTACCTGCCAGCAGCGAGTTACAATAATCGATGCGGGATGTGATAAAAGCATGGACAAGTTTCTCAGCGTTAGAAAAGGAGAGGAAGGAGTGAACACAAGATATGTTACGGAGGTGAAAGTAAGAAAGTTTCTTAATGTGATTTATGTGGGCGGAATAAGAAAGGGAGGAATCAAAAATGACACCAAGATTCTTTGCAGTAGAGGCAGGTCTGATTAGATCACCACCAAGATTGACTGGGGAGGAGCTCATTTTATTAAGTTGCATTTTAGTTCCAATTTGCAAGAGTTCAGTTTTGTTGCAGTTTAATTTTAAAGAGTTCTGCTCCATCCAGGTTTTAATTTCACTAAGGCAGGTTGTGAGCTGAGAAAGTTCCACTTTTAACATTGAAATAGAGTTGAGTATCATCTGCATAAAAATGATAGCCCAGTCCATAGCTACGGATAATATGGCCAAGGGGAAGCATATAAATACAGAAGAGAAGAGGGTCGAGGACAGAGCCCTGAGGAACTCCTTGTGTGACTGGCACTGAGCTGGATCTGCTGTTGCCAAAACTAACAAACTCTTGCCTATCAGTCAGATAGGAGTTGAACCATTGGAGGGCAATGCCAGAGATACCCAGCATGTTCTCCATTCTGGACAGTAGAATGTCATGTCTGACAGTGTCAAATGCTGCACTGAGGTCTAATAAAATTAATATGCTGGTTTATCCACAGTCTGCTGCCATAAGCAGATCGTTGGTTACCCGTAGCAGAGCAGTTTCACAGATGTGTCGCGCTTGTGTCGATTGCAATATACAAGCTTTCGAGGCAACCCAGGCCCCTTCCTCAGGCAAGATCTTGAGTTGCCTCAAAAGCTTGCATATTGTAATCTTTTTAGTTAGCCCATGGGTGGGCAAAGTCATTCCTGGAGGGCCGCAGTGGCTGTGGGTTTTTGTTCCAACCCAGTTGCTTAATTAGAAAACAATCCTTGCCAATAATTACATTTCATGGCTTGTTAGTGCTTTAACTCTGCTATGTCAAGTCATTCTCATATCCTAGATTTTTTTTCCATTCTAAGGATATCATCCAAATACTTTGAAGTTTAAAATGGATGGGTAATTCTCAACCCTTCACTTTTTTCTCTTCTCTTTCCTTCCAAGTATTTAATTAAACCAAATAGTGCACGATAAATACACACAGGTGGAAAGTGGAACAAGCAAAATGGATAACTGCTGATTTCTTTTGTCATTTGCATCTTATTGTTAATAAGGAGCAATTAAAAACCGAGAATGCAGCTGTTTAAGACTTAAATAAGCAATAAGGGTTCAAAATCTTAATGAGGGAGACAACTAAAAATGATGCAGAAGTGTTTCTAGAGTAATAAGTGCTTCTTATTAAGCAATTGGGTTGGAACAAAAACCTGCAGCCACTGCGGTCTTCCAGGAATGACTTTGCCCACCCCTGAGTTAGCCAATGAAAAATGTCATTTTGTTTGACTTCTCAATACAAAACAGCAAAAACAAACAAAACCAAAAAAAAACCAATCCAGGAAGGGCTTGAAAATTTGCCTGAAAAGTGAAATTACAAAATGGTATAAATGGATACTTTTTAAAGGTAACATTCCAAGTCAGTATAGTTTACCGTGATGACGCTTCCTGTTTCCTAAATAGGATGGTGGCACCCAGCTTACAGTGTCCTAGTTGTGCTCCACAAATCTCCACAAATACCAATTGAACTTTTGGGAACAGTAAAGTTTAGTATTAAAATGTTAGGCAAAAAAGTTCTGACTTCCTTCCTAGCTTTTTTGTATTATTTGGCTTGATTTCTGGTATTTCGTCCCTCTTGCTCACTCTTCTACTCTAAATTTTGCCCCTTTGTTGACTCATCGCCTGGTTTTCTTGTCTAGTCATTTGGCCCGTGTGCTGTTAATATCATTAGATATGAAAAGATATAAAAAATACCCTACTAGTAGGAACCACAAAGTATTAACTGTGATTTTGTTTAAACATTAAGAACAACACTGCCAAAATATCTTGAATGTCCAGTGAGAAGTCAGGCAAAATGACACCTTTTATTGGCTAACTATAAAGATTACAATATGCAAGCTTTCAAGGCAACTCAGGCCCCTTCTTCAGGCAAGACATAATCTTTTTAGTTAGCCAATAAAAGGTGTCATTTTGCTGGACTTCTCACTACATCCATAATGGCTAACACAATACAACACCCTAGTATTACAGACATACAAGACACTTGAATATCCAGCAAAGATTTGCATAACAGGGATTTGAAAAAACAAGAAGACCTTCATCAGCAGTCCTTGAATTTCCAACAGGTCTACAGTGGGAATTCTGAAGTGTTGGAATAAAACTCTTTCTGTGCTGTCAGCAGGGGTTTTCAGGATGATTTAATATGTCACTGGAAGCAAGGGTAGAAAGGCCAAAGGAAGGGTGATGTGCTCACCGTATCTGACTTGATTCTGCAGTCTGGCAGCAACGTTCAGAGGTCCACAGTCTACTGCTGACTCAGAGACACTGACACCTTTATTCTCTCCTCATTAAATTCACTAACACCCCCAATTATAGTTCTTTAAAAAAAAAGTCAAAGGCACCCCACTCATGCAATATTCCCCATGTCAGCAATATGAATGGCACCAGCTCCTCTTGTTTCACTCTACTCCCTAATAATGAGATTAACACCTCCTCTCACTACCACACTGCACTTTCTAACGATGTCACAAACACACCTCACATATCTCTTTCTTCTCAGGACTGTGGTGACAATAACACTCCACTTATATCTCACTAACAATGCCACAAATGCTTTCTCACCACATATCTCAATAATGGCAACACTCTGTCATTTCAACTCCAAATCTCATCAATAAAAAATTTACCCCGTGCCGTTGTCTCATTGCAGACAGTGTGGTGGGGTGGGTTATGCAGTAGATTTTAACCCAGAAAGCTTCCAGTGCACTTCTCATGTTCCACTCACTGTGTGACAAAGTCACCTAATGTACCTGAAATCCAATTTAAAAAAAAAATAACACTGCATGCTAGGCTTGTAAGTGACTTTGGATAAAGGAGTCAAATAAAGGTAAAATAAAAATAATCCAACATCTCGTTTGTTAATGACAATACAGCCAGTCATGTCTTACCACATGTAACTGGTGAACTTCACGCACATCTCCGTAACTGTCCAGAAATGAGACCAGCACAGCCGACCTGTAAAACTCCACTTCACTCGCAGCACCTCCCATAGGAATGTAAAATCAAAAAAGAGATCTCCGTAATATCTTTCTGATTTCTCCTAGACAATAATGAGATCAGAAAGAAATAAAATCGAGACGTGTTGTTTTGTCAAATGCTTCTCAGATGTTTCGCTTGAGACAAAATATCCCGGAATTTTAACAAGCGTCTCCTCTTGAGCTTCATCAGAGATATCAACAAAGTCACACAGGGGGCTCCGATTTTCCAAGCAGTGCTGACATTTCAAAGTATTTGCATTGTGTTCTCAGTAATATCTGGTGAAATATGTGGACAGTTTTAAACATTTTACTATGATTACAAATATGTAGACCCTGCTTCTGAATAATAATATTAGCTGCTCTAACTTATATTGCTGTGCTCCAATTAGATCATTCTAGAATACAAGGCAGGCAGTGTTGCATAGTGGTTAAGGCTTTGGACTTCAATCCCCAAAGGTGTGGTTTCAGATCCCACCACTATGCGACCATGAGAACGTTACCTCACCTCCCTGTGCTTCAATTGGAAAAACCAAAGAAATGGAACTGATCGCATCTCAAATATTGTAAGCCACTTGAATAAAGGCATTAGTCTGATAATAAATAAAAAATATGAAGTCATGATAGAGATTAAAACCAGACTAGAAGGAGATTGCACAAAATATAACATACTTTTCAAACCAAATTCTCAGTATTGTCTCGTTTTTACCTCAGTTGTATCTTGCGTCTCTTTTTTGTCTAAAGCTATTAGGAGTTTTAGGAGAAACATCTCTGACAAAGGTGATCCTTATATGAAACATAAACGAGAATTTACTTTTAAATGTCATGAGCAATCAAAGATCAATCAGCCTTTGAGCAGTAAATTTATCCTATGGGCTTAGCACTTAGAACATCTGTCAAGGTATTCTAAATGTCATACTTCTCACTCACTACTACCATCTACTGTAACTATTCAATTATCATGGTATATTCAAAAAGTTCATGAAATGTCCTTTAAAATTATTTAATACATCTATATAATTTACTTTAGGAAATGACAACAGAAAAGGTGCCACATTTAGAACTCCCTCCACTTTTGCAATTTAATGAAAACAAAAATATATAATGTAAATATTTGTGCTTTTCCATGTTTGGCTCAAATAAAATTAGTCATCAAACCTAAATTCCCAGAAGCACAACTCATGTAAAGAGCACCTGGCTGCACTGCCCCCTCACCCACCTCCTAATACTGAAGCCTAACAAGTCACCACTGACTACCAGACTGCACTAAAATCCCAAAGCTGGCAGTAAATCGGCTTTGCACCATTAACATGTCACAAAGAGTTATGAGCTCATAAAGGGCCCATGATTGGTATAACATACAATTCAAACGGAAACAATAAAATGGCAGAGTTGTGTTAGTTGTGAATTGTGGTCAAGGGGTCAGCGCCGAAGAAAAGGGCCTGCATGTTAGAATGCAGTTCTTCAAGTGGACAGACACTTCAAGTGTGCCAAAGAGCAAATAAACTCCTGCAGACTAACTTTAGACTTCCATGAGCAGTCAGGTACCTGGGAGATCACAATGTCACCTGCATGCAGGTGCTTCCCCCTTGTGGGAACTTTAGAAACAGCTATCCAATCTGCTGTTGCTGCCACCTCTCTGCTCCACAGTAGGTTCACACGGGCAGGGCAAAGAAAGTGAATTTGGTTCTCACCAGATTAAAAAATTATTTTCTTTGCTTTCTTACATAATGTATTTTCTGCCAGATATCAGCTTTTCCTTTATTTTTATATAAGAGCTTTAATTTTGCCACATTGACATTAAAGTTAGGTTAGTTGACCTTAGCCATATGCACAGTTTTTTCCCATTTCATCCAAACTGTAATTCTTTCCAAGCTGTGATGGACTTCCTTTCACACTCTCTGGCTAGTGCACTTCTCATCATCTGGATATTCAGAATTTTTAGAATTCACTGTTCTACAAAGATACCTACATTTGCATTTTTTTTTTAATTTAGATAGATAGATAGATAGATAGATAGATAGATAGATAGATAGATAGATAGATAGATAGATAGATACTTTATTAATCCCAAGGGGAAATTCACATACTCCAGCAGCAGCATACTGATAAAAAACAATATTAAATTAAAAAGTTATAAAAATGCAGGTATAACAGACAATAACTTTGTATAATGTTAGCGTTTACCCCTCCTGGGTGGAATTGAAGAGTCGCATAGTGTGGGGGACAAAACAATCTCCTCAGTCTGTCAGTGGAGCAGAACAGTGACAGCAGTCTATTGCTGAAGCTGCTCCTTTGTCTGGAGATGACACTGTTCAGTAGATGAAGTGGATTCTCCATGATTGACAGGAGACTGCTCAGCGCCCGTCACTCTGCCATGGATTGTCAAACTGTCCAGCTCCATGCCTACAGTAGAGCCTGCCTTCCTCACCAGTTTGTCCAGGTGTGAGGCGTCCTTCTTCTTTATGCTGCCTCCCCAGCACACCACTGCATAGAAGAGGGCGCTGGCCACAACCGTCTGGTAGAACATCTGCAGCATCTTATTGCAGATGTTGAAGGACGCCAGCCTTCTAAGGAAGTATAGTCGGCTCTGACCTTTCTTACACAGAGCATCAGTATTGGCAGTCCAGTCCAATTTATCATCTAGCTACACTTACAGGTATTTATAGGTCTACACCCTCTGCACACAGTCACCTCTGATAATCACGGGGTCCAGGAGGGGCCTGGGTCTCCTAAAATCCACCACCAGCTCCTTGGTTTTGTTGGTGTTCAGGTTTAAGTGGTTTGAATAAATTTAAATGGATTTTCAGTGCATTGGGTATTATATTGCTTTGCCTTGGCTATAATAATAATAATAAAAATAATAATTCTTTATATTTATATATCACTTTTCTTGCTACATAAGCTCTTTTTATAGTGAGCATAGTGAGTGGGGAGCCACTTCAATCACTACTAATGTGCAGCATCCACCTGGATGACACGATGGCAGCCATTTTGTGTCAGTACACCCACTACGCAATAGCTGTTAGGTGGTGAAGGGGTGAGAGATAGTTAGCCAATCAGAGATAGGGGATGATTAGGGTCCAGAGTGACCATACGGTAGTGAGCAATTTACCCAGAATATTGTGATAAACCCTAATCTTGCAAAGAATGACCATAGTTTAATGTCTCATCCAAAGGATGTTGCCGTTTTTTTTTAGCACAGTGCTCCCATCATTGCATTGGGACATTGGGCTCCATATTCAGGCCTCAGAGTAAGTGCCCCTTTCTGGCCTCACCAACAACTCTTCCAGCAGCAACCCACGCTTTTCCTGGTTGGTCTCTCATCTAAGTACTAGCCAGGCCTGAACATGCTTAGCTTCAGGTGGATGACCTGTTCTGAAGTGAACGTGGTATGACTGCTAGAAAGGTTAAAGGTTAAAGGATAACTGTGCACAAATCGTAGGAAGTATTACTTCACACAGAGACCCATGTGCACTTTTGACCTTTACAAAAAGGACTGAAAAGGTATGTAAAACTAAATGATGTTAAAAGGTTCTTATGTGCATTCTTCTTCAATTAAATTATCCAGCATTTTCCTTAAATGTTCCTTTGTCCTCATGGGGTGACTTTCTTTGGATGCGCCACTAAGCCTTTATGGCACTTTTAAGGCAAACAAATTCAACATGAACTCATGTGAACTACCTCAACTACATAAAGACTGGCGAAATATGTGTATCACTTTAGATTAGGTGTCCCAAATATGCTGTACTTACCATATAATTACCTGTATCATTACAGAGTAACTACAGTAGATGTTATTACCTTGTACTGTGTAATACAATGTAAAACTACTCAGTACTAAGTACTCAGTTGTAATTGTTATTTTACAATTTATATATACACGTACTTATAAAAACTGTGGAATAACAATTGCAATTGAGTACTTAATTATATTGTTACACTGTATTACACAGTAAGTCCCAGTGGTGTAGCTAGGGTCGGGCAGAGGGGGTGGTCCGTACCAGGCAGCACATTTTTGGGGGTGGCATTATTGGCCAAAAGGCTTAGTTCAATTCATGTGTAAGGGTTTGGAAAAATGTCACTCATGAATGAAAAAAGTAAAATTCTCTGATGTTTATCCACAAGTGCTTCAAAAATAATTTTCAGACTGTTCTTTTGTGATGACATCAGACACGGCAATTGAAATTTATCAGGCAATAACAAAAATAAACATAAACATTACACTGTGTGAACATTGCCCCGGACACATACAGTCTGACACACTCAAGTCACCCAACACGCGTTTATTTTTCATTTCTACTTTACAAAAGTCCATGCTCACCAGCCCCAATACCCCTCAGTCCAGGCCAACACAATGCCTTCTCTCTTCTTGTTCATTCAGGCCACCTCCTGCATTCTCCAGACCTTGCCCTATCTTCCACCCGACTGTTGTCCCTTCTGCAGGGAGGCGGCCCCTTTAAATAAGCACCCGGATGTGCTCCAGGTGTGTTCCCAGCAATCTCCCACCGACACACCCCAGTGTGGTGGAAGTGCCGGCTGTCTCCCGGCTGTCTCCTGGTGTGGCGGAAGTGCTGAGGTCTAGGGTCTTCCTGGTATTGGGGTCCCCCTGGCGGTAACCTCGGGTGCCTACAGGGTTGAGTTTCCCAGCTCTTTACCCGAGGCCTCCAGGGCGGTCGCCCCCTTTTGGTCTGGAGGAGGCACAAGCCCTCCTCCTGTCTTCTCAGGTGTCCCAGCTGGGTACCACCTCCATCCGGGTATGACAACTGGTAATAATTTCTAGGAAGATAACAATTAATTTACAATTTATAATTTCGTTTTGTTATCAATCCGAATGCGTTCTTGCTCTGCGCAGAAAACATCCCCACCTTTCACTTGTACACTACACTGGTTCTGGTTCTGGTTTTCGCAGTGTAATTATATTAAACTAATCATTAGAACACGGCTTATCAGTTCGGCTATTGTGGTCTATGGCCGGCTTGTCATCACGGCCAGTACCCCCAGGCCGCCAGATGGAGTGCTCCCTGCAGCATGGAGGTGTCCCGGATACCAGCAGGGAATCATGGACTATGTAGTTTTCTCCTACAAACCTGCTGGATACCCCCAGGGGCCAAGAGAGGACACTGCAGGGAGGCCCAGAGAGTCGTATGTGCCCTATAACCCGGAAGTGCGTCAAAGCGATAGCAGAAGTGACATACTTCCGGGATGAAGAAAAGGACTTTTTATCTGACCCAGAAGTGATAAGGAACCATAGACTGAAGGATTGGAAACACTTCCGGGTCAGGTACTATAAAGGACTATGGGAAATCCCCAGACGTTGAGCTGAGCTGGGTGGAAGGGTGGCAACGCATCTGGGAGTGTGGAGGATTGATTACTGTGATTATTGCTTTATTATTAATGAGTATTGTGGATAGGAGGGTGCTTTGTGCACTGTTGTTTATAAATAAAATTTACTTTTGGACTTTTATCTGGTGTCTGGCGTCTTGGACAAGGGTTCAAGGGAGCGATAGCACCCCCAATCAGTCACAGTATACTATATTCTTGTCTATTTGGTGCTTATTAATAATTATATGGGAAAAATTCTTGCTGTTTCTTTATATATGAATCTATGCAAAATTTATCTTAATTGTTCTCTATGCATTATTGTAATTTTCTATTTAAATAGGTTAACATATTCAGATATGTTGGAGAGCGGCAAATTGCAGCACAGCCCCCCACCCCAGCGCAGCGCGAACTCTAGCTAAGCCATTGGCCACTGGTAGGTACAAGTTAATTACAATAACAATAGACTCTTAAGAGGCGTGGCCACCATTACCTCACCAGTAAGGAACTGCCCACAGTCTATAAAGGCAGGCTGTGAGAGTGAGCTCTTTGCATTTCACTTGAATGCACTTTGGTGGAGTAGAGTTGTGTGTTGTGAGTATTGCCCTTATTTCAATTTACTTGGCTTGTTGGAAATGATGCCTGTCTTTGGATTTCAGTTACTGGAGTTTTTGATTCTTTTTTTGTTACATTTTTGTGTATTTTGATATTTTTTCATTATTGTCAACAAATCATTTTTTATAATAAAGGTTATCTTCATTGCCCATTCTTACAAAAAGCCAGGGTGAAGTAGGCATTGCAGTAGGCACTCAGGCTGCCTGGAAAGGAACCTTATCTAGACAGGCTCACATTTCTAATCACTTTTGAAATTCTTCTGTCTTTGATTCCAGATATTACCTTTTGCTCAGCTTTTGACCATAGTTTTTGTCTAACATTTTGGCACAGATGCTCAGTATTTTTGATCTTCTGTTTAACCTCCTGGCTCACTGTCAAACCTTGGCTGTTTTCAGATTTAACATTATCTTTGGATTTAGATTTTGGATTTCATGTTGGTTAATGTTCATTTTTGGGTTACCTCTTTGCTTGGATATATAATCACCTTTTTGTCAATAAACTTTATGATTATTAAGAAACTATTTTTGTTATACTGGGCTAGGGTTTTTTATGGTTCCCCCATGTCTTTCTTTTTGTTGTTGGTGTACTAGCCAAAAAGCCTGTTATTTTAGTTTTTGAGAGTCAAGTGTGTTTTTACAATTGAGGCATGCTTTTGAATTTGAAGCCTTCCTTTGAGGTTAGTGATTCTGCAAAATCAAGACACTTATGGCTGAAGCACCTCAGAGGCCTAAGTTAGTTTTAAGTATTCTACATTAACAGTAAGATGTGTGCATTCATTGCACAATGCTGTATTTTGAGAGGAGCTACTGCATGCATAGCATTTTGTTGATGAGAAGGAAATAAGGATGTTCATATATTTCATATGCATGCTATAATGCACTTTATAAACTCAACTATTTACTACAAAAAGTGGCAGAGTGTCTCTAAAAGCTGTGCAGGTTATTGTTCCCTGGACTAAAGGTATGGGCTACTATGACAGACCCCAAGGATTAAACCTCTTTAGAATCAATATTTGGACAAGATGATTCGCTGTGGCGACCCCTAATGGGAGCAACCAAAAGAAGAAGAATAAGAAGTCTTAAACTGAGAAGGCTGCATAAGGCCCTTATACAGGTTTTCAAAACTCTCAAAATTCAAGTATTCAAAAGCTGATCCACCAGAATACATTCAATTAAATACTGAATCACTGACCTAAGCACACCTAAAATTAATGGGTCATAGGAACTTGGAGAAAACTATTGAGTCATGTTGTTTAAGCAGAAACTTTGACAAGCATCTGGGTGTGAAATTGGAATAACTTAGCTATTAGTTAATCAAATAGGCTTGATGGACAGTATGGTCTCTTTTCATTTGTTTTTAGCAGAATGATGTGGCAATGGACTTGCAATCATAAATTGGCTGATTCAAGTTCTACCACAAACCTGAGATTACAGAAAGGTGAAACTGGGCAGTGAAAATCCAGGCTCAAAAAATTAGGTCGGCCATCACTGTCTCAGCAAAACAGCATGGGAAACACCGAGTACTGCTTATAAAGCAGAGACCAGTTTCAGAAAGACATAATAATGAGGAAGCAGGATATTTAATTTTCTGGGTCTGTCTTTCTCTTTAATTTCTAATCGCATATTTATTTCAGTTCCTTAAGTGCAGCACCAAAATGGATTCTTTGTGTTTTTCCTGGCTGGAGTTTGTCGCATCCAAGGGACATATTTTCAAAATCTCATAATATGTCAGAGTTGTCATGACTCATTGAGAGTGTGGAATGAAATTTGTTTGCCATGAATTAATTACAAACACACACACATACACACAGAATGTACTCATTGACATCAGTGATCCCAAAGGAATAAACAAAGAGAAAAGCTTGCACTAAAATGTATTGTGTCCTGAAAACCTGAAGTACAATTGAGTTTGTTTCCTGTAATTTGTGCTAAATAAAATCAAGAAGTGATCAATGAATAGAAGCCATGTTAGGCTTCTGACCAGAACTAGTACCCTTCTGAAAACAGATGTGGCTTGACAGGCTGGGTGTATCTCCAATGATTACAAACTGATTCTGTTTCAGTTGGCAGCAAAAAGTAACAAACAAGTTTGTGTCAGAGGTAGAGTCCAGAAAATAATCAGAATCAGATTTTTTTTTTTTGGTTTAAATACACCTGGAAAACCTTGAAATTTCTTGGGTCAGGGGAGTTGAAACTTAACAGTCCAGACAAAGAGTCTTGAAGTTTTGGTAGAAAGTCCACCACCACCAAGTTTACAGTTGTTTATGTCTGAAGGAAAATTGAACATCACTGGTCGAATGCTGACTTTTTTCTGTTACTGCAACTTTACAGACTACTTTAATGTATGTCAGTAGTGATCAGCATCGGTCCTGGAGGGCCACAGTGATAGCAAAGTTTTGTTCCAACTCAGAGATGTCTATTACTGCTGATAAAGCACTTATTTCATTTTAGATGTCTTGCTTATTAACATTTCCCACCATTAATTACTTAATTTAGTCTTAAACTGCTGTATTCACTGTTTTAATTGCTCTTTATCTACATAATAAAAGCCCAGCGCGCTGTCCGTGTCCGCGTTCCTATTGGCTGTATAGCCGCCCCATAGAAAAGCCCCAGTCCGTCCGCTCTCAGAATCCTCCATTCTTTCCCCTTTGCTTTTATTTTTCCTGTTCCCGAAAATCTTTTCAAAACAAAAGTAAACAAATAGACACAGCGTCACATTAACATCTTCTACCCTCTGCCTATTAAATTATCAATAGAATGAAATAAAAAAATCACGAAAGAAACAGAAACCACAACCTACCCTTACAGCGTCCACTGCGCTTCTGGCGTTACAGCCAAACATGTGGTGTATGCAGGTTATGAGGTGTGGCGCTAATTAATGCCCGTACTACAACAGATTATAGTGTTCATATACTATTAACTATTTACAGGGATCAACTCTTTTGGGGAAGTTCATAACAAAAAAAAAAAAATGTAATTATAAATAACATGTGCACTTGAGTGTTTCGAGCCCCGCGTCTGAGTCGGATGGTTCCCCTGTTCACCAATTCCTGTGTTTCACTATGCCCACTATCCCTTTCCGTCTTCAGCTACCCATGTGCACTTGTATGGAGGAGACCTTACGGAACAATGCCGAAACGAAGCGCGACTAAACCTGCTGCTCCGAGAAAGGACACATTACAGCGTGATCACGAAGCAAAGAGGCAAAGGCGTGACAGTCGCTCGCAACAAACGGACACTCAGCATTCACACAGATTAGCTCAACGACGCGTCTCTGCCGCACAACGAAAGGTGACTGAAACCCCTACAGAGAGAGAAGACAGATTACACCGTGACCGTGAAAGAAAGAGGCAAAAGTGTGACAATGAGACACCCGATGAGAGGTCTTTGGGATTGAGTCCATCAACTGTGGTCATCCAACGCGCAGCGTAGCGCATGCCAAGTTGCTAGTTACCAATAAGATACAAAGGAACCAGCAGTTGGGTTGGCACCCTGCTCAGGATTGGTTCCTGCCCTGTGTTGGCTGGGATTGGCTCCAGCAGACCCCCGTGACCCTGTGTTCGGATTCAGCGGGTTGGAAAATGGATGGATGGATGGAACCAGCAGTTCTCCATCAAGTTTGTTTCCATTTACACCTATGTGCTTTCAGGAAAGAAACTGAAGATAAAAAAGTGAAGGACTGAAAATTACTTCAAATCATTTGGATGATATCCATAAAAAGGCAAAAAAAAAGTCTGTGATATATGAATGACCTGACAACGCAGAGTTAAAGCACTAACAGCACCATGAAATTAAATACAATCTGCAATTGGCAAGGATTAGTTTTTCATTAAGCAACTGGGCTGGAGCCAAAAATATCAGCCACTGCGACCCTCCAGGAGTGAGATTGACCTCCTTTAATGTACATGAACCACAAAGTCAGGATGGAAGTGCATGGAGTACAGTCATGTTTTTTTGAAGGCTAAATCTAACCATTTTTTCCTCAAGTGGGATGGACAGTGATAGCATGTCAACTTTCCAGGTACACTGCTCTTATAGGTAACTTTTTACTGACAGGCTCAGGGCATTAAACCTGTTTAGTCAAAGTCATCAAAATTCTAAAAGGGATCGATAAAGTAGGTCTAGTAATAAACAGCAAATCCTGTTCTAGTAGAAATTAACTAGAGATGTAGTTAAGACTGAAGCATTTTTTCATACAAAGAGCTGAGGGACAAACTACCAAGTCATGTAATCGAGACAGACAGCTATTAAAAAAAATCTGGATGAGATACCAGAATCACTTAGCTATTAGTTAACCAAATGAGCTTAATGGGTTCAATAGTCTCCTCTTATTTATCCAGCATCTTAAGTTTTTAGAGTACACTGTGTTACTATAAACATGCATCCATCCATTATCCAACCCGCTATATCCTAACATAGGGTCACGGGGGTCTGCTGGAGCCAATCCCAGCCAACACAGGGCACAAGGCAGGAAACAAACCCCGGGCAGGGCGCCAGTCCACTTCAGACTATAAACATTGGATTTTAAATAACAAGGAATTGTATATGTTATTGATTCCCCACAGTGTAGTAGGAAAGTATTACCAGAAACAAAAAAACAATGTGAAATAATTAACATTAACATAATTAACAAAGCAATAAAAACAATGAACATAAAAAAATAAAATAATTTTCAAGGAAATGAGATGTGGAAAAAGTATCAATAATAACAAAAAATAAACTAGACATGAAAATAATTTGGACAGCCAGTCAAGCACTAAACATCCAAAAACTTATACTACTAAATCTTAACTTCCAGGTTGTGTTGCTGGGGATGCTTATCTCTGGCCATATTCACACATGCTAGTAAATCCCTACTTAGGGGGGCTAATGATTTAATGTTTCGTAGAAATCAGATTGGTACAGTCGTGGCCAAAAGTTCTGAGAATGACACAAGTATCTGCTGCTTCGTGTTTTTAGATCTTTTTGTCAGATGTTTCTATGGTATACTGAAGTATAATTAGATAGATAGATAGATAGATAGATAGATAGATAGATAGATAGATAGATAGATAGATAGATAGATAGAGTTTATCAGAACTACAACACCTGACATGCCTTGTCGGCACCCTTGTGGGCCCCCGAACATGGGTTTGCTGCCATCTAGTCTCCTGGGGGAGACAAAGCCCTGTGTAAGCTGTTTCCCCAGCCCTTCCTTCCAGAAGGTGTCCCAGCTAGGTAAGGATGACGGCCGTCTCTCACAATTGTTAAAGGCTTAGAGATCCTTTCAGTAAGTCTGATGTTCCCAAAATAGGTTCATATTGAATTAATTTACTTATTTCCGAAACAAAACAATAAAAAGAAGATTAAAAGAAAAAAGAAAACAATGAAGAATGATTTAGCTGTCACAGTTTGCCAACAACACAACTGGTCTCATTCAACAGACATGTAACAAATTCTTTTAATAGCTTTTATAATTAGATATATTTCAAAGACTAGACAGTCAGCTATTCAGCTTAGTAAGAAAAAATTTTGACTTTCATTGAAAATGTCAACTGACCAACTAAATGACTGATTTATTGATTGATAATCACTAAGTTAATGAGTGATTGGTAAAGTTTCGTAAACAAAACCAGAGGTTATGGTTAAAGAAATCTGTTGTGCTGGTAAAACATGAACAGAAAGTTTTTATTTATTGCAGACATAGATAAGTGCACACACATGCACACACATCTATACTAATAAAAGACAAAGCCCTCACTAACTGACTGACTGACTGACTGACTGACTGACTGACTGACTGACTGACTGACTGACTGACTGACTGACTGACTCACTCACTCACTCACTCACTTACTCACTCATCACTAATTCTACAACTTCCTGTGTAGGTAGAAGGCTGAAATTTGACAGGCTCATTCCTTACAGCATACTTACAAAAGTTAAGCAGGTTTCATTTCAAAATTCTACGTGTAACGGTCATAACGGTCGACAACGTCCGCCATGTTGAACTTTCTTATTTATGGCCCCATCTTCACGAAATGTGTTAGGCGGCTTCCCTGCCCTAACCGAAATCGATGTATATACTTATTTCGGTAGTATGACGCCACTGTCAGCCGCCATATTGAAATTTCCAACGGTCTTTGTTACTTATGGGCCCATTTTTAAGAAATTTGGTACACGGGTTCCCAACGCTAACTGAATCCTACTTACGTACATATATACGTCCATAGCCTGCAGCTTGGTTGCTGTGTGAGGCGGCGTTGGGTTCCCTATCCCAATGCCTCCCATGTTGTTGGCTGCCTGCCTATATAAGGCCGTCCGTTGCTCCAGTCTCTACATTCCCTTCCTTGCTTCGCCACGGGATTCACGTCTCCCTGCTGATAACTACAGCCTTTTTATTTAATCCACTTGGGAAAACTACTAAATCTTAACTTCCAGGTTGTGTTGCTGGGGATGCTTATCTCTGGCCATATTCACACATGCTAGTAAATCCCTACTTAGGGGGGCTAATGATTTAATGTTTCATAGAAATCAGATTGGTACAGTCGTGGCCAAAAGTTTTGAGAATGACACAAGTATCTGCTGCTTCATGTTTTTAGATTTTTTTGTCAGATGTTTCTATGCTATACTGAAGTAAAATTACAAGCATTTCATAGGTTTCAAAGGCTTTTATTAACAATTACATTAAGTTTATGCAAAGAATCAATATTTGCAGTGTTGGCCCTGCTTTTTCAAGACCTTCGCAATTTGCCCTGACATGCTGCCAATCAACTTCTGGGCCAAATCCTGACTGATGGCAGCTCTTTGTTGCATAAGCAATTCTTGGAGTTTATCAGAATTTGTTGGTTTCCTGGCCATGGACCCAAAATTTCGATGTTTTGTTCCCAGAGCCACTTAGTTACCACTTTTGCCTTATGGCTCGGTGCACCATCACGCTGGAAAAGGGCATTGTTTGTCACCAAACTGTTCTTGGATGGTTGGGAGAAGTTGCGCTCGGAGGATGTTTTGGTACCAATGAAAAAAACTGAAGCAGCAAACTTTGTGAAAACCAATACTTGTGTCATTCTCAAAACTGTCGACCACGACTGTATGCAATTGTTGCCTCCATTTTCTTCTCTGTGTCCTGCAATGGCACTTAAAAGTCTTTGTTACTTATGGACCCATCTTCAAGAAATTTGGTACACGGATTCCCAATGCTAACTGAATCCTACTTACGTACATATATACGTCCATAGTCTGCAGCTCGGTCGCCGTGTGAGGCGGTGTTGGGTCCCCCATCTCAACGCCTCCCACGTTGTTTGCTGCCTGCCTATATAAGGCCGTCTGTCGCTCCCTTCCTTGCTTCGTCACGGGATTCACGTCTCCCTGCTGATAACTGAAGCCTTTTTATTTAATCCACGGCTTCTCCGCTGTTTTATTGTTCGTTTATTCCGATTATAGTTATTGTGTAGGTATTTTAGACTTACTTTACATTGTTCAGGTACCCATTTCCTTTGTCGTTCCAACCGTACCCCCATTAACATGTCTATCGAGGAGATCACCATCGATCAAAGAACTGTCACTTACCGAGTGGTTTCCATGCCCGGAGATGGCACCTACCTTTTCCATTCTCTGTGTTACATATTGCATGGCCATATCAGGCTCACTCTTGATATCCGGAGGAACATTGTGTCTTATGTATTGAATGACTGGGACAGGTTCAAGGTGTGGACTGATACACAGGAGCACTATAAGAGTGAAATGCTTAAGCCCTTCACCTATGGTTCTGCGTGTGAGTTGATGGCTGCCGCTGAATTGTTCGGTTGTCGCTTTCAAGTGTACCGAATGGTCAAATATTTTACACCTTTCGACAACAGCCAATGCCTCTTAAACATCTTAGATTCACAGGTGACGATTTCAGTAGTGGACACTTTGATGTTTATGAATGTTTAAACTCTCAAAAGCTGGATGCAAAGTTATCGATGAAACCGGTTGTATGCTTACAACGCTTGACAGATGCCGAATGTCTCTTCAACACAACAAGTCCTACAAATACTGTCGTAATTGAAACAAACCATGAAACTCAAACCGATTATGACAGCAGCAATCCAAGCTGTGAGATTTGAAACAAGATTACTGTTCACATGGCCAACTGTACGTTGCATGCTCAAGAGTAAGCTCAGCACACAGCTTGGTCATATTACAACCGGAGGGCCGTACTGACAATGTGGTATACAAAGGGAGCCTTACCAAATAATTATTGGTATATTTTCCCTCAGTTTAAAAAGGTTTACTTTTCTTCTTAATAAAAATTTTAACGCAGTACTTCGCCACTGCGAAGCGTGGGTATTTTGCTAGTATATGTATATATTGACATGCGTGCGTTTTAGTGGACTGCCCTCAGGGCTTCTCTAAGGTATGTGGTACCACCCTGGAAAGACAGGGGGCGCTGGTGCTAATCGTGTCCTCTCCTATTCCCTCCATAGCACTGAGAAGACTCCCAATGACAGCACCTGACTTCACCTCTTCTGGTCTCCTGCCTCTAAATCACAGGATTGTCGGAAGGAGGCATCACTCTGTGAGCAGAGCACACCACAGGATGGAACTCCTACATACCTGATGTTTCAGAAAGTAATCCTAACTTTGAAGCCCTTATTAGACAATCTTGCTTGTGTGTTTATTTTAACTGCCTTCCATTTTTTTTTGTTTAATTTCTGTTCGAAGTAATTAGTGTTTTCTCACTACTAATTGCTACTAATTTTCTCACTAATATACATACAACAAAAATATATATTGTTAAATTATTAGACTCGACACACTCAAAAAGGTTTCGGGCAGCCACCGGTATACTTTCCCTGACTGCAAAAAGAGTTTGAAAATAGTATTGATGTGCATGGATTGGAGTCAGTAACTGAACTGAGGATGGTTAGAAAAGATGGCGGTTTTAAATGTCTAGACAGGAAGTGGCGAAGTGAACCTGGAAGTGATGTGCTTCTGGGGTTGCCTCTGGAAGTGATGTGCTTCTGGGAGCCAGAACTGGAAGTGATGTCTTCAGAGTTGGATCAGACAGGTCTTCCCATATTTTTGTCTGCAGAGGCAACAGAAGAAAGGTTAGCGCACTCTGCCACCCCCTGACCTGGCGTGGAATTACCCTCAATTAGTCCATACAGCTCCCTCCTATTCACACGTGTAACAATATATATACTGTGTTATATAAATATACTGGACATATATACAAATATATACTCTACAGTATGTACTATAAAGTACTTTTGCACTCTTAGTGCCTTATGACTGTGGGTTGTGAGAAAACACGATCTTGTCTTGAGATTTCTATCTGCTTGTTACTGTTCTCCCTACCAAATGTCTTTTCTGATGCCCTCTGTAACATTTCAACTGCTTGTGTTTATTACTTTTTTCAGCTGCCACTGTCATTTCTTAATAGTCTTTTTAAATAAAGAACTATTTTTAGTACACTACCACACACACACACACACACACACACACATATACAGTTAGGTCCATAAATATTTGGACAGAGACAACTTTTTTCTAATTTTGGTTCTGTACATTACCACAATGAATTTTAAATGAAACAACTCAGATGCAGTTGAAGTGGAGACTTTCAGCTTTAATTCAGTGGGTTGAACAAAACGATTGCATAAAAATGTAAAGCAACTAAAGCATTTTGTTTAACACAATCCTTTCATTTCAGGGGCTCAAAAGTAATTGGACAATTGACTCAAAGGCTATTTCATGGGCAGGTGTGGGCAAGTCCGTCGTTATGTCATTATCAATTAAGCAGATAAAAGGCCTGGAGTTGATTTGAGGTGTGGTGCTTACATGTGGAAGATTTTGCTGTGAACAGACAACATACGGGCAAAGGAGCTCTCCATGCAGGTGAAATAAGCCATCCTTAACTGTGAAAACAGAAAAAACCCATCCGAGAAATTGCTTTAATATTATGAGTGGTAAAATCTACAGTTTGGTACATCCTGAGAAAGAAAGCAAGCACTGGTGAACTCAGCAACGCAAAAAGACCTGGACATCCATGGAAGACAACAGTGGTGGATGATCGCAGAATCATTTCCATGGTGAAGAGAAACCCCTTCACAATAGCCAACCAAGTGAACAGCACTCTCCAGGGGGTTGGCGTATCAAAATCCAAGTCTACCATAAAGAGAAGACTGCAAGAAAGTAAATACAGTGGGTGCACTGCAAGGTGCAAGCCACTCATAAGCCTCAAGAATAGAAAGGCTAGATTGGACTTTGCTAAAGAACATCTAAAAAAGCCAGCACAGTTCTGGAAAAACATTCTTTGGACAGATGAAACCAAGATCAACCTCTACCAGAATGATGGCAAGAAAAAAGTATGGAGAAGGCGTGGAACAGCTCATTATCCAAAGCATTCCACATCATCTGTAAAACACGGTGGAGGCAGTGTGATGGCTTGGGCTTGCATGGCTGCCAGTGGCACTGGGACACTAGTGTTTATTGATGATGTGACACAGGACAGAAGCAGCCGAATGAATTCTGAGGTGTTCAGAGACATACTGTCTTCTCAAATCCAGCTAAATGCAGTCAAATTGATTGGGCGGCGTTTCATGATACAGATGGACAATGACCCAAAACATACAGCCAAAGGAACCCAGGAGTTTATTAAAGCAAAGAAGTGGAAAATTCTTGAATGGCCAAGTCAGTCAACTGATCTTAACCCAATTGAGCATGCATTTCACTTGTTGAAGACTAAACTTCGGACAGAAAGGCCCACAAACAAACAGCAAATGAAAGCCGCTGCAGTAAAGGCCTGGCAGCGCATTATAAAGGAGGAAACCCAGCATCTGGTGATGTCCATGAGTTCAAGACTTCAGGCTGTCATTGCCAGCAAAAGGGTTTTCAACCAAGTATTAGAAATGAACATTTTATTTCCAGTTATTTAATTTGTCCAATTACTTTTGAGCCCCTGAAATAAAGGGATTGTGTTAAAAATTACTTTAGTTGCCTCACATTTTTATGCAATCTTTTTGTTCAACCCACTGAATTAAAGCTGAAAGTCTCCACTTCAACTGCATCTGAGTTGTTTCATTTAAAATTCATTGTGGTAATGTACAGAACCAAAATTAGAAAAAAGTTGTCTCTGTCCAAATATTTATGGACCTAACTGTATATATATATATATATATATACAGCGCATCACTTTTTCCACATTTTGTTATGTTACAGCCTTATTCCAAAATTGATTAAATTCATTTTTTTCCTCAGAATTCTACACACAACACCCCATAATGACAACGTGAAAAAAGTTTACTTGAGGTTTTTGCAAATTTATTAAAAATAAAAAAATTGAGAAAGCACATGTACATAGGTATTCACAGCCTTTGCCAGGTTTCCCCTGATCATCCTTGAGATGTTTCTGCAGCTTAATTGGAGTCCACCTGTGGTAAATTCAGTTGATTGGACATGATTTGGAAAGGCACACACCTGTCTATATAAGGTCCCACAGTTGACAGTTCATGTCAGAGCACAAACCAAGCATGAAGTCAAAGGAATTCGCTGTAGACCTCCGAGACAGGATTGTCTTATGGCACAAATCTGGGGAAGGTTACAGAAAACATTCTTCTGCTTTGAAGGTCCCAATGAGCACAGTGGCCTCCATCATCCGTAAGTGGAAGAGGTTCGAAACCACCAGGACTCTTCCTAGATCTGGCCAGCCATCTAAACTGAGCGATCGGGGGAGAAGGGCCTTAGTCTGGGATGTGACCAAGAACCCGATGGTCACTCTGTCAGAGCTCCAGAGGTCCTCTGTGGAGAGAGAAGAACCTTCCAGAAGGACAACCATCTCTGCAGCAATCCACCAGTCAGGCCTGTATGGTAGAGTGGCCAGACGGAAGCCACTCCTTAGCAAAAGGCACATGGCAGCCCGCCTGGAGTTTGCCAAAAAGCACCTGAAGGACTCTCAGACCATGAGAAACAAAATTCTCTGGTCTGATGAGACAAAGATTGATCTCTTTGGTGTGAATGCCAGGCGTCGCGTTTGGAGGAAACCAGGCACCGCTCATCACCAGGCCAATACCATCCCTACAGTGAAGCATGGTGGTGGCAGCATCATGCTGTGGGGATGTTTTTCAGCGGCAGGAACTGGGAGACTAGTCAGGATAAAAGGAAAGATGACTGCAGCAATGTACAGAGACATCCTGGATTAAAACCTGCTCCAGAGCACTCTTGACCTTAGACTGGGGCCGACGGTTCATCTTTTAGCAGGACAACGACCCTAAGCATACAGCCAAGATATCAAAGGAGCGGCTTCAGGACAACTCTGTGAATGTCCTTGAGTGGCCCAGCCAGAGCCCAGACTTGAATCCGATTGAACATCTCTGGAGAGATCTTAAAATGGCTGTGGACCGACGCTTCCCAGCCAACCTGATGGAGCTTGAGAGGTGCTGCAAAGAGGAATGGTCGAAACTGGCCAAGGATAGGTGTGCCAAGCTTGTGGCATCATATTCAAAAAGACTTGAGGCTATAATTGCTGCCAAAGGTGCATCTACAAAGTATTGAGCAAAGGCTGTGAATACTTATGTACATGTGATTTCTCAGTTTTTTTATTTTTAATAAATTTGCAAAAACCTCAAGTTAACTTTTTCACGTTGTCATTATGGGGTGTTGTGTGTAGAATTCTGAGGAAGAAAATGAATTTAATCCATTTTGGAATAAGGCTGTAACATAACAAAATGTGGAAAAAGTGATGCGCTGTGAATACTTTCTGGATGCACTATATATATATATAATATATATATATATATATATATATTGTCGCAGGTGGCTGGGTGTGGTCGGCAATCAGCCACCTATTTAAGGAGCCGCCGCCCTGCAATCAAGGCTGGAGTTGGGTGAGGAGGAGGACAAGGTCGAGGCAGAGGAGGCGAGGCGAGGAGAAGCCCGAGTGCTGTGTGAAGAGGACTGTGTTTGTTGACTTTGGGGAACTGGGGGTTTGGTGGTGGTGCACTTAACATTTGTGACTTTGTGTTAATAAACGTGTGGTGATGGAGCAAATGGTGTCCGCCTGTGTGTGTCCGGGCCGCTATATTTCACAGTGGCGTAGCCGGCAGGATGCTCCACCTGGGTCGAGGTGGGGACCTGTATCCCAAAATATTTCTGTGAAAGGCCTGGCACAACAGGGGAGCCCATCCACGTGCCGCAGGGGTGGCGTGCACCAAACCCCGCAGCAACAAAGTGCTGTATGGACCATTGGGGGTCCATTGAAGGACTTTGTAATTAAGGGACGGCTCACCGATGCGGAGCCCAGGAAGGGGGCTGCCAAGAAGGTGAGGCTGGGGCTGTGGAAGCCGCAGCAGCAGCGATGCCGCCCGGAGAGACACTCTCCAGTGAAAGAGGATAGCGTGAAGACCGACCAAAAGTCCCTCCTCAATACAGGCACGGGATTGGACAGCGTGTCCTGTTCTCTCGCCAGCGGTTGGTCTAAGGCGAGAGCAGGGAATGTCCATCTCGTGCACCCAGGAAACCCGAGTGGGCCGCAGGGAAAGGCCCATAGACAGCAGTCAGTCAGTGGAACCACTCCCAAGGTAAGCCCACCGCCGGCTGCTTCTCTCTCCTTGGCGGCTGCGTTACAGGAGCTGCTAGAAGAACTAAGCCTTTTGCTGTAACCGCCGGCCGAGCGATGTGCCCTCCGGGCGGAGACGCTGGACTCAGGAGGGATGGCAGTGGCGTCGGGTCAAGAGCCGCAGGCAAGAAAGGATCGGCGCACTGCAGGAGCTCCTGGACGGAGAGGTACAGTGGGGAAGGTAGGTGAGACCGACCCCGTGAAGCTCCGGATGACAGCGGGGCTGGGTCTGCCCTCTTACAATGAGCAGATCCAAACTGCCGCGGTGTCCCAAAGTAAGCGGAGGAAGCGGCTTGGGGAAGCCAGTTCCTCTGACATGGGAGGACGTGTCGCTGGCCCGCAGCGTGGGAGGTGGACACAACGCCTGAGCCCACTAGTGGCTCTGTTGCAGGGACTACGGACTTACCGTATGGGAAAGCCGAATGTGGAAGCATCTGAGGGTCGATCGGAGTGGAGAACGTTGGCCCAGCTGAGAGGACGAGGCGAGGGGCTGCGTCAGGGCAACGTCCCCACCCCTTGTTTTTCTGTTTTATTTACAGGCTCGGGCCCTACGCTGCACTGTGTCGACTTGGTGCCGAGGCGTCTTCATCCTCATGGAATGGTCCGCTGATCCTGGGAGGTCTCAGCTAGCGGGGGAGTACTGTCGCAGGTGGCTGGGTATGGTCGGCAATCAGTCGCCGCCCTGCAATCAAGGCTGGAGTCGGGTGAGGAGGAGGACAAGGTCGAGGCAGAGAAGGCGAGGCCAGGTGAGGCCCGAGTGTTGTGTGAAGAGGACTGTGTTTGTTGACTTTGGGGAACTGGGGGTTTGGTGGCGGTGCACTTAACATTTGTGACTTTGTGCTAATAAACGTGTGGTGATGGAGCAAATGGTGTCTGCCTGTGTGTGTCCGGATCGCTATATTTCAATATATATATATATATATATATATATATATATATATATATATATATATATATATATATTATGAAGGAGCTTGCAGACGGTCTGGTATCCTTGGTTGGTGAGGTGCCTTTCATGGTCAGGAAGCTACATTAACGGCTGGGTAATGGTGGGCTGCCTGCCACAGCTATACACTCTCCCATATCAGGAGAATCTAAGTAGCTAATGAGTAAATCACACCATCCATCTTCAGAGCTGGCGGTGGCTTTCCTGGCCTCATATGTGTGACCAAGAAGTGCTCCTGGAGTACATGTTTGGCGTAATGGAAGTACTCACAGGTCCAGCTTTAAAAGAAGTTTCCCTTTGTCAATTTAGATGAGAGAGTAGTAGAAACACGGACTCGCCAGGATTAGATAAGATGGAGGTAGTGGTCCCAATCTTATTATTAATTGTCTGCATTATTTAAACAGAAAGAATAAAAGTGTAGTGTTTTGGACCTGAACCTTGGTCTGTTGTGCCTGAGGACAGGGGTACAAGACACACACAAGTAACATGACAATCACATGCTACTTCTTGTCTTTGGTAGAGTTATACCCTCTGTGTAGAATGAGACAATAAGCCAGTAGCTTCTTATTACCAGCTCCGTTCAAAGCACACAACAACAACAAAACAACAGAGAGAACATGAGTACATCTAAAGCAGGAGAAACCTGGGTGCCAAAGTTAAGTAGACCTTGAGTGAATGATTATATTTTTAATAAGAAAATTATATGATTTAAAAAGTATGCACCTGTATTTAATACATCTTACAGTAGGTGAGGTGAACTGACAGCTTCAAACTGGTCCTGTGAGTATGACTGATGCCCATCTAAGGTTGATTCCTGCCTAACACCAGATCATGTCACTTGCAGAAATTCTCAGATGATTCTGCACTTAATAGGTGTATTGATAAAGGGGATGAGACAGAATATGGGACTCAGGTAGGGAAGTCAGTTTCTTGGTGCAAAGAGAATTGTCTTCACCTTAACATCAGCAGAACCAAGGAACTGGTTATTGGGTTTCACCACACCAAAGACCCTCTATGTCTGGTCACTATTCAGGGAGTGGATGCTGATGTGGTGCACTGTACATATACTAGGGGGTCCAGTAATGACAAGCTGTACTGGTCTATTAAAAGAGAACTAAACTCTTAAAAATAACAGTTCTTTATTGGCACTTTGTAGTTCTTAACTGGGTTGTGAATTTTTTTTTGTAGAACCATTGCTTGACAAAGCACCATTTCACTCTGGGAAAGTTTCTTTGAATATGAAGTTGGTTCTTTCTGCTTTGAAAAACTTCCTAATATATGGAAACCAATTAAATCTTTAATGAATGTATGGTAGGCAACCTAGCAGGACACTGACAGGTCAAGAAAACCTGAATGTAGCCACCAGCAAGAGTCCTTTTAAAATTTGACCCACCAGTATTTCACAAATCTGTTACCATCTGTTCACGGGTATTTGCTGTATAGACCCTGTTACAGATCTAAATAAATAAAAAGGTCTTTGTGTGGAAGGGCCTTTTGGGTACCAAAGATGGTTCCCCTATAGCATTGTTCTGGAGATCCACTCTTTATTTGTAAGAGTGTATTTAAGAAAGGGCAGAGCAGACACTCTTTTTAGGGGCCAGTGCTTCTTTAATGTGGGCGGTGACATCCTTTACAAGTCAAAAAGTTTCTTCTTTTTAGTAATTCTGAAAATTCCATCTATCTGTCTGTCTATCTTGGACTGACTCCAGCCCAGCACATTGAATTGGATTAAGTGTGTCTGAGAATGCAATTTTCTGTGCATCCAAGTATTTATATATCTCTGTTTATAGCCCATCTGACCTTTTCTGTGTCCTCATTTCTAGTCCTTAGTTGTGGCGGCTGGAACCTATGCAAGCTTTGAATCTTTGCAGAGCACTGCTCAAACTTTAGAGTCACCAATAAACCTAACACAAAGAAATGCGGCAGAAATACTGGGGTTCCAGGATACCATAGCATAAAAACCTTAACTGACGAAATGACTGCTGCACCTTGTTTTAAAGCTAAGTAGCTCATGAGTGACTCAATCATTTTTGTGTTAAAAGGCTACTGAGAGATGGAGTCTATTTCAGCAATAACTGGGGCAAGGCAGGACATATTCCTGAATAAATGCACTAGTCCAGGGGTCCTCAATCACGGTCCTGGAGAGCCGCAGTGGCTGCAGGTTTTTGCTCCAACCCAGTTGCTTAATAAAAAGCAGTTATTGCTAAAGTAACACTTCTGCTTCACTTTAGTGATTTTGAGCCCTTATTGCTTAATTTTGTCTTAAACAGCTGTTTTAATTGCTCCTTATTATCAATAACATGCAAATGACAAGAGAGAGCAGCATTTCTCCATTTAGCTTATTTACATTTACACCTGTGTGTATTTATCTGCACTATTGGGTTTAATTAAATACTTGGAAGAAGAAAAATGAAGAGAAAAAAGTGAAGGACTGAGAATTACTCGTCCATTTTAGCCTTCAAATCATTTGCATGATAGAAAGGGAAAGAAAATCTAGGATATGAGAATGACCTGACATAGCAGAGTTAATTTAATTTCATAGCTTGTTAGTGCTTTATTGGCAAGAATTGCTTTCTAATTAAGCAACCAGGTCAGAACAAAAACCTGCAGCCACTGCGACTCTCCAGGGGCCTCATGTATAAACGGTGCGTACGCAAAGAAATGTTGCGTAAGAACTTTTCCACGTTCAAATCGCGATGTATAAAACCTACACTTGGCGTAAAGCCACGCACTTTTCCACGGTACCTCATGTCTTGTCGTACGCAAGTTCTCCGCTCGGTTTTGCAAACTGGCGGCACCCAGCGTCAAAGCAATGCTACTGTTCCTGTGTGATTACTCATTATTTTCATGACGCGCTTTATAAATACACAGAAACTAACCGCATATTGTTTATTAGTGTAATGCATCTGATTGTAATTAACTCGTAACAATATAATGGTCCAGGGAACAGCCATAGTATTCCAAATACCATAACTGCTTTAGCGTTGTTACTCTCACTTCTTCTTCTTCTTCTTCTTCTTTCAGCTCCTCCCGTTAAGAGTTGCCACAGCGGATCATCTTTTTCCATATTACTCTCACTGCACGACTCGGAGTATTTATATCACTGTATCTGAGTGTGAATCACAGCAGCAGCTGATCGGAAAGAGAATTATCGGTATACAGCTTTAAGGACACGCTACCTCAGCCACTGCAAAATGTTTTAAAGCCTTTCCTGTACGGACCTCGCGGTTCAGAAACAGTTTAATCCCAAGAACTTTAAATGCATTCAATCAATTGCTCCTTGTAGAACGGTTTGTACTTATAAGTACAATCACCCCACTGTAAACTACAGTTATAATATCTCACAACCTGAGCCACTTTATAAAGCGCGTATTTACATATGATGACGATATCATTTTTAAGGTGAAATGCAGCAAAATATGTTTGTTAAATTATACACATAAAACTTTTAACTTCATTTAAATAATCTATATTCTTCACTGGGAGTGTCGTGAAGGATAGAATAATTAAACATGTACTACGAAGATATTTCAATGTTCCTTAAACGTTTTGAAGAATCGCGCTAAGCTTACAGATGGCTTAACGTCTATTACAGAGCTGATTGTGTGGCGATCGGTTACTTGGGGAAAGAAAAGCAAGGACTCTTGGGCGCTACGCCAATATATATTGAATATAAAACAGAAAGAGAAAATAACAACACAGCTAAAAACGCAGCGACAAATTTCGACAAAAGATAAATGCTTGTCATGAGCACGAGGCTCATGAAACACATGTTTAATAACGTGCTTTTGCTCCTATCATCATGAAAATGACATCACGTATACATCTCAGTATTTTAGTTATTCAGAGAGCTGTAATATCACGAATGTAATGGACTCTGTGTCCAGTTGGAGGAAGAGAGCCAGTTTAAGAAGCAAGTAGTGATTCACACACATAGATCACATACGAGTAGAAGATCAAATACAAAACAAAGCATTTAACGTGCTGCTTTAATTACGATGTAATTTTGAGAAACGGGTTAATTAAACGATTTTAAGATGAAG
Source organism: Polypterus senegalus (assembly GCF_016835505.1). Lineage (NCBI taxonomy): Eukaryota > Metazoa > Chordata > Cladistia > Polypteriformes > Polypteridae > Polypterus > Polypterus senegalus. Next base: position 200,837,967 of record NC_053154.1, read on the forward strand.
TTTATAATGTTCTACTAAATGACAAAATAAACTACGTGATTAAAGTGGAAAATTCGAGATTAAAGTTGACATTTCGTGCTTTTTCCCCACCGTGTGCCTTTTTTCTCTGTACCCTAATAAGCTTTCATATGACACTCAGACAGTGGGCTTACAACTCTTCTTTTCACGGCAACTTTGATATGTGACTTCTTTTTATTTCCGGCATTGTGCGATTTTGTTAATGTGAGCTTTCAAGTTTCTCCAACACGCTATGTCACTCGATCAACTTCATTTTGTTGATTATACCACGGCTTATTTGAACAAATAGTATGTTTTTCCTTTGCCTCCACTTGGTATTCGCTGAAATTCTTATATTTTCCCCCGTTCTTTTCCCATTGTCTTTTCACAGAAGGCTGCGCTTAAGGGCGATTTATATTGATTTGCATATTCAAATAGGCGTAATTCTGGGAGGATTTGGGGCGTTACAAAATGCGCGTGCACGAGCGTTAGTTTTCACGCTGATCGGGATTTATGTAACGAAAGAACGTGGAAGCTGGAGTACGCACAGATTCTTGCATCTGGATTTTTCTGTGCGTAAGCACATTTCGGCTTTTGTGCTTACGCCATGTTATAGTGCGAGTTCTACGCACGGCGTTATACATGAGGCCCCAGGACTGGGATTGAGGACCCCTGCACTAGTCCATCGCTTGACAAATTCACACTCACACCGTGACTAATTAACCCAACCATTACATTTATGGGATGTTTGTGAAGATTGAAGCGCTCTGCGCATAATGTACACAATCCACATAGACGGTTACCTGGCTAGGATTATAACACAGTCTTCTGCAACAGTAAGACCACCAAAGCACCTACAATATATCCATTTTACATTTTTGGTATCTAATCATGATTTTGCTAGAAAATACCAAAACAGACACCAGCACATTTGTTTTCTATAAAATGTCCATTGAACATTATATAAATTAACCAGTAGGTTAAACAGTTTGTATTAATCAATCATCTCGTTGCTTGATACATCATCACCTTTGAACTATAAGAATGCCTTCATCACAGTTATTAAATGCAGAATTTCATGAAGAGGACAGAGTGCATTCTGTAATATTCTTCAGTTGGATGCAACAAATGATGGATGGCAGCAACAAGGGTGCATCAAGCAAAGCTACATCAGTTGGGTTGCTTTGCTTCTTCACAGGTGTTGGTAGAGTGTAGGAGGTATGGACAGGGCTGGCACTACCATTAAGGAGAAATAGGCATTCACTTTTAGGCAGATCATAAAAGTGGTGGGGGGAACCCAGCCGCACTGGTTAGCTACCGAACAGTTGGTTGGTTGGTACTCTAGTAAGCTTGGCCTAGGGTGCAATAAAACCTAGCACCGGCACTGAGTACGGATAAGATGTTAAATGTCTAGCATTTTCAGACCTTCCACATCTGGCTTTCTAAATCAGATTGATTTGCCCAAGATCACGTTCAGAGCAAGGGCAGAGTGGTGGCTCTGAGGCTAGGGATCTGCAGCAGCAATCAGAAGATTGGCAGTTCGAATCTTTCTACTGCGTTGGGTCCTTAAGCAAGGCCCTTAACATGCAATTGCTTCATTCTGGGTACAACGTTAATCTGCATCGAGGTCCTCCACATTACAGGGAGAACTTGGGGGTTGGTGGCAGGATTGGCACTCCAGCCACCATAAAAAACCTCACGCTGTTCCAGTGTGGTGCTGAGGTGTCACCCGCTGCACCTGGATACCAATGCGGTGGTTCGTCATGTGGTGGGTGCGGCAACGTGCTGTAAAAATCAGCGTATGCTCCCAACCTCAATGTTCGGAGTGTAAATCTGTTTGTCTAGTGAAAGAAGAATTAAAATGACAGGTTTTGAAAAAAAGATTGAATTCTCTTTGCCGTTCATATGACTACATTCTCCTGGATTGTAGTTGTGGACAAGAGGGGTGCAGAGTAAGAATGGAGAGAAGAGTTTGTCAGTTGTGTGGTTTGAGTTAGTTAATTTTGTGTAGTGCTTCTGAGAATAGCTTTCTGCACAGGAAAATGTTCCCTTCGTCAAAATTTTTATTTATATTTTTAACATTTGTAAGCTGAATAACTTTTCTTTAAAAACAGCAAACTATTTTGATTTGTTTTCCATGAGAAAATTATAAGTTTGCTTACTGTATAGGGAATAAAGTGACACAATGTGATGAGGGTGTTTGAGCCTTTATAAATAATTGTGAAAAGGCACGTGCATCATAGTGGGGCCGCTGCTACATTTAGTGGCCCTGCTCCTCAGGGTTTAAGGGTTTTATTATGTGGCAGCAGTAAATGACTCTGCTTTTTAATAGAATATTACAGTGGGTTTGCACTACACTACCATCCAAATAAAATCTTAAACTGTCTAAAAATGATTTGCATGTTTCCGTTTAAGGAAAAATATGTATAATAAATATCCAGAAAACCACTAATACCTTGTCTCCTTTTTTTAAAAGTTAGAATACTCTGCCAAGTCACTTTTTTGGCTGAAGGGAGACTGAAGCCTCAAGACTGTGTGTCGTTTCTGTCAGTGTGCCCAAAGCTACACATCACCGTCTGAATGCCTAAATGTGAGCCGTTCAGTGTTTGTCTGAGTGACAGAATATATGATCGGGGTTTGGGGGGTACATCAGGCAAAATGATTTAGGTTTTCTGTGAAATTAAGTAACATGTTTGAATATAATCTTTGTCTTTTAAGGCACCAGGCAGTGGTAACATATTGGTTAAAGATACACTGTAAAAAAAAAATGTTAATTTTACGGTAAAAAACTGGCAGCTGGGGTCGCCAGAATTTTACCGTAAAAAAGAAGGTAACAATATTTTTTGGTCTACAGTATAATTTTGTAGTAAAAACTATTTGTTCTTTGCAACAAATTCCAACAGAAGGGAATGGTTAACCATAACCAGAAATTCATGTTGTGTATTAAATATGACACTGAATAAACAATATGTATTGGCAGGGTCAAACCCCAGTACATTGTTTGCATCAGTAAAGTAACAACAACCAATAGCAAGCATGTTTTGTTTTTTTTCTTTTCATTACTTAAGACAAACACTATTTTGCTTGTCCCCTTTTCACTTACATTTAATTTTTCTATTCAGTGTCTTAGCTTTGAGCACACACACAAAGTCTGGCCCATTTGATAATTCACTGTTATCCACCACCTTTCCCCACACATGCATTTTTTTTCCTTTTTTTCACTTCCCTTCCTCACAATTAATATAATCTTAAAATTCTTTACCTTTGTTTTTTTTAACTCTGTTCTTGTTCATTTTTGTCCTCCCTGATCCTCCATTGTTCCTTTATGTCTCTTTCAAAGTTCTGTAAAAGTCTTTTAATGGGTACATTTTTATTATGTATCACAGTTTCATTCCTCTCCCACCACATATTCTCCTTTATTATATTAATTAATTTCCATTTCTCTTTTCCCATTTTTTCATTCAACCCCTTCCCCACTAAACCATACAGTACTCCTTCCTTTGTTATTTCCTCTTTCCCTATTAACCTGTCCTATTTCTGTAATATCCCTTTCCACACCTTTTACATTGCCAGAAAAACTGCTGTTTCTATCTCACTGCATGTTTCTCTGAGACATACTGGAGATTTTACAATTCTTTGTTTGTACATAGCTGTGTTTGCCGGTAGCACCTCGTATACTGTTAACCAACCCAAATCTTTTTGTTTATTTGTCAATTCTCTTGCAGCAATTTGTTGCCATACTTTCTTTGTCTGTTCTTCTGATAGTGGTCGAATTTTAACTGTTATTTCTTGCTCTGCAATATGTTTTTTAAGATCTCTAATCCTTCCCCATATTTTGGCCTCTCCTTCCTCCCATTTATATTTCCTCAAACATTTTGTTATTGCTACAGTATATAATGTTTAGGCACCTTAAAGGCAATTGGTTTATTATTTGCAGTTTTCCATAATTTTGCTCTTCTTAATTCTGCTCCCACTAAGTACCTTACCATGTCCGCCATTTTCCCTTTTTTATTCAAAGCCATATTAATTACTATTGCTGTGTGTTTTAATATAAATTCCTGTTCTATTTTTGGAAAGCCTTTTCCTCCTTTCTCTTTTTGTGTTTTTACTATTTTTCTTGCTATTTTTTCACATTTTGATCCCCACAGAAAAACAAAGCACGCTCTTATAATTTTTGTTAAAATCCTTTGTGGTGGAAAGAACACCATGGCTAGATATGCAAATTTTGGTAAAATTATTGCTTTTACCAGCAATATTTTCCCCTCCATAGTCAAACTTCTTAACCTCCAAAATCCTATTTTACTTATTAATCTTTTTTAACATTTCGTTCCATTTGTTCTTTTCTATGTTGTTGTCTCCAAAATTTACACCCAGTATTTTAACCGCATTTAAAATCTTTATCTTCCCTTCTGACTTTTCTTTCCATTTCACCCACAGCACACAGTCACATTTTTTTAGATTTAATGTTGAACCCGATGCCCTACAAAAGGATTCTGCATGTTCAATAATTTGGTTCACACTGCACACGTCTCTTATAATGATGCTTACGTCATCCATATATGCACATATCTTCATCTGTTGTCCTCCGCTTCCTGGGACTTCAACTCCCCGTATATTTTTGTCCATTCTAATCTTATTTATCAGTGGCTCAATGCTAAGTCCAAATAAAACTGCCGACAGAGGACACCCTTGTCTTGCTCCCCTCCCTACTTTTATTTCCTCTGACAGTTTATTTACCTTAATTTTGCTAACAATGCCTTTGTATAACGTTTTTATCCAATCTAACAAAGCCAAAGGCACTCCTATTCTCTGAAGGATTTCCCACATATATTTGTGCCGACTTTATCAAACGCTTTTTCAAGGTCAAGGTTAATAACCCCAATATCCATATTTCTTTCTTTCATCCAGAATATACTGTCCCTCAAAAGTCACAAATTGTCTGCTGCACTCCTCCCTGGCACCACACATGCTTGTTCTTCTCTAATCACATGTTCAATTTTATCCTTTAAACGATTTGCTAAGACCCTTGCTAAAATTTTATATTCCTGGCAGAGCAGAGTTATTGAGCTCCAATTTGTAATATTCACTGTCTCCTCCTTTTTGGGAATAAGAGGCATTATTCCTATCTTCATTGTTTTAGTCATTTCTGTCTCCCTCAGGATTTCTCGAAATAGACTCAGCATATTTTCTCCAAGTATCTCCCAAAATGTCATATAAAACTCATTTGGTAGTCCATCGATTCCTGGTGTTTTGCCGCTGCTACACATTTTCATGGCTTTCTCTATCTCCTGCAACTCTATCTCTCGCTGTAACTGTTCTTTTTGTTCTTCTGTAAAAAACTGGTCTATGGTTTGCACAAGTTCTTTAACACACCCTGTGTCTGTTTCTTTCTCCATATACATTTCCTCGTAAAATGTTGTTATTATTCTTAATATTTCTTTAGTCCCGTTTTTCACATTTCCATCTTTGCCTATCAGTTCTTCTATCCGTGTCTTTCTTCTCCTCTCCTTCACCTTCTTGAAGAAGAATCGAGAGCATTTCTCTCCTTCCTCTTGCTCTCTGACTCTGCTCTGGAACTTTATCTTTTCTTCTCTGTTCTTATATACTTTCCCCAGTTCTTCTTTTATTGTTCTTATCTCTAATTCTGTCTCTTCATTTATCTCCTCCTTTCTGAACAATTGTTCCAGTTCATATTGTAGTGTTTTTTCCTCTTCTTTTTCCTCCCTACTCCTTTCTTTACCTTTTTTTTGAAAAAATTCCCTAGTGTTCCTTTTCATCAACTCCCATCACTCTTTTTGGCTTCCACACCAGTCTTTTAGGGTTTCCCACCCCCTATAGCGTTGTTTATCTTCTTCCCTAATTTTTCTATCCTCTAACAGAGTAACATTCAATTTCCATACAAAGTCCTTTTTTTCCTCTTCTTTTCCTTTCTCTATCTCTGCCTCTAAACTACAATGATCTGAAGAAAAATCTGGTCTTAATTTACAATTCTTTGGCTCATAATTGTTATCAACCAAAATATAGTTTATTCTGGAGGCCTTTCCCCGTGTTCCTCTCCAGGTAAAACCTTTCTCTTCTCTTTTTAATTCCCTAAAGACGTCCTTCATGCGACAGTCCTTTATAATTTGTTTTAGTTTTCTAGCAGTTTTGTCTTCTTGTTGCCCTCTTTTATCTATATCACTAGAGCAGTTTAAGTCCCCTACCACAATTTAGTTGTTTTCTAAAGCAACTGCTGTTTGCAGTAAATTGAACACTTCCATCCTCTGGACGGGTGTTGTTGGGGCATATACATTAATTAAGGTGATTGTATATCCTGTTACTTACAATTTCATTTTTATCAGTCTCCCTTTCACTATTTCATCATATGCTTTAATTTCGATTTCTTTATTCTTAATTAACACCCCAAACATCTTAAGTAGAAGAACACAATTTTCCTCCTTTCTTTACTTTGAATGCTACATTCAAAGTTATTATTTTTACTTTCATGTTTTCCTTATGGTAGTGTAGTCTACCTCACCTCCTATCTTTCCTTTACTTCCAGGGGTTACATATTTTTTGGGCTTCTTGACCACTTTCTTCTCCGTTCTCCACTCCTCTACCCCTTTCATGCCCGTGGCTGAGACAAACCCTTCCATATCTTTGGACTCCAAATAACAGGGAGCTGTCCCCCATTCCTTTGGTTTTTCTCCCCCTTCCTATGATTTTCCGGAGCTCACTGGAGCTAATATATCTGGCCCACGTTTCCTCTGCAACCCTGGGTTTATTTGTGTTGTCTGAGTTCCTCAGACTCCTCATTCAATAACGCTATCACTTTTTCCTCTCTCATTGTATTTCTCTTTACCAAGTTGGCATAGGAGGCCGGACAGTCCCTAAAGACATGCGCCTCCTGCCCATAGAGGTTACATTTAATAGGCTTCCTACACTCTCTTGTACTGTGGCCCTCCACTTTACAGTTTCTGCATTTTATTATGCCACACTCTGCTGCTTTATGACCCTCGTTTCCACACCTTCGGCATACTTGTGGCTGACCCAAGTAAAAAACATGCCCTCTAACAGTCCCAATTTGTATAACTGGAGGCAAATGGATCATCCTTTCTGTGTCATTCTACTTTTTGAGAATTACATCAAATTTGTACAACCCATTTTATATCCCATCCTCATCCGTCATTTGCATACTAGTCTTTATGTCGCAATATTGTAACAACCAGGTTGAAATATCCTGCAATTTTACTTTCTCCGTAAACATTAAAATATTTACTTTTCTGTCCATTCTGTCACTCAAGAGCAAAATCAAAATCTTTTCCAACACTGGGTTAATCAGTTTTTCTTTCTCCACCGTTCTCAGACATTTATTATACAATGCTCTACTCTTAAACACCATCTCAAAAGTAGTTTTACCTGGAAAAGCAAAAAGGTAGTCAATATCACCTGGTGAAAACTGTAGAGTCCTCTCCAGCACCTCCTTACTGAAGTCCCCTCGTTCCATTTGTCCATCCTTCAACTCCAAACGAACCACATTTCGCCTTTCTCTTCCATTAATCGGAATACGGGCTGCAGGTCTCCCGAAAACTCCAAGTCCTCTGTTCGTCTCCATGTCTCCTTCAATCGTTCTGCTGTTGACTTCTATTACTTCCGCCATCTTGCTCCTAAAATGTTTTAAAACACCACAAGCCAAGAGAAGCAGAGAAACAGGGTGATGGACATGCCAACCTACCCAGCTCTGGATCCAAGATTGTGGGGTGCTCCCTACACCTGACAGAGAAAAACCAAATGGTATCTCCCCTGCAAATAGCAAGTATGTACCATTTAATTATACACATTGAAAACAATTCAATGCTTAAGGAAGGTATGGCACGTTGTCTGGTGAGGAAGTAAAGTTTTCTTTTGTGGTGTATGGTGTCCTACTTATCGAATACAACCCACCATAAATCAGCTTCCATAACCTCAAAAAACCTTCAGCATGTGGGGAAAAATAAGTCTGCTAACTTAGGTTATGTTTTTTTCCCTACTATTCAAAGGTATGTGGTTCACCAGGAACAATATTGTAAAAAGGGGCGTGTCCTTATGCAAATATCAACAACAACAACATTTATTTATATAGCACATTTTCATACAAAACAGTAGCTCAAAGTGCTTTACATATTAAAGAATAGAAAAATGAAAGACACAATTATAAAACAAAATAAATCAACATTAATTAACATCGAATAAGAGTAAGGTTCAATGGCCAGGGGGACAGAAAAAACAAAAAAACTCCAGTTGGCTGGAGAAAAAATAATAAAATCTGTAGGGATATTGTAACCGGTTTTACTAAAACAGTGATTTACCGTTTTACATTTTACAGTTGTTTACCTTCGTTATTTAACAGTTTTACACTGTAAAATTAACAGATTTTTTCTGTATAACTGTAATGCATCAATAAACGTTATTTGGCATATTTTGAAGGTACAAAAATATTGATTTTACAGAACTTTCACCATTTACAGTATCTGTACAGTTAAATTTACTGACTTTTTTACAGTGTACAAGTATTTTAACAATGACTCAACACCCTGTTGCTACATAAAAAGACTCTGTCCCAGAAAAGTATACTCAAGTACATTTATAACAGTAACATTTAATGAAATGTGTTAGATTAAAAAGTATCATAAATATATTGTGGAGGATAGCTAGGGTCCTTGCAGTGGAAGGACCAAGGGAGAGAGTGTGCTCAGGGCATTGTCTGCCCTGGAATGCTAGATGGTAGCCCCCATGAGCTGCACTGGTGCCTCAGATTCCCACAGGGCACCATTGGAAATGGAGTTCTACAGGTCAGCATTTTGGGTTCCGTAGGTGGTTCCAGGGGGTGCTGCAGGGACTCCTGAGCCCCACATCATCAGGCTCCCATCTTACCCAGAAGTGCTTCCGGACCAGTCCTAGAAGACACCGGAAGCTCTCCTGGGAATCACATGAACGGCGCCATTGGCAGCTGATCAAGAAGCCAGAGTCGGGAGGTGGAGGACAAAGCTTGATGGAAGAGGGGTGGAGGTGGAAGAAGAGATAGAGAAAGAGAGAGAAGAATCAAAAGAACATTGTTACAGGCTTTGGACTGTGTACTGTGCTGGGCAGGTGGGAAACGTCTGAAAGTCATGTCCCACGAGAAAATAAAAAAAAAGAAATTTGTGTAGCTGAACTTGTATCTTGCGTCTGTGTTGGGTTTCGGGAGCTGAGTGCCCCCTTCAGGCCACAATATATAATGACAAATACACAATCAACATACACAAAACACACTCCCAATGTAAAGAATTAATTCTACAATGCTATGTTAAATATTTTCATCCAATTGGAGGTTTAAAGTCTGATGGGCATAGAGGTAATGCCAGACAAAACAGAAGTATTAATCTTATCATCAACTCATTAACTTGAGACAGCACTGGCTATGAAGTAAAGCCTCCAAATATTCTAAAGCCTATAAGAAATGGCTGGGACAGACTGGTGTGTAGGTGTTTAACTGTACAGTTTACAATTTATGTGCCCCCTGCAGTCTCACCTATCTGTTCTTGGCTGACAGGAGTGGAACTCAAAATGGTCTTCTGCTCTTGTAGCCCATCTGCCCCCAAGTTCAGTGTGTTGTGAAATCTGATGTGCTTTTCTGGCTCCCCACAGTTCATCAGTGTTACTGTAGTCTTTCTGTCAGCTCGAACAAGTCTGACCATTATCTTCTCACCTCTCTCATTAACAAGGCAGAATTGGCACTCACTGGTTGTTTTTTTTTATCTATAATAAACTATAGCGACTATTTTGCATGAAAATCCCAACAGTTACAGAAATACTCAAACCAGGCCTGTCTGGCACAAAGCATCACACCACAGTCAAAATCTGGTGTTTGTGGACATAAACTGAAGCCCTGAACTGTATATGCATGCTTTTATGCATTGTGCTGCTGCCACATGATTGGCTGATTAGATAACTGCGTCAATAATCAAATGTACAGTGTTCTTAATAATTTGTCCAGTGAGTGTATATAGAATTTCACTTGTAATACTTTTAATGGTTTTACTGCTATGCATAATTGTAGTGTAGAAATTCATTGCCCTCTGTATACATGATGTTACTACTACTTACTGCTGGAACAATTTTTTAACATATCTGACTTCACAGCAGTGGGAGTGCCGAGCAAAAAAAGAGTTCACAGTTAGAGCAGACCACTAGGCCAAAGGCAGGGAAGACAAGGGAAGTAAATATTCAAAGTTGATGTATAAATTGGAGAGGTCCTATTAGTTTGGTTAGCCACCTCAAGACCAAATCACATTTGTGTGTCTGTCTTTTCTTTGGATACTCTACTTTCCATCTCTACTCAAAGACATGTATTTTAGAGTGATTGGCCTACTCTGACTGTTAGGACCTGAAAATTGAATAAAGTGGGTATAAAACAGAAATGACGATAAATCACTTAGGAATGCAGGTTTATGTGGTTTAGTCATTCTGCATAGCTGGGGTTTATGTTTTTATGTGATAGTCCATCCACCTGCTTTCTGAGCCATTTTTATCATTTCAGGTTCAAAGAGAGGTGAAGCGACTCACAGTATTTATCAAAAGGTAAGGACCAGTTGTGACAAAATCTGTTTCTTTCTTGGTTATTTAGTTTATTGTAACAAAACTTTACTTTGACTGATGTCTGTAGACTGCTGTGAAAGTGTTAAACAAAAAGACTCTGAGTAATGCAGGCTGTCATCTGTGGGAGTCTCAAAAGGGCAGTCCAGTGTCCTGCACTGTAAGCCACAATAGGCAATTGGGCCTGTCATTAAGGGACTTAAATTAAATGGCTCGCCATTATCATCATGCCAACTGTTAGCTTCTATGTAGCTTTCACTTCTGTCATGCTTGCTTAATAAAGTCAAAGCCAGTTATGTAAGTCAGATCTGCCAGCTATTTTAAGACACTTGAAAGCTTATGTGTTGAATATGGGTTGTGAACACTGGACGCCTGACACAGTAGCCATTTAAACATTCCAATAGAGTAGTTGTTTCCATACCAAGATCTCCCTAAGCTGTTGGGTATTGTAATCAAGGCATCTTCTTGTAATTGATCTCCGGAATATGTTATTTGAAACTGTATGAAAGATAATTGTTGAAACAAACCAGCCATTTTAGGCATGTGGGAAGGGAAGTACAGTGTAATTCACAATATGTGTTAAACATGAAGCCCTTGTCCCTGGTTCTAACCTAACAAAATAATTTTTGTGTAACCTCTGTCACATTTATTTATGGATCATACGCAACAGAAAAGAATGCAATGACACAATGTGCATACCATGAAAATCATCACAACTTTCTAAAATGAATTGTGAAATAAAGGTGTAATACACATTAGAAATTGATAGTTTTAGCCTCTTTATACTGTATATAAAGTGATATGACATCCACCCATCTGGCATCTGTGCCCCTGCACTATTGCACTAATATGGCACTATTGAATGTTAGAGCTTTAACTAACAAAACGATTTTTATCAACGATCTTATTAGTGATAAAAAAAATAGATTTTTTTGCACTAAGTGAAACATGGCTTAGCTCAGATGCGGCTGTTTTAATCGAATCTGCCTCCGGATTACAGTTTTACTCGTGCAGACCGCCAGGGAAAAGGGGGCGGATTGGCTAACATTTACTCGAGCGATTAAAACGTAAAGATGTCAGTTTTGGTAAGTTCAAGTCCTTTGAGTATCTCGCCGTTGTTGTTCATGGAGATTCTCAAGTTCTAGTATTATCCGTGTATAGACCTCCTAAATATAACGCGTCTTTTTTTGAGGAATTCTCTGACTTAATGTCAATTTTAATTACTAACTATGACACACTCCTAATAGTTGGCGACTTTAATTTTCATATAGATAATCAGTGTGATCTAAAAGTAAAAGAATTTATGAACCTCCTGGATTCTTTTGATTTGAGACAACTCATAAATCAGCCTACACATAAAGCAGGTCATACGTTAGACTTAGTGATTACTAAAGGACTGAAAGTTGATATAAAACAGATCATTGATATTGGTGTATCAGACCTTTTTCTTCTACTTTTTAATATAGAAATAATGATAAAAAACACTCATGAGAAGCATTTTGTTAAAAAACGCTTCTTTGACTCGGTAGCAGCTTTAAAACTTACAAACATTTTAAGCAATCAGTCCGTTTATAGTGCCAGCTATAATAGTGAGGATAATGTAAATAGTAAGGTGGAAAGATTTAATACTAAAGTGAGAGCTGCTGTTGACATAGTTGCACCTGAAAAGACAGTGAAAAAATCTTCTAGCATTGTTATACCATGGAAGACCCAAAGAGTGTCTGATTTAAAGAGAACATGCGTAGAGCTGAGCGTCAATGGAGGAAGACTAAACTAACTATCCACCATGAAATATTAAAAGTCAAAATAACAGAATACAATAACACTGTCTGTCTTGAGAGGCGCTGCTATTTCTCTAAGATTATAAATAACAATGCTAGTAATCCCAGAGTCTTATATTCTACAACTGATCACCTACTAAACCCTCCAGTAAAACCTGTGAGGCTATCGCTGTATTTTTCAATCAAAAAATTAATGATATTAGAAATAACATAGTATATCCCTCCAACACTAAGGATCCTCCTAAACCCCAGCATCCTGTTATAAACAAATTAAACTCTTTCACTAGGATAGATTTACCTGATTTACAAAAAATAATCTCTCAATTAAAATCCTCCACCCGTCCTTGACCCAATACCAACAAGGTTTTTCAAAGAAGTATCAGGCGTGCTAATTGATAATGTTCTTGACATAGTAAATTCGTCACTAGATACTGGGGTCTTCCCAGACTGTCTTAAGACTGCTGTAGTTAAACCCCTACTTAAGAAACATAATCTTGACCCTCGCTCTTGAAAATTTTAGACCCATCTCTAACCTGCCTTTCTTAAGTAAAGTTCTGGAGAAGGCAGTCATTATGCAGTTAAATGACCACCTAAATAAACATGCTATTCTTGATAAATTTCAGTCGGTTTTAGAACAAATCACAGCACAGAAACTGCACTCGTTAAAGTAGTAAATGACTTGCGTAAATGCAGACAGAGGCCATTTATCTGTTCTCATCCTCTTAGATCTGAGTGCTGCATTTGACACCATTGATCACAACATTCTTAGAAATCGCCTTAGTCAATGGGTGGGCCTCTCTGGCAGTGTCTTAAATTGGTTTGAATCCTACCTGACAGGGAGAAAATTTTCTGTTAGTTGTGGGAATTACAACTCGAAGACACATGATATCCGATATGGTGTTCCACAAGGCTCTATCCTGGGTCCGCTGTTATTCTCAATCTACATGCTTCCGTTAGGTCAGATTATCTCAGGGCACAACGTGAGCTACCACAGCTATGCTGATGACACACAGCTGTACTTATCAATAGCACCTGATGACCCTGATTCTATTGATTCACTAACACAATGTCTGACTTGTATCTCAGAATGGATGAATAGTAATTTTCTCAAGTTAAATAAAGAAAACTGAAATCTTAGTGATCAGCAATAATGGATACAATGAGGCTATTAGAAATAAACTGGATACATTAGGATTAAAAGTCAAGACGGAGGTAAAAAGCTTAGGGGTGATTGTTGACTGTAATCTGAATTTTAAATCACATATTAATCAGATCATTAGGACAGCATTTTTCACTTAAGAAACATAAGTAAAGTTAGACCTCTTATATCACTGAAAGATGCTGAGAAATTAGTTCACGCGTTTGTTTTCAGTCGACTAGATTACTGTAACGCACTCCTCTCAGGACTACCCAAAAAAGATATAAATCGTTTGCAACTAGTGCAGAATGCAGCTGCTAGAATCCTAACTAGGAAAAGAAAATCCGAACACATTTCTCCAGTTTTGATGTCACTACACTGGTTACCTGTGTCATTCAGGATTGACTTTAAAATTCTGCTTATGGTTTATAAAGCCTTAAATAATCTAGCCCATCTTATATATCGGAATGTCTGACACCTTATATTCCAAATCGTAACCTCAGATCCTCAAATGAGTGTCTCCTTAGAATTCCAAGAACAAAACTTAAAAGAAGTGGTGAGGCGGCCTTCTGCTGCTATGCACCTAAAATCTGGAATAGCCTGCCAATAGGAATTCGCCAGGCTGATACAGTAGAGCACTTTAAAACACTGCTGAAAACACATTACTTTAACATGGCCTTTTATAACTTCATTTTAACTTAATCCTGATACTCTGTATGTTCAATTCATCATAATAACTATTCACAGTGGCTCTAAAATCCGTACTGACCCCTACTCTCTTTTCTGTTTCTTTTTCCGGTTTCTTTGTGGTGGTGGCCTGCGCCACCTCCACCTACTCAAAGCTTCATGATGCTCAAACAATGATGGATGGATTAAAAGGCAGAAGTCTACGTGACCATCTTCATCAAGCCCTTCCGTGAGAATCCTAAATCCAAAGAGGACTGTTTCATTTATGTTAGGTAGAATGCCCAGAGGGGACTGGGGGTCTCATGGTCTGGAATCCCTACAGATTTTATTTTTTCTCCAGCCGTCTGGAGTTTTTGTTTTTCTGTCCCCTGGCCATTGAACCTTACTCTTATTCGATGTTAATTAATGTTGATTTATTTTGTTTTCTTATTGTGTCTTTTATTTTTCTATTCTTTATTATGTAAAGCATTTTGAGCTACTATTTGTATGAAAATGTGCTATATAAATAAATGTTGTTGTTGTTGTTGCCCGAGTGTAACATTGTCTGGTGTCTACAAGAGGGCAGCAATGTCTGATGAACAAAGGCAAGTAGCTGGTATAGGGTAGTAAACCATGCAGTTTACGTCTGAGCATCTGGGCATCACCTTGTTCTGCATCCACAACAGGGCTGAAATGTCTAACAAGGAAAGGCAATAAGAAGCAGAAAGAAATAGGGATATGCTGCATAAGCAGAGAATAGAGGTTCATAGGTGAACACTGCTTTATAATGTACTGGTAAGGCCTCGTCTGCAGTACTGTGTGCTGTTTTGCTCTCCAGGCTACAAAAAAGACATAACAGCACTAGAAAAGGTCCAGAGAAGAGCAAATGGGCCTATTCCAGAGCTACAGGTAATGTTTGATGAGGAAATATTAAAAGAGCTGAGACATTTCAGTTTAAGCAAACAATAATTAAGAGGAGACATGATTGAAGTATTTAATATTATGAAGGGAATTAGAACAGTGGATCGAGACTGTTATTTTAAAATGAGTTCAACAAGAACACAGGGATACAGTTAGAAACTTGTTAAGGGTAAATTTCACACAAAAACATTAGTAATTTTTTCTTTACACAGAGAACCATAGACACTTGGAATAAGCAACCCAGTAGGACTTTAGGAAGTTTCAAAACTAGACTTGATGTTTTTTTTAAAAGAATTAAGTGGATAGGACTGGCAAGCTTTGTTGGGCTGAAAAGCCTGTTCACATTTAAATCTTTGTAATGTTCTAACGAAACAGATGGACTTATGATTGTACCATTAAGCCAATTTTAACAAACATGTGTAGCAGTGCAACAGCTGAAATGACCCAATTTCCCAGCAGCCCCAAAGGTGTTTCCCCACATTTAATGTCTGAAACAGACACAGGGGCTATTGGGGACAAGAAGAGCCAGTGGGAAACTTGAAAAGGGGCTGGCGAAGAAGCTAGAGGAAGATCTGTGTTTCTGTGTAACCTGTGTGTCTCTTCCTACGTAAGTAACTACTGTAAAGTCATTTCTACCCTAGATCGTTTCCCGTTAGGATGAATGGACTGTCTAGTGTCTGCCTGTCATGTGAATAGTGGTGGATTAGTTGTTGCGCTCCTGCAATTCTCACCCATCGCTGCTCAGGACTACCGGTAGGACTGTTTAATTAATTTATTATGGAAGCTGTTCCTTGAATAGTCATCGTCATCTTTACACCATATCATTTCATTCATTTCAGCCACATTGGAACTGTATAAGGACATTGTCATGAGTGTTTATTGTTGGGATTGAGTGTTGTATGTAATATTTGTATTAGGGAAAGGGGAGGATTGTCTGATTTTTGTTGTTTGTATTTGATTTTCCATTTAATGTATTATTTATTCATTTGTTTGATTCGTGTCTCTGTGGTGAGTTTGTGTGAGTTGTGCCAAGGCAAGGTGCATTACTAGAATCCCCATCGAAAAAATAAATAAATCAGTCCAATCGACGGTATGAATCTGAGCAGCACCGGACTGTTACACATGCATTTTGCTATGCTAGTTTGACAATAATTGTGCCTTATACAAGTTATGCTACTAGCCTAAGGCTTTCATTGATCATTCTTCATTATACATTTTTATGGGTTTTTTTAGTACCCTTCCTCACAATAATCCCTGGTGATGCTGCCTCTAAGCCCTTTTGAAATTTTTTTAATATATTTCATATTTTCACTGTTTTTCTTTGAGACTCTATTTGTATGTTGTGGTTTCCTTAGTTCTTTGTCTTATTATCAGTTATATTTGGAATACTGTTTCTGATTATTATTTTTAAATTTGTGAAATTAAGTATTGTTTTTTGTTTAAAATTCCACAATAATTTGTGTAATGCATGCAATAATTAATACATTTATTGCAGCCAGAGCTTTTTTGGTGGCTTTCTCTCTTGCCATGTTCCAATTCATAACCTTGAGAAGTTAAAAGCAGGAGCTAGCATGAGTCTAGACTTAGGACGAGGGTTTGGGCAAATGTTCCCTGACAGGAGGAACTGGGAGATACAGAGGGCGACAGGATGGGTGAAGGTGAGTACTTTAGTGACACTGGAAATGATGGGCAAGCAGATGAGATGCCCCACCAGATGGATAGACATTAAGACTGCAGAGTATGGTTCAGCAAGGGCAAAAGGGACATTTTTTTCATTTGGAATTTTGTTTTAATCCTTCTTTTTTGTTTTGTTTTATTTTAAATAGATAAATAAGCCATTTGCCTAGTGTCTTGACATTGCCACTTTTGTCACACAAGTATGGTATGCATTTTTAGTGCTTGCCTGGAGACTTGATATGTACAGTATGTATATTTGGCAATGTACAGAATATTAGAAAAGGCATTATAAGCCTTTGCCCAATTTGTATTGCTTTTATGCATCATATGGCCATCTACTCATTACTTTAGACGAAACTCTGGTTATCAAAATGAGAAATACACTGGAGGAACATAATATCCTTAGAGAAAAAATGCATGTCCTTTACAGCAAAGCCTAACATTTTATTCACAGAGGACCAATGACTTGACCTACTGTTATAATTCTTTGCAACGCATTGTTATTTAATAGGTGGTAGGATATGCGCCAAATGTGTGTATTTTAATAGATTGCTCCCCAGATAGGAATAAATTATAATGAGAAAAAACATATGCAGGGTGTATAAAAGGATATAAAAGGCGTAGGAGTGAATTAGTTATTCAAAATATAATTGCGCAGAAAATAAAAAGTCAATCTGTCTATCAATTTACAGAGCCCACTTATTCATATTACAAGGCTATGTTGGGCCGGAAGTCTGTCCCCACAGCATTGAGCACAAAGGAGGAATCATTCTTGAGTGAAGTGCCAAAAAAAACAAAACAAAGCTGTATGTGAAAAATCTTTACATTTTCTGGAATCTGTGAATGTGTCAGAGTATGGTCAGGCTCATACGTATTATTTACATGTATGCCATAAAAGTATCTCAACATTTAACAAAATAGCCCTGCTTCCAAGACAAATATTGTAGGTATGGAACTGTGACAATCCAGGGATAGTTTCTGCTTTGTGTCCAGTGCTGTTATGGTAGGATGGGCCGCTATGATCCCTAATTAGAAAATGAATGGAAGCATTAGACCATACCTAAGAGATATTTACCAGCACCTGCCTTTCTGGGCCACATGTTTTGAGTACAATTTAACATGACATTCTCCATCTGCTTAATCCACTCAGGGTCACAGGGGCTGGAGCAGCAGCAATGGACAGAAAACAGAGACCATTCCTGGACAGGGTGTAAGGCACATTCAGACTCTGAGTCAGACTCAATCTAACTTGTGCATCTTCAGAATAGGGTAAGTAAACCAGAACATCCAGGGAAGACCCCCATGGAGACTGAATGTCCTCCATGCATAAAGTCAAATGAATGACGATGGATCAGATAGGCAGCAGCACTAACCACTGCACCACCATTTACTATAACATTATGGGCAACAATTCCTTCTTACTTATTTAGCGCTAGATCGTTAAAACTTCCATTCTTCTGATAGACCTCTCATTACCAAATGAATACTTTTATCTAGTTTGTTGCATTATTTTACATTAATAGTGGTGTAATAACCTACCAACTACTGAAAAACATAAAATTAGAATATTAGAACATTGGAATGTTAGAACAGTCTAGACGAGAATAGGCCATTCAGCCCAATAAAGCTCACCAGTCCTATCCACTTAAATCCTCCAAAATAACATCAAAGCTAGTTTCGAAAATCCTAAAAATACTTTCTACCTCACTACTTGGCAGCTTATTCCAATTCTCTATGGTTTTCTAAAGACATTACATTAGAACATTCAATTCAACCTATGAGATGCAATAAACAATTTTAAGTGTATAGCAGTCCATCATCAATGCTGTTCTCATCTACTCTCCTCAAGGAGATCAAAGTATTTAATAAACAATAAACAATTTGTACATTTTTGACAAGCTACTCCTTAATATACTTGCTTCCTTGATGGAGAAAAGGAAATGAATTAAAACATTGGATGATATGGTAGCGACCATGGGTCAGGGCCTGACAGGGACATGCTCTTCAAGAAGCCGTGGGCTATCATGGGGTGCAGGAATACACAGAGAAGACGACAATTTAAGCAAACCTGTGAACAGCATAAATGGGGTGGAGACATATCATGATGAGAAAGCATTTTAATCCAGGTTTTTCCTGCTGCTAAGGCCTATCAGCCTGTGTGCATGGCCTCCAGTAAGTCTCAGATGCGGGCCCTGGCCTTGGCGGAATAGTGTTGTAGTTGTGTTGCCTCTGACCCTCCTGGGTTGGTGGAGGGAGACCGAGCTACTTGGCATGTGTGTGTCTGTGTGTAGGCCGAGAGGATGATGCAGCTCAGAATATGTGGCAACAGAAGAACTAGTGGCATGGTGGTGGCATCATTGAGATGCCAAAGATCCTTTTTAGGGCCACACTGGTGGGCTGGAATAAGGTGGCTGAATCCATTCCTCTGCCTGATACAATATATTCAATACATAAAGGTGAGCATATACATGAATATTTTGAAACATAGTAAATGGGTGGGTTGTGATAACTTTGTAACGGCCGACTCCTTACCCAGCCGACAACTACACTTCCAAGACCTGTGGCCTGAATAAATTACTGAGATTGAATCTTATATATCAAGCCGTACCTCTAACAAATGAAATGGCAAACAAAACACTACTGCACATTTCACACGTAGGAAAAAAAAATAGATAAATATACAGTATATATATATCCCTCCACCAAAGCAACAACGTGACACCACCATATATTTACACAACAAACCCTCCCTTGCCCCTGCAACATGTAACAAACAACAACGAATAACAATAATGAATGAATTATGGAATGAATGATAGTGAACTTGAGTATAAAACTGTTCTGAATGCGAATGATTGGTCAACAGATATGTGATGCGTTTGTATTTCCCAGAACAAATGGAACAACCTCACCATGAATCCTTGGCTTGTGGTAAATAATGAAGTCCGACCCCGAGGTCTCTAGCGGTGATTGAATTAAAGCAAGTCTGGCAAAATGAAAAACAAACTGGTATCAAAGCGCGATGTGGAAAACAGCAGGTACTGGTGGTTCGTGGTGATGAATTGTGATCTCCGTCTTTCTTCTCTCCTCTCTCTCTGTTCCCTCCTGATTGCTTATATAGTGATGAGCTGGTTGTACTTGATTGTGATTGAAAACAGGAGCATTCCATCTTGGGGCTGTGGTCTCTTTCCATCATCTGTCCCCCTGTATTTACGGGGATGACATTCACTGACGCACACATAAACAGCAAACGGGATGATGGAAACAAAACGCACTTAGTACTAACATTGAGAACACTATTACTATGTAGCCCCACTACAACTTCCAAAACCAAAAGTCACCTACTGCTCACAATAATAAGATTCTTTACAAGAATTGGCCAACATTCATTAGTTACATGCATGGTGCAAAGTGTAATAAAACAGCCTGGCTTCCAAGGAAACTATTGTAACTAATAAGGCATCAGTCCAACACAAAGCCATTGAATATTAGTTTTTTTGTAAAGTTTTGTGTCTCTGTGATAGATATGAAACTACAACATGATGACCTTGTGATGGGAAGCAGTTCTTTATAACCTGGATGCTACTTTCCTCCCAGCAGGCATTTTGTTTCCACTGAGACTTAACACTGGGAGAGGGTTAACTAAACAAGAGTGAAGGCTGCTATTCATGTACAGTATGTACTCCTGCTCATAATAGCCAGGCGAGGTAAGCGGGCAGAATGAGACCCTCTGCCTCACTCTGTGCCCAGTGATAGCTGTAACCTTGTAACACACTTTAGATCAGTCCACATGATCTCACCATGACCTTATTGTGATCCCAGTGTACGCATCCTGATTACTAGAACGCCCAATTCCTGGTACCCCTATGAACTTCCTGTTCTGAGACTAGGACCCCCTTTTATTATGGAACATGTTTGGGGCGGGGGATTGAGTAAAGCTGGGGAGATAATGATAAAAGCCTCTAAAGCCAGTCTGACCTTCATGTGAACTCTTGCTATCAGCTAGTGGGAAAACAAACAATAAAAATCACAGCGGAATTCCTATTCAGATGCCAGTCAAAACCAACCCCCCAAACCTAACCCCTTGCTTTCACTCTCTTGCTCTCAGCTGTCGAATTCCGCTGCTTGTCTTGATTGTTAAGTCTAATCTAATACTGCCAAGCAGTGCCAGTGAGGATGTCTCCTGAGAGATGGCCTTTATGACCTTTTGACTTTTTGGCACTGCAGACCGTCCTTCATGATGCGTTCTATAATATGCTTAGCCTGCTCTTGCCCTTGACCACAAAAAGAGAATCATGCCAACTTTGATTCTGGCTGACCTGCTTTAACCTGCTGCTCAGCACTCATAGGAAAAACCCCCGGCTCATTTGTTGTCATGTTATTCCATGTAGAGTTTTTACACAGCACTTTGAAAAAAATCAGATGTATTAAGTGTATCCATCTCATCAGTACAACATTCTGCTACCTGCTTAAGAGAAGCAAAGAGACATCCACTTTAATAGTCCCTGTGAGGAGATGAAGAGAAGGGAGTTGTAAGAAGGGCAATAAAAGCTTTTGAGACACAAGCACAGAGTGAAGGCCAAACAGCCTCAGATGTTCTTCATTAAACCCAAGCTGTGCTCACAGTATGGCACTTCTTACCGACTAAACTGCAGCCAAACACATTGGCCTTCATTTCAAAAAAACGATCTTAGATATGAGTGTGAATTTAAGCATAAAACAAAGTTAGGGCAGACAAATTTAACATCCACTTTTTCCAAAAAGTTGAATTTGATCACATTTACACCCGTCACTAGATAGCAGATCATATCTAATTATATTTCACATTTATGGACACATTCTTGGGAAATTAATCAAAAGCAAATTCCCTTGCAGTAGTTTCAAGAAGTGGATACTTACTCAAAGACTTGGCTGCTGCGTGTTTCTTCGTGGAAACCACTGAGTACAAGACCAGGAGTTGTGTCATACAATGCTGGGAGGGCAATGGGCCCATTGGCGTCACACTCTTATTTTATATTTGTCATCCAAGGTGAGGTAGTTCAGTCCAAGTACTGGTTTATCAAAATATTTTATAAAGTGTGCCCAAGCTTAATGAAAAAGTAGACCCCACTCATTAAAAGTGGTGAGCTATATACACACTTGTGCGATGCTGGTTACACATAGACTCTGTGTGCCCCATAGTATGGATGGATGGATGGATGGATGGATGGATGGATGGATGGATAGATAGATAGATAGATAGATAGATAGATAGATAGATAGATAGATAGATAGATAGATAGATAGATAGATAGATAGATAGATAGGAGTTCTGTTTTAATTCTCTCCTTTGCCACCACCTCTAGGGGGTCCAGAGTGTGTCCTATACTGAGCTGGCCCTGTTAATTAGCTTGTTGATTTGGTGTGGGCCTATCTAGAAGTGATGTTACCAGCCCAAAACACCACAGCATAGAAAATCAAACTGGTCATCACAGAGTTGTAGAAGATGTGGAGGATGTCACTTCCCACATTAAAAGAATGCAACCTTCCAAGGAAAAAGAACCAGCTTTGTGCTTTCTTGCTTTGGACAAACTCCACATCCCTTGCACTGCTTTAACATATATTGACCATCTTGGAAGATGATTTTTGTCCTCTCTGTTTAGTGCTCTCTGAGGCTAGGGATCTGCACTAGCAATCAGAAGGTTGCTGGTTCAAATCCCTTAAACACCAGTAATGGCTCTTCTCTGTTGGGCCCTTAAGCAAGCCCCTTTGCCTGCAATTGCTCCATCCTGGGTATGACGTTAACCTGCATCCAGCCCTGCATGTAGGCCTTACAACCTGAAGGGAAAACATGTGGGTTGGTGGCAGGATTGACTCTCACAACACAAAAAAAAAAACAATAACTTAACCTACACATACAGTATGTGAGAGGGAAACCAGAATACCTGGAAAGAAACCCACACAGACAAAGAATAAACACACAAACCCCACATAGATAATGACAAGGACCCAGGAATCTGGATCTTTGAGACAGCAGTACTAACCATTGTAATGCTTTAGTATCCATGCATCCATCCATGTTCTCAATCTGCTTTGGCAGGGCATGGTAATGGGACAGCTGGAGCGTATCCAAGAAGACAGTGTGCGCAAGGCAGGAACAACAGCTGCTAGTTCATCACAGGGTGAACAAACATACACACACGCACAAACACACACACACACACACATACACACATATATGCCAGTTTAGCAATGTCAGGTACTTAACCTAAAAATATCTATGTACTGTGGAAGAATCACGAATCCCATGTGGATGTGGAGCACCTTAGAAGTGAATCTCAGTCTCCGTATTGCAAAGCAGCACAACCACTGCACTATATTATGCTATATTATATAATATAATATTATATTATATTGTAAAAACAGCTGTGCTAAAGGTGTTGTCACCTTCTTTTTTCCGAGAACAAACATAGTGAAGATCAATCTGAAGTCCCCTCCATCTCACACATACACTGCGGGATTGACCAAAAAGCACAGAGAATGGAACCAGATAAAATTGAGATCAGCTCAAGATTAAAACCTTCTGAGTCCTGCAAACAAATAATTCCGAGCAATAATAATCACATGCAGATGTAGAGTGCTTGAGGCCAAGAAAAAGAACAAAAATGCAGCTGTTTAGTTGTCTGCGTTCTGAACTGCCTCCCATAGCGATTGTAGAAGTTTTTTTCTTACCCGATTGTGGTAAGGACCTCACATCTTTAAAATAGAGGAGCTGAAATGGATGGCGTGCAGCATAACTATTCTATCTTCTCCTTCTCAAGGATACCTGCTAGAGGCAGACTAACAGGACCCCCTGGTATTTGGAAGTTTAACTCTACTAGAGAGTGACCACAAATTAACAAATGACTTGATGCCTACTGGGTGGTGTGCTCTACAAGAGGCTCCTGGTTTCTTAAGGAGTAATTCAATATAATAATACTCATGAGGACTTCTTTTTTATCCGTGTGAGTGACACAATTACTCTGATTTACATTTCTGTGTCAGTCTTTCAGGTTTAATGCATTCTACAAGCAGGGGTACCATTTTAGTTTTTTTGTCTTATTTCGAATAAATATTTTAGCATCTCTGACGGCATTCATATCTACTACAGACATATAAAGGAAGCACCCACAAGTGCTTTTTTGTTGGTCAGATAAGGACCCTTAATGTTTAATTCAAAAGCACTACCCATCCTGGCTAACCTGCCATTATGCCTCTGACTGAATAACTGACAGTAAGTAATATGTCAAGACCAAGCACACAATTATTTCTTGCTTTCAAAAATGGATTCAGTTTAAATTTTTTGAAATTCTCTCCGGTTACCTTAGTGCCAATGATGTTGTATGTGTGCGTGAATTTCACTTTGTCTTTGTGATCATCAAGGCCAGGATAAGTTCTGGCTTATCCATAACACCAGCCACATTGAAAATGGGCCGAATTTGAGCAAACTTGAACATGTGCCATCATTGAGATGGGATGGGTGCCAGGGTCCTCAGGAAGCCTTTCTTCTTGGCAGCACAACAAAGCTGGAAGAAAATAAGCCATTTCTGCCAGATGCAATATCTAAATAACCTGAGTGGACACAAATACATCAATTGTTGGAAGCATGAAAGACGAGATCAGCTTGTTTTTTTGAATAAATCTCTCAGTTTGCAGAAAGGGCCAATAAATGGAAATTTACAGTTGACTTTGATTATCTAAAGATCTGACAGGCTGCGGAGATTGTTCCATAGCACACTAGTAAGAAACATTAAATCATTTTTTTCATGTATTTTATAATAGATTTATTTTTCTATTTAGGACATAACACTCTCAGACATTCCTGTTAAGCAAGCAGGCATAATGAGGTGGACAACCAGAAATGTGGTGGACTACTGTATCCTTCTGGAAGTTGCTCAGAGTCATTCTGACCATGGGAATCCTAGAATGTAGAATGACCAATACATGTGAGTAGAAGCTGATGCAATACAACATGTTCAATATGGCTTATCGGTATCTCGAACACGCTCTGCAGTTAGTCTCATTGAAGCCAAGGTCAAATGGATGATCTGCTGTGAGATTGCACCATTGTTGAACAAGGCACAGTGGTGAGATTTCTTTGGATAGAGGGAGTGAAACTTGCTATTATTTAGTGAATTGCAGATATCTTGCTGGTCCGGCAGGAGACACACATTGCAGCCCTTGTCCCAGCTGAGATCAATGGAGGGACTGGATAAAGGAGGATAACAGGAGCAGTTCATTCCCCTGTACCAAAGGTGGCAGTATTCATCTAGGATGATCCCAGTTAAGGCACCCGCAGAGTTGCATAGGAATTGGAGTGCAAAAAGGGTACCACCAGAGGGTGCTAATGGGGGAGGACAACACTGATTTCTATGTGACCCTGAAGTACTCCTGACAGGCAAATGGAAACATTCCTGAGTCAGACTTAAAAAGGAGCCTGCCACCTCACCTTGGAGAGTCAGAGTCAAGAGGCAGCGAGGAAAACTCATCAAGAGGAGTGGAAGAAGAGGAACACTATTTATTTGTTCACAATTGTGGTGTTTGTGGCTGTGTGCACTTCGAAAGAGTTCAATGAAAATAAAAAAACTGTTATTTTAAATCCGGAATTGCATTGTGTGATACTGAGTCTGAGGTTTGGGGCTCAGAGGTGAACCCTTTGTGTTTACAATATGTTTGTACATATATATATAGAGTATATAAAAATGTATGTTATAAAATAATGTAAGTGAACATTACTAACCATGGCACTGGAGAGTGGTGATATTTTTGCATGTTTATTAGCACATACAAGTAAGAGTTTCACACTACTCAGTAGATGTGATAATAACAACCCTGTAATGACCCTCCATGGAGCAGTTACCAGACAGCCAACAGACTACAGAACTCCCTAACTAGTGTAAGATGCTGGGGGTCACTGATGCCCCTTTAAACCCAACAGACAGACGTCCAGGTTGCCATAAAAGCCACCAGGATGGAGCAGCACAGGCATGTGACTGACATGTGCAAAGGTCTGAATGCTGAGGATATTGGGGAATTGTACATCTTAGTAAGTGCTGAGCTTTAGCCAAGGTGTAAGCTTGTAATTCTCCCCCAGCATACTAGAAGGTGAGATCACAGAGCAAGCACCTAGAGGACACACAGTCCCAGAAAGAAATGTATTGCAGCATGTTTTCCTGGAAACACAATACGCACCTTTGGAGAGGTCTTGAAGATCACTTTCATAAAAGCAATAAAAGTCTGAGAGGTACAGAAATGCCAGGAGCGCCGCAGGGGACTGTACTTTCTCCGGTCCTGTTCAGTCTATATACATCAGACTTCCAATACGACTCGGAGTCCTGCCACGTGCAAAAGTTCACTGATGACATTGCTATTGTGGGCTGCATCAGGAGTGGGCAGGAGAAGGAGTACAGGAAGGTGGTGACTGTGTGCAGAGGGTACAGACCTATAAATACCTGGAAGTGCAGCTGGATGACAAATTGGACTGGACTGCCAATACTGATGCTCTGTGCAAGAGAGGACAGAGCCGACTATACTTTCTTAGAAGGTTGGCGTCCTTCAACATCTGCAATAAGATGCTGCAGATGTTCTACCAGATGGTTGTGTCGAGTGCTCTCTTCTACGCGGTGGTGTGCTGGGGAGGCAGCATAAAGAAGAAGAATGCCTCACGCCTGGACAAACTTGTTAAGAAGGCAGGCTCTATTGTAGGAGTAAAGATGGACAGTTTAACATCTGTAGCAGAGCAACAGGCATTTAGCAAACTCCTGTCAATCATGAAGAATCCACTGCATCCACTGAACAGTGTCATCTCCAGGCAGAGGAGTAGCTTCAGTGACAGACTTTTGTCACTGTCCTGCTCCACTGACAGACTGAGGAGATCGTTCCACCCCCACACTATGCGACTCTTCAATTTCACCCAGGGGGGTAAATGCTAACATTACTCAAAGTTATTGTCTGCTTTTACATGCATTTTTATTACTATTTAATTTAATACTGTTTTTTGTATCAGTATACTGCTGCTGGAGTATGTGAATTTCCCCTTCGGATTAATAAAGTAAATATCTATCTATCTATCTATCTATCTATCTATCTATCTATCTATCTATCTATCTATCTATCTATCTATCTATCTATCTATCTATCTATCTATCTATCTATCTATCTATCTATCTATCTATCTATCTATCTATCTATCTATCTATCTAGAAGAAGGTCTAGCCTGGTGTTTCCTGAACCAAACAGGAGGCTGCCTGACCCTGATTTAGATGCTCCAGCAGACATGAACCCAGGATTGGGTTTAAATTCGACTAACAGTTAAAGATACACTAAATGCAGAATTCCAAGGTGGAGTGGAAGAACATCCAGTAAGCAGGAATAGGAGAGGCTTGGTTCCAAATAGAGGGGCAGGGACAGGAGATGAGAAGTAAAGTGCTTTCTTGAAGTAGTCTGCTGGGCAATTTAGTGAAGCCATTAGTCTCTTCTCAGATATTTACTCAGGGTGACACACCTAACCACTCCAATGCTGATCCTCTCTAAGAGTGCGACTCTGGGATTTCACAACAGCTTTCTTTGCCAGCTGAGATGAAGGAGAATTTCCTTAAGCCCAACAGGCCAATCAGTCCCCTAACATCAAGGGTCTGTCCTGCGCAACATCAGGCTCTCTCTCAGTCCTGCTCTCCTCACCCGTCTCGTTACACTCGCTCCTCCTTGAGAAAATTTGGGTCTCGGAACTGCTTGTCTCTGCTCTGGAATTCACTTATGGCAACCCTAAGACGGATATCGAGGGACTTAAAACTCTGAGCTGCTCTGTAATCTGAAGGTACCATAAGACAATGAAGGCATTTCGTGCTTCTTCTACTTTGTATGGTGCCTTTGACACAAAAGATGTAATAATTGGCAACATTAGAATAATCTTAAATCACTATGACTGCAGTGCCTATCCCATTTGGAGTTTTGATAATGAAAAGTTACACCCAAAATCAAATGGAGTTATTTCGGATTTGTTTTCCCTGAACTAATGATGCAAATGTAGACAAGCTGAGCAAACAAGACAAAACAAAGCCCAGGAACATGACTAATACTAATGTGTGGCATCACTTAACCTTTATCATCCCATCTCCTTCTGAATCTCGTCTTAACATTTCAGCTGAAGCAAGTTTGGGTACTGACAAAGTTGCATAAAGGCCATTTGACACTTGATCCAGGGTGAAGAGTATCTCCTACATGTCTACCAAAAAGAATGCATATATGCACTGTAGGAGGAGTCTGGGCATCCCGGAGGAGAAGGGGGAAATACATCACTCAGACGGGAGGCCAGCATGATGACGAAAGCAAAGCAGCCAACAGATAATGGACGGACCAGCAGAAGCTGAAATTTGGGAACGGTTCCATTCCCCATATGCCAGGTGGCAGTGGTCCAAATATGGTAGCCCAGTTCGGACACCCACCCTATACAGGTCCTTGGGTCTCGTTAGAGGGCGCTGTCGTTTAGGGACCTCCTACTTTCTTTATGGCCCGGAAGTGCTTCCTGGAAGACATGGAGTGGCACCAGAAGCATTCCCAGGCCCGACATAAAAGGAGTCTGCTGCCTCAGTTTTAGTGAGTCAGAGTTGGGGGGAACCTGGCAACATTTGACTGGAGGAGAGAAGGAGGGAGGATTGTGAGAATTGTTAAATTTATTGTATATTTGTGGCTTGTTACTGAACAGAAGATTTGCAAGAACTGCCTGGAGAGAATTAAAAGCCTTTATTTGATCGTAATAACACGTGATGCTTTACTGTGTCTATGGTTTGGGGCTCTCTGTGGCCTCTGGTGGTCACAATACATACACATACATTTTCAAACTTGCTTAATTGAATTTAGGGTTTCGTGGGGTAGAAAGTACCCCAACAAAGTTGGGTACAAGGCAGAGATCCAGTCCATCACCGGGCACACTCAAGCACTCACTCCCACTGGTGCCAATTTCAAGCCACTAAATAACCTAACCTACATGTTTTCTGAGATGTAGCAGGAATACTCCAGCAAACATTAGGAGGATGTGCAAACACCACAGAGATTTAGATTTGGGACACTGGATACACGAAGGAGCAACATTTATGGCTGTGCCACCCTACTGCCCCCAATCTGAATAATGAACTTGCATACCATTGCACTTGTGCTTGAGCAGAAAAAATAGTAATCGTAGAAAAACATCTATGAGCTCTCACAAATAAAAGTCATGTTGGACTCAAACATTTATCTGCTAAGTGAGCTAGCAATGGGAAGGCTAAACTGTTATTTGATTTAATCTTCCTCCATATAGTTCTGGATACATTTGTACAAAGCTGCCTAGAGTTCCTTTTAAAGTAAACTCAAACTCTCTGACAAGATAAACTAGAGCGTTCCTAATTCTCCAGCTCAAGCTTGGCCTCTATTTGAACAGCTCTAGGTATGCAGCATGGGGAGCACATTTCTTTAATTTTGTGTGTCTACAGACTCAATCTATTACCTGTTAAGCTCTGCATTTCCTTGTGATCCCAAGCAATTAATATAGTGCTGCACAATTTCATGTCAAGGACCACTTTAATGTAAAATTTTACATAGCGCTTTAGCAAGAAAATGCAACGCCTTTCAGTTTTGGTTCTTTCTTTTCGGCAGATACTACTGGAATAGGCACTGGCCTTGTGACCCTAAATTAGATTAGCAGGTTCAATAAATAGATGGATGTCTTCAGGTTCTCTCTACCCTTGAGGCAGCAAATCTAAATGCTGTCTGGTTTAAAGCCCTGCATAATAAGCTACCCAGTTCCAGTTTCAAAAGTTACAATGATGCGCTTGCAAGACCCATCTTGCTTTTGTATTGTTTGATGACGCAGAGGAAAAGCTGAATTATTTTGTGGTTTTCGCTTTTCAGCCGCCGGCTTTCATGACCGGGTCGCCCTCTCTTCTTTTGTCTAACAGAATCTCTGCCAAAGACGGGGTGACATCTGGGTCAATGGACTTGGAAGCATCGACAGCTCTAGGTGACAAAATGAAAAGAAGTGCAGCAGAAGCTTTATTTTCAGTCATGTAAAGTTCACGAGAGACATGAGTCCAAAGAAGTCAAAAATAATGAAGTCTGAGCAATGAGGCTGTACCGCCAGGGCTGAAAATAGGCAGGCTACAATTGAAGGGAAGAAAGCAGGGCCAGAAGGTTAGAGAGAACAAAATGAGCATAGTTAAAAAATACTGGAAACGAATGGCAAAAAATAAGTATGGAATGGCCCATACATTCCTTCCATGAACATTTCACTTTAGTGATACTGCAATGCAAGAAATCTCTCAAAAGAAGATTTTACAATACAACACAACTGATCATGCTGTGTAATAACATACAATCAAATACAATAATTAATTTAAAAATGAAATGAAGTGAACAACTTAAATAATATTTAATTTGAATCTAAACACATTGGGTCAAATGAAGTAAACGTACTGCAGAGACAGACAGAATGGTACAGGGGTGGCTGAACACCTCGGTGCCCGTCGGCCTGTACAGGTCTGTTTTGCTGCTTATTTGATCATTTCTTTCTCTTCACCATTCAGCATGTGGTCTGGTATGGCAAAAAACATGTCAGCTATCTTCACTTACAAATTTCTTTGAGTGTACAACTGTGTGTGCATGTGTGAACATTTATGTGTGTGTGCAGACATGTACATTTAAATAAATTATGAACCTCAAAAAGTACTTGCGCAAAAATGTATTCTGCAAATCAAAAATGTCTGTTCTCAAGAGTCAACAAAGCAGACTCCAAAAATCCCAGTTGTCTACAGCAGTTATTGTTGTACATTGGTCAAACCATTCTAGAAGGGTATTTAGATAAGCACTGGACTAAACTGAACAAAAAACAACAGGCCTGAAGGCTGGAACAAGGCAAACACAATGCAACTCACATTTACATTTACTCATTTGGCTGACACCTTTATCCAAGGTGATTTACAACATTTATGAAATGATTGGTTACACTTATTTTGGTTTTCCAACTGGAGCAGGGTGGTGGCTCTGAGGCTAGGGATTTGCTCTGGCAAGCGGAAAGTTGCTGGTTCAAATCTTATAAACGGCAAAACTGACTCTACTTCATTGGGCCCTTAACCTCCAATTGCTCTGTCCTGGATGTGACATGTAGGCCCTCCAACCTGCAGGGGAAAAATCAGGGGGTTGGTGGCAGAATTGGCACTCTGGCCACCATAAAAAAGCTCACACTGGTTCCGTTCCATCTGAATTAGTGTGGTGCTGAGGTGTCACCCGTTGCATGGCTGCTAATCTGGGATCCTGAGTTGGTTTGTCATGTGGTGGGTGCGGCAATGTGCTGTATTAGCGTGTGCTCCTAACCTCTCAAATGGAGCACAGGCAGGTCAAATGACTTACTTATAGTCACAGAGTGTCAGTAGCGGGATTTGAACCCACAACCTCAGGGTTTGAAGTCCAAAATCAATGGTTTTGTAAGTTATTGCTGTGCAAAGATCTCAGTATTCAGGGCAGATATCTCAGAAACCACTTGTTTTCAATTTTTGTATCTTTGCTAGGATGTAGCCATCTAGGAGCTCTGCACTATGCTTAAAACTGCATAATTTTCAGACGAGAAAATCAATTTTTTATTTTTGCTGGTAGCTGGCATACTTCCTTAGACCTGGGACATTGCTAGTCCTGAAACCAAGGATGGACTGGGCAAGAAGGACACAACACAGCAAGAGATAGGTGTAAAAATGCTTTGTGCTTTTAATTCATTTACAAAATGTTGAAAAGGTACAGTGCATAATTATTCAATAATAAATTAATAAATAATTTATAATAATTAAAAATTTAATCAAATAAACATTCCTATAAACAGGTTAAAATAGAAGGTGGAAAATACAGGGTTTGTCATTTCAAAATCATTCCCAAGCCTCTGTGCTTCTTTCTAAAACTGTCGTCTGCTCTGCTTACACAGCGTGAGGAGGAGCCCTCAACCCTTTAAATTTGCAGTCATACCACCTGCACTTCAGAACAGCTCACCCACCTGAAAGCTAAGCATGTTTGGGCCCACCCAGTACTTGGAGGGGAGACCATGTAGGAAAAGCTTGGGTTGCTGCTGCTAGAAGAGGTGTTGGCGAGATCAGCTGGGGGCGCTAACCCTGTGGTCTGTGTGTGAATCCAAATACCACAGTGCAGTGATGGGAACATGATGCTGTAAATATAGTGGTGTCCTTCGGAAGTCCTGACTCTAAGTGGTCATTATAATACTAATAATAATTATTTACATTCTCCCACTACTCAAAGCACTTCAGTGAGTGGGGAGCCACTTCATTGTGTAGCATCCACCTGGATGAAGCAATGACAGCCAAAATGTTAGCGCCAGCACGCTCACCACACATTAGGTAGTAGGTGAGGTAGCCAGTTAGAGACAGGGGATGATTAGGGGGACAGAATGACCACAGAGAATCAGGACCTTGGCTTAACGTCTCCTCTGAAGGACAACGCCATATTTACAGCATAGTGTCCCTGTCACTGCATTAGGATCCACACACAGGGCACAGGGTAAGCCCCCCTGCTGGCCTCACCAGCACCATCCCAAACTTTTCCTTAATGGTCTCCCATCCAAGTACTGGCCAAGCCCGAACATGCTTAGCTTAAGGTGGATGGCCTGCATGTGGTATGGCAGCATGCTTCATCTTTCTCATTGTCCATCCATCCATCCATTCTCTTCCGCTTATCCGAGGTCGGGTCGCGGGGGCAGCAGCTTAAGCAGAGAGGCCCAGACTTCCCTCTCCCCGCCACTTCTTCCAGCTCTTCCGGAGAATCCCAAATGCGTTCCCAGGCCAGCCGGGAGACATAGTCCCTCCAGCGTGTCCTGGGTCTTCCCCGGGCCTCCTCCCGTTGGACGTGCCCGGAACACCTCACCAGGGAGGCGTCCAGGAGGCATCCTGATCAGATGCCCGAGCCACCTCATCTGACTCCTCTCAATGCAGAGGAGCAGCGGCTCTACTCTGAGCCCCTCCCGGATGACTGAGCTTCTCACCCTATCTTTAAGGGAAAGCCCAGACACCCTGCGGAGGAAACTCATTTCAGCCGCTTGTATCGCGATCTCGCTCTTTGGTCACTACCCATAGCTCATGACCATAGGTGAGGGTAGGAGCGTAGATCGACTGGTAAATTGAGAGCTTTGCCTTACGGCTCAGCTCCTTTTTCACCACGACAGACCGATGCAGAGCCCGCATCACTGCGGACGCCGCACCGATCCGCCTGTCGATCTCACGCTCCATTCTTCCCTCACTCGTGAACAAGACCCCGAGATACTTGAACTCCTCCACTTGGGGCAGGATCTCTCCCCCAACCCTGAGAGGGAACTCCACCCTTTTCCCGGCTGAGGACCATGCTCTCGGATTTGGAGGTGCTGATTCTCATCCCAGCCGCTTCACACTCAGCTGTGAACCGATCCAGAGAGAGCTGAAGATCACGGCCTGATGAAGCAAACAGGACAACATCATCTGCAAAAGCAGTGACCCAATCCTGAGTCCACCAAACGGACCCCTTCAACACCCTGGTTGCGCCTAGAAATTCTGTCCATAAAAGTTATGAACAGAATCGGTGACAAAGGGCAGCCCTGGCGGAGTCCAACTCTCACTGGAAACGGGCTGACTTACTGCCGCAATGCGGACCAAGCTCTGACACCGGTTGTACAGAGACCGAACAGCTCTTATCAGGGGTCCGTACCCCATACTCCCGAGCACCCCCACAGGATTCCCGAGGGACACGGTCGAATGCCTTTCCAAGTCCACAAAACACATGTAGACCGGTCGGGCAAACTCCCATGCACCCTCCAGGACTCTGCTAAGGGTGAAGAGCTGGTCCACTGTTCGCGACCAGGACTAAAACCACACTGTTCCTCCTGAATCCGAGGTTCACTATCCGACGGACCCTCCTCTCCAGAACCCCGAATAGACTTTTCCAGGGAGGCTGAGGAGTGTGATCCCTCTATAGTTGGAACACACCCTCCGTCCCCTTTTAAAGAGGGGACCACCACCCCGGTCTGCCAATCCAGAGGCACTGTCCCCAATGTCCATGCGATGTTGCAGAGACGTGTCAACCAAGACAGTCCTACAACATCCAGAGCCTTAAGGAACTCCGGGCGATCTCATCCACCCCGGGCCCTGCCACCAAGGAGTTTTTGACCACCTCGGTGACTTCAGTCCCAGAGATGGGAGAGCCCACCTCAGAGTCCCCAGGCTCTGCTTCCTCATTGGAAGGCATGTTAGTGGGATTGAGGAGGTCTTCAAGTACTCCTCCCACCACCCACAACGCCCGAAGTCGAGGTCAGCAGCGCACCATCCCCACCATATACGGTGTTGACACTGCACTGCTTCCCTCCTGAGACGCCGGACGGTGGACCAGAATCTCCTGAAGCCGTCCAAAGTCGCTCTCCATGGCTCTCCAAACTCCTCCCATGCCCGAAGTTTTGCCTCAGCAACAACCGAAGCGCTCCGCTTGGCCTGCCGGTACCTATCAGCTGCCTCCAGAGACCCACAGGACAAAAAGTCCTATAGGACTCCTTCTTCAGCTTGACGGCATCCCTCACGCCGGTGTCCACCAACGGGTTCGGGATTGCCGCCACGACAGGCACCACCACCTTGCGGCCACAGCTCCGTCAGCCGCCTCAACAATAGAGGCACGGAACATGGCCCATTCGACTCAATGTCCCCACCTCCCTCGGGACGGGTTGAAGTTCTGCCGGAGGTGGGAGTTGAAGCTACTTCTGACAGGGGACTCTGCCAGCCGCTCCCAGCAGACCCTCACAACACGCTTGGGCCTACCAGGTCTGACCGCATCTTCCCCACCATCGGCCAACTCACCACCAGGTGGTGATCAGTTGACAGCTCCGCCCCTCTCTTCACCCGAGTGTCCAAGACATATGGCCGCAAGTCCGACGACACGACCACAAAGTCGATCATCGACCTGAGGCCTAGGGTGTCCTGGTGCCAAGTGCACATATGAACACCCTTATGCTTGAACATGGTGTTCGTTATGGACAATCCATGACGAGCACAGAAGTCCAATAACAAAACACCCGGGTTCAGATCGGGGCCATTCCTCCCAATCACGCCCTTCCAGGTCTCACTGTCATTGCCCACGTGAGCATTGAAGTCTCCCAGCAAAACGAGGGAATCCCCAGAAGGTATGCCCTCTAGCACCCTTCCAGAGACTCCAAAAAGGGTGGATACTCCAAACTGCTGTTCGGGCGCATATGCACAAACAACAGTCAGGACCCTTCCCCACCCGGCGGAGGGAGGCCACCCTCGCCCACCGGGTAAACCCCAATGCACAGGCTCCAAGTCGGGGCAATAAGTATGCCCACACCTGCTCGGCACCTCTCACCGGGGGCAACTCCAGAGTGGTAGAGAGTCCAGCCCCTCTCAAGGAGATTGGTTCCAGAGTCCAAGCTGTGCGCCGAGGTGAGTCCGACTATATCTAGCCGAACCTCTCGACCTCCGCACTAGCTCAGGCTCCTTCCCTTCAGAGAGGTGACATTCCACGCCCCAAGAGCCAGTTTCTGTAGCCGAGGATCAGACCGCCAAGGTCCCCGCCTTCGGCCACCACCCAACTCACACTGCACCCAACCTCCTTGGCCCCTCCCATAGGTGGTGAGCCCATGGGGAGGAGGACCCACGCTACCTCTTCGGCTGTGCCCGCCGAGCCCCATGGGTGCAGGCCCGCCACCAGGCGCGCCATCGAGCCCCACCTCCAGGCCTGGCTCCAGAGGGGGGCTCCGGTGACCAGCGTCCGGCAAGGGAAAACGTTGTCCAAAGTTTATGCTCTTCATCGGAGGTTTGTTGAACCGCTCTTTGTCTCATCCCTCACCTAGGACCAGTTTGCCTTGGGTGGCCCTTCCAGGGGCATAAAGCCCCGGACAACATAGCTCCTAGGATCATTGGGACACGCAAACCCCTCCACCACGATAAGGTGACGGTTCAAGGAGGAGCTTTCTCATTGTCACATTTTTAAATAATCCTTACTATTATAAACCATTTTCCCTCTGTCTCAGTCATTAAAGATACATGGGCATCTCTCAAAATGAATAGGGCTTATTCATGTCCTGACTAAATTGCCCATCACAGCCCCCTAATCATCGCCTGCTTCTAAATGGCTAACTATCTCTCACCCCTTCATCACCTAATAGCTAAAGTGTGCTGAGCATACTGGCGCAGATGGTTGCTACACATTGGTGGTTATTGAAGTGGTTCCCTTTTATCTAAGTGCTTTGAGTAGTGAGAGAAGAGTTATATAAATCTAATGAACTATTACTTATCTGGCTTGTGTTCCCACCACCATCCCATGGCCTCCAGCGGGGAACCCCACAAGTCCTGCTCCTTTCTCCTGCTGCCATCTCTCAGCTTTCAGTGGGAGCCCTAGTAGGTGTGATTCTGCCCCATGAGTGCCATCCACTCGCTCCTTTCAGGGTCACATTCTTCATCTGCCTGCTTCCTCTCTGTAGCAACACCAGCTCCACCACAATCCTGTCTCTTCACTTTTCCTCTTCCTTATCCGTTCCTTTAAACTCCATCTCTTCCATTTCCTTTTTTTTTCTTTGGATCTCTACCCCCTCTCCTATTCAGGCTCCCTTTATCAGCCCAGAGTGCTAATGAGAAAATCAGATGAACTGCGGACGTCTACATGAGCTCCGCTAATTCCCTCATCAACACCTCAGGGTCGCTCGTCCATACTATTGCAAACCCCTACGCAAACCCAGGGCTTGAGTGTATGTTTTTATTTTAAAATTGTGTACTGCTATAGACCCCAAGTGTGTTTTATCAGCACACACACACACACACACACACACATATATGTAGACGCCATGCTAAAATCGGCTTTTCCGACATTTTGAACATTGTAGAATCACAATCTGAACTTAACTTGACAGCAGATTTTTAACTCAATCACCAAACTTCCATTTACATAGAAGAAAAATCAAAGTCAAAAAGTAGCAAGCACTCCCTAAGTACAATTTTACATCAGTAAATTTTTAGTGACCAAATCGAAAAGCTTGGGCACGGTGGATAGTGTGCCCACCTATTAAATTTTGGGTTGATGACGTCTCATGCTGCAGACTTTCAGGTGTCACATAATATCAATGGAAGAACTTTGCTGGGGATGCTCAAAGATATGCCAACCATGATAAGAAACGAACCACAAAATGGTGACCCGTAAATATAAACAAGATAATCAATAAAATCACATCATAAAAAGAAAACAAAAGTACATAATTGCAATCTGCATCTTCCAGAACCTTAAAATCATAACATGGCCGATATGCAGGACACGGGTCATAAGAAGTGGAAATGGAGGAGAGCAAAAGAAAATGAGACAAGTTAGACATTTACTCTAAGGACGCAGATCAGACTAAACACAATGGAGGACAAACTTAACTTTTTATGGAGTCTGAGAATGAAATCTGAATGTATACAGCAAGTGCAAATTTGACCAACAGTCTAAAATTAACAAATGGAAAAATAATACTTTATTGCCATGCAACATAGTTAGAAGGAGTTTGCCTTAGTATAAGAAAATAAGAAAGTACAACATGTAACATGACCACAACATTATATCACCATCACATTGTGCAATTTCTGGAGAGTCACGATGTCTCCTTATAACAATCAACTGTTCTGAAACTAGGAAATATATTTAATAAAGCATTATGATAATAATTCAATAAAATGGTGAAAATGAAAATCTGTCAGCATGGTTACTCTCCTAGGATATTTCAAGAGTAGTCCCAGTCTAACAATGTTCAGCTTTATGTGTGGCACTTGGGTATCATAGCAAGGAATATTTTCGAAAGGCCGGCCTCAAGTTTCGGGCCTACCTCAACTTATTACACACAGAAGCCACAAATAGAGGGTTGCCAACCCTCTACATATTAAATCTAAATAGTTTTTCACATTTCATATAAGCAGCATGAAATTCTTGAGCATATATGGCATCAGGCACATTCTCGCATGCAGCACTGCCAAATGTGCTATCGTGCGCTGGGACTCTGACTTCTTTCCCATTGCTGTAATATGTTCCAGACCAGCCCCATTACAGACAGCTCTGCTGCTCAGCTGTTCCAGGATTTTGACGTTCAAAGACGGGAATAGGGGAGTGTGTGAGCAGTGTTGCTGGCAGCGACTGATATCCAGCAGAGTCGCCAGATGCAGATGGTCCACTAATACCCCAAAAGCAACAGTCCCTCTCACAACTATGACCCATTTCCTCTGATCACTGTCCATTATGCAGAAAGTCTACTCTAAGTCCCATCTTGGCCTTGTCAACTGTCACAGAACTGTCATCACTATAAAAGATACAATCAGGATTGTGAAAAGCAAAAGGCACTGATTAGGAAATGGAATGAGCTGCACGTGTTTTTTGTTTCACACTAATCCTGCCCTCCATTGTGTTCTGTCTGCCGGCATTTCTCTGCTCAGCTGGGAGCACCAGTGATTACACCTCCTTCCAAACCGTTGAGTCATGAGCAAACGAGGCTGCCAAGCTCTCCCAGAAGCACGACAGCAAGCTTTCAAGGCTCCGCTTCGAAGGGGCAGCCAGGGCGTGGCTAGTGAACTTTCCTGAAATTTTAAGCTCTTTTGAGTGCCAAAAGTTATTGAATTTACCTCAGTCGTTGTAGAGGACATGAAGGGGCGCCTGAGGGCCGAAGTTCATGATTTAGAATCAATAAGCACAAAACTGATAGTCAAGATGAAGCCAACACAAACTTCTCTCCTTTGCCTGTTTTAACGTGGGAACTGAAACAGCTCTGAGATTTCAGTTAGCTGTTCTAATGCTGCAAGCCATTTATGTTTTCATTAAGTTCAACAAGTGATTTTATCTTTTTTGATTCATTTCACACTACATTTTCCAAAAATATTTTACTATCTGTTGAGTACATGTTCATTTACATTGTAGTAATTTTTGCACAAGAAATCAACAGATGATAGAGGATCAGTTTAGATATTTCTCTAAAAATTCTGAAATATTAGTAAAACAATAAACACATTCAACAGTTAGTCACTCGTGTGAGTCAGAGGGTCACCTTCAGAGGTAAGCATTACCACCCTGGGACATGAGAGGGCGCTGCTGCTCATGATGGTGTCTATATTCCCCTCCATAGCCCACACATACCACCCATTGAGTGTAACTGACTACACCCCTTCAGGTCCAGTGACTATAAAACCAAGAAACTACTGGTAGTGGTCATCTCATTGCAGACCACTGAAAGGAGCTCCAACCTGATGTTTGTGACCCAAGCCTTAATCACAGAAGCAGCAACTTTCAGCGACATTGCCTTACCTTTTCTGTTATTAGCTCCATTGAGAATGTGTTGCTTTTGGTCTAACTGGTTATTAAAAGGGGCGATCCAGTTGTGTCCTAAGCTTTCTTTGATGGATGTGTGTGTTCCATTGGTTGATGACAATTTATAAATTATAAGAGGATACCTTGCTAAGAAGAGGTTGCCCCAAGCATAGCAACACAAGCTTGGCTAAAGGCTAACAGGACACCTGCAAGAAGTACAGAGTCATCCTGCTAGTGGGAGAGCTCCTGCTAACACCAGTATGGAAGAGTAGCCATATGTGCTAAAGTCAAAAAGAGGAAGACATAATAGTACCAACATGAGTAAAGCAGAGCTGGAGTCCAACTGCATACACCATACTTAACTGTAGCGTGAACTACACTGGATGTTTTCTCAGGACCCTTTCAAGCACTGATATCAATAATCCACTGGAATGGAAACAGGGGTAAGGAGTCCATCAGGTAAAATCAGGTAAAAATTGAATACATTCATATTTATCAAGGTGGTAGAGCATTTTGCTTAGACATGTTGGCCATAATTTTATTCTGTACATGTGACAATACTACAACTTCTGCTGTGCAAACCCTATACTAGTGGACTGAGTATTAATAAGGTGACAAAACTGTCTGACCTTTAGAGGAGAAAGGGAAGAAAAGGCAAAAGGCTCCAACAGTAGTTGGTAGAGGGCACATGGTCCAAGGTATAAACTTATAACACAGTGCAATATCTAAAAAAAAGGGAGTGGTCTCCCCTAGACATTCTCGTATAGTCAGATATGGGGATGGATAATTGAGGAGTCAACCACAAGACGATTATATTTCTATATTATGTACATTAAAGAACCATCGATAATAAATCAAATCAAATTAATAATAATTTGAACAATTATTATTAAAGTAAAGATGAATAAATTGGACTCTGCAACTGCATGAATAAAAGGTAAAGTACCACTTCCAGTTAACGGAAATAGCTCAAAAGTTGATAGAAATCTATGTTTTGTACCTAATACTTGTATGTAAAATTTGTTTGACCTAAGTGAAAGTACTCAAGTTATCGTGTTTACATACACGCACACACAAACACAATTCCAAAAATGGTATTTTTAGACTCAGAGGTCTAAAACGTTGAGATTCACCAAAATCTCGAAATGGGATTTTTGGAGGATTCCAATACTTTCCCTTTACTATGAGAAAGTAAAAACAGGCTGCTTCACAGTGTTGGTCCGGAACAACCATTTGATGAATGCATTCAAGTGGTGGTGCGGTCAGGTTTATAGCACAATGTGGCTGTCATTGTATAGGTACAATGAAATGCAATTTAGCATCTCACCAGAAACTGCATACAGTTGAGTAAGGTGCAATAGACAGTGAGTGCAAATGGTACATTAAAGTACAATAATAATAATAAGGCAGCAAATAAATGAGAATACTGTGGTGGGCTGGCGCCCTGCCCAGGGTTTTTTTCCTGCCTTGCATCCTATGTTGGTTGGGATTGGCACCAGCAGACCCCAATGACCCTGTAGTTAGGATATAGCGGGTTGGATAATGGATGGATGGATAAATGAAAATATAAATCTATATGATATTTGAATTTACATGTACTTGTATATATAAGGAAGAGTATATACAGTAGGTATGAATACTGATCAGCATGTACAGATACGTGATAAGAATAAACATCCATACAGCCATTATCCAACCCGCTATATTCTAACTACAGGGTAACGGGGATCTGCTGGAGCCAATCCTGTCCAAAACAGGTCACAAGGCAGGAAACAAACCCCGGGCAGGGCACCAGCCAACCAAAGAGAATAAACATACTGTAGATATATGAAATACTTTTATGTACAGAATAGTTAAATGTAAACAGGTGAAAATATACATAAATGCAGTGAGAAGTTATTGATATTTAGAAAGGTCAGCTACTGAGCAATAAGGGTTGAGAGTTCAGAATGGTGATGGTGTTATGAAAGAAACTGTTCCTGAGCCTGCTGGTGTGGGTCTGAAGGCTCCTGGGATGGGAGAAGGGAAAACAGTCCATGCTTAGGATGAGGGAAATCCTTGATGATGCTGTGAGCCCAATGCAGACACTGTGTGTGCTGCAGGTCAGCAATAGTGGGCAGCAGGATGCCAATGGTGTCCTGGGCAGTTTTCACCACCCATTGCAGGGTCTTCCTGTCAGCTATGGAGCAGTTGCCATACCACAGCATAATGCTCTCAATATATAGCCAATATGCTCTCGATAGTGCAGCGGTAAAAGTTCAATAGAATCTGAGGAGACAGGAAGACATTCTTTAGCCTCCACAGAAAGTAAAGTCACTTTTGCACTTTTTAAATCAGACTGGCATTGTTTATTGTCTAAGAAAGGTCATCAGAGATGTAGACACCCAGGAATTTAAAGCTGGAAACACACTCCACCATTTATGTGGATGGGAGCGTGTCTGCTGTCTAGATTTCTGGTAATCCACAATGAGCTCCTTGGTCTTTTTGATGTTAATGGAGAGGTTATTGTCAGCACACCATGTTGTTTGGTACTCTGTAGGCTGACTCATCGTTGTCACTGATCATTCCTATTAGTGTGGTGTCATGTGCAAACTTTATGATGGAGTTGTAGCCATACAAAGGGACGCAAGTAATGGGTCAAGATGGGGTAAAAGAGTAGGCTGAGTACACAGCCCTGTGGAGGTCCAGTATCCAGGATCAGGGTAGAGGATGTGTGGCCATTTACCCTGACAGACAGGTGTCTGTTGGTTAGAAAGTCCAGTGTTCAATTACAAAAAGAAGTTTATTTACCAGATTTGAGGGGATGATGGTATTAAATGCAGAGTTAAAATCATTAAATACAGTAACATCCTGACATAGGAGTTATTGACAAGGATACGGCACCCTCTGTTGACCTATTAGGTAGATAGGCAAACTGGTAGGCATCTAATGTGGGAGCTAGACTGGATTTGAGGTGTCCCAGAACCCATCTCTCAAAGCACTTGGTGATGATGGGGATGAGTGCAACAGGGCAGTATTCATTCAGGATCCCTGAAGAGGGTAGTTTAGACACCAGTACAATTGTTGTGCACTTAAGAAATGTAGGGACAACAGCCTGTGCTAAAGTCAGATGGAAGATGTTACTGAAGAACTCCAACAGTTCTCCAGTTCAGGCCTTCAGCACACACCCAGGTATCCCATCACGACCAGCAGCCCTGCATGCATTCACTTTGCTAAGTGTAGATTGTACAGTGAAGGTGTTAACTCTGAGGTGCTGATTGCCGTGGGGAGGGGCAGTTTCGGTTGCAAGCATTTTATTGCCCTCATCAAAATCAGCACAAATGTTGTTTAGCTTGTCAGGAAGGAAGACATACTTCTTGTTGAGGCTGGATTTACATTTCAGTATTCTGTAATGGTCTAGATGGCTACATATGTCTGGGGTCGGAGTTTTCAAAATGATCCTCAATTTGTTGCGTGTATTTCTGTTTGGCTCTTTTGTTGCCCTTTTTCAGGTTGGCCCCGGATGTGCTGTAGCTCTCAGCATCGTCAGATCTGAAAGCGACATTGTGAGCTTTCCGCAGGAGTCTAACCTCTCTATTCATCCAAGGCGTCTGGTTAAGGAACATCTTAATCTGTTTGAACATTGTGATTTTATTAATGCTTGCACTGAACTAATATAAGACAGAAGAAGTATTTATTTCCGAGTCCCGATTGGTATTGGTGGCATATAACCTCCAGTCTGTGGACTGAACCTGTAAAATAGAGTCTGCCTCCTCAGGCCAGACTTTCACTGTCCTCAGTGAAGGTCTCACACATCTGATAAGTGGTGTGCATTTAGGGAGGAGGAGCAGGGAGAGGTGATATGATTGTCCAAGGTGGGGGAGCAGAAAGTCCTTGTAGGCTTCAGTAATATTTGTATAAGTATGATCTAAGATCCTGTTTCCTCATGTGGGGCCTGGAGATGTTTTGTTGAAACTTGGAGAATACAGTTTTAAAGTTGCAATGATTTAAATCGCCTGCAGTAATGAAAGCTCTATCTGGATGTGCCATTTGCTGTCTACTAACAGCAGCATGGAGTTCTTTTATTGCAAGCTTAATGTTGGCATCCGTGGGACATATACGTCAGTTATAATAACAGACATGAATTCCCGAGGTAAGTGAAAGGGTCGACAGATATTCAAGATCAGCAGAGCAATGATTTTCCACTACGACAGTGTCTGCACACCAAGCATTGTTCACATTAATACATAGACCTTCACCTCAGATCATACCGGTGTTCTCTATTGTTCTGTTGAACCCGAAGACAGTGTGCCCTTCTAGCTCAATAGCGGGATACAGTTATTTAAACACATTTCTGTGAAAATCATGATGTTGCAGTCTATAATACGTGCGTATGAGGTGATTCGGACTCATAGTTCATCTTGTCTGTTTGCCAGAGACAAACATAGGCAAGAAAAATGCTTGGCAGAGGTAGATGGTGAGGGGTTTGCTGAAGCCTTGCCCAAATATCTCAATGCTTTCCTCTTCTTTGTTTATGACACTCGACACTCCTAGACTGTTGTGTTCTTGCTATCTCTGGTGGTAGCTGAACATTGTCCAGTGCTGTGTTTTAAAAAAACCTAAAATAAAATAAAGCTAGTAAATTAAACAATTAATGAATTACACAGGTGTAAGGATAACAAAATTAAAAAATACCGTGTGTGCCTTCTGACCAGAAATTCAAGAGTCTCTATTACAGTCTCTCTGATACTTCACTTCTTACTGTCTTATTAAAACTAAACAGCTCAGCGTCCATTAAGCGTGTCATTATGTGCATTTCCGCTCCACCCATGAACCTTATCATGTGACTAATGCGCCCTTCCGTTCAGACCAACTTTGTAAATTTATGTACAAATACATTATGATCAAAAATAAATAAAATTACAATTAGAAAAGTAAATGTTATCAACAATACAA
Source organism: Polypterus senegalus (assembly GCF_016835505.1). NCBI lineage: Eukaryota > Metazoa > Chordata > Cladistia > Polypteriformes > Polypteridae > Polypterus > Polypterus senegalus. Next base: position 200,882,013 of record NC_053154.1, read on the forward strand.
TTGCACCACAACTATTATGATATACAATATAATTTACAAAATATATTTTACAAATTCAAACATCAAATTTACATATATATATTGTAAAAGATGCTATATAGCGCCCGACCCAGCACAGACCATGCAGAGGCACGTGTACAAAACACACAGGCTTTATTGTTTTTTTCTTCACCCATGTATCGCCTTCCCGTGACCCACAGGCAATACACAGTCCCAAAGCACAACACACAAACTATGATCATCCCTTTCTGGCACCACCACTCCTCCCAGGCAACCTCGTCCTCTACCTCCCGATTCTGGCCAAGAATGAAGGGAGGTTGGCCCACTTTATAGCCCACCCGGAAGTGCTCCAGGTGCCTGACAGCTGGTCTTAATTGCACCTCCGGGTGGGGCTGGTAAGTCGTCCCTTGTGGCGGCTGGCTCTCCGCAGCACCCCCTAGCGGCCAACCCATCTCCCATCCGAGCTGGAGCCACGGGGGAGACTGAGGAAGGACCCACGGCCAGGGAGTCTTCCCCCAGGCGCCCCGAGGAAGGTATTGCACTGTCCATGGTGGCTCCCCCGGGATGTATGCAGCAGAGGCGTCCTGGCCGGGCATGGGACCCGGCTGTCCGTCACAATATATACACACATTTTGCGACAGCTACAGAGGGGAACCATGGGAAACACCTTAGTTACAATAACAGAACTATGTGCTTTAATATCAAAAACGATTTATGTAGAAAAATGCAAAACCAAAACCAGAACAAAGCAAATTAACTCAAAAAGGAAAACCTAAAAATGCAAAACAGAGCAATCAAAACCAGTGCACAATCCTGAAACCTTATCTTTTAAGAATAGTTAAAAATACAGGAAAAGTAAAAAAAAAAAAAAAAGCACTTATAATTTGATAATCCACAAATCGAAATACAGAGCTGAACAAGTGTTAACAAATGATGAAGTGAGGAACCCTTAGCCCAATATAAAGGCTGAAGCGAGACCCTCAGCTACGAACCTCAGGGGGTGGCCCACCTCCTTAGGATCTATTTTAAGTGTGTAAGGCACAAACATAAAGAAAAAATATTAATACTAAGCAAAAATTTAAACAAAACATTCAGTGAGAAGTCAAGCAAAATGACACATTTTATTGGCTAACTAAAAAGATTATGTAATCATCTTGTAATCGTCTTGCTTGAAGAAGGGGCCTGAGTTGCCTCGAAAACTTCCATATTGTAGTCTTTTTAGTTAGCCAATAAAACGTGTCATTTTGCTTGACGTCTCACTACATCCATAATGGCTAACACAATACAACACCCTAGTAGTACAAACAAAGCATTTATTAAGATATAGTATATAATAAAGGGAAAATACAGTCAATAACAATAATTATAAAATATTATTAAAAAAAGAACAAAAGGATTAAACAAAAAGAAAAAATACCCAAGACTCTGGCAACTACATAACAAGTAGAACTTCAAACTAGGAATGGTGTCAAAAAATCTAATCTTCTGAGTTGGCATCATGTTTCAGTGTAGCTTTTTAACATAGTAGTGTGACATTCCAAAGGTATGATCACATTTTTGGGACAATGTCTTGGTTTTGTTTTTATTCATTTGCATTAAACGCAATCAAGAGAACACATAATTCCTGTGGCAACCAGTAGAGATGCAGGGTGACACGGTTAGTGCTGGTCAAGCTGTGCTAATGTCTCCTTCAAATGAGTGTAGTTACACAGAAAGGCAGCACGGTTTCACTGTCTCCATTATTTTTGTGGTTGCAGGTAGGTAATATATGGTTTTACCACACTTCTTGTTAAGAAATCTCATGGCAAAACTTTAGATTCTTCAGAGCGATGCCATAGATGAACCATTTTTTGAAGGTTCCAGAAAGAAACTTTAGTATTTATTTATTAGGCTCCATACAGTAAATAATAACAAATAGATGGTAACAGATTTGTGAAATATTATTGGGTCATGAGTTTAAAAGGACTATATCCAGATTTTTTTAACCTCTTAGTGTCCTTCTAGGTTGCCTACCATACATTAAAGATTTCAGTTTTTTTTTACATATAAGAAAAATTTTCAAAGCAGAAAAAACAACTTCATGTGCAAAGAACTCTTCTCACAATGAAATGGAGCTTTGTGAAGAAGTGACTCTAACGAAGAACCGCGCAACTCAGTAAAGAACCATAAACTGCTATTAAAGAACCAGTATTATTAAAAGAGTATAGTACAAGACTGTATATTTTGTATTATCGATGAGTTACAAGGTTACTCTTTACTTTCTTAAAGCATGGCAACTTTCCCACTTATAAACAGCATTTTATACAGTATATATAGAAGTACTGTATGTTTGTATTAATGAAATATGCTCCTGTACACTCAAATCTCGACAGTTTTATAATTTATTGGGTTTTGACTTTATTGTGTTTTGTATTTTAAATTTCTGTGTCACATATATATTAAAAATTGGGAAAGTTCATATTAATGACTAAAGATTACATTTTTAATTAAACTATTAAAAAGTGTGCATAGATAAGGTTGTATTGTGTTAAATTCTAAACTTTTGTACGTTTAGTTAATAAAATAAGTGCTGACAATATAATTAGCATAAGATTACAATTCACAATATTATTGCTATACCAGCTGCTATGTATAAAACATATATGCATTTAGGTAACAAGTTACATTGGATGTTGCAAAGAATGAAACTGACAAGCAATTTAAAACTGAAACTATATTTAATAAAGATTCAAATGAACATGGCTACAGAGAAAGGCAGCACGTTTTCACTCCACTTCAATACCCCGATTATTCATAGAAACCTGATTTCTAAAATGCCATGTAAACCCTTATTATAATTAGAGAATTTGAGTTATTAACGTCTAAAAAATCTGATTAACAGAGGTAGAGATCACTGCGGATAACCTGGTTATGTGGCCATGTAAATCCATAACCAGGTCACTGTTAAGGATTTTGTAGTCTGCGCATGTCTGCTGCACACTGTCAGCTTACAACTTTATTTTCTTTACACACACTTTCAACACTCACTGGTAGACGCTTCCACAAAATACATTTCCAGGGGCAAACGATTAGGTAAAGGTATTTTTATGAAGAGTATTAGGGACACAGTGAAGAAGAAAAACATCTTTTTCACAATTAAAGTCAAAACCTTCCATAATCCTGTACATTATTCCTTCCCCTGGCTGAAATAATCTTTCAATATATCAGAAGTTGCTAAATTTATATTGATGAGCTAGAAGTACAGTTTTAAAATCAGCAACACAATATCGAGGGAAGTAAGATGGTGCATTAAAAGTAACGTGTGTTAAATATTACGAAAACCTTTTAAAGTAACAAGTAACCTAATCGATCTTATTGAAGTAAAAATACCTGTGTTGTTATTAATCCTGCATTAGTAGCTGTAAGGCATGAAACACACAAACCTGGACCTTTGCAGGACTCAGTCAGCAGCCAGGCAGAAAAGTGTAAGCTGTGGGCAATCCAGTAACACAAACTTATGAATAAAGCATCAATTTGACTAAATACTTATGAAACACACGAAAATTATGACAGACATCATGTTTATTTTCTGATCCACAGTGGACAATGATGACGTTTAACTCTCTTTTGTGCAGTTTGATGACATTGCAGCATTTTGACAAAGAAGTCCTGAAGATTACTGTCTCATGTAAATGGGGAGCATTAAGAGGTTTCATCACGTTTTTGCCTTTTTCACCTTAACCCAATTGTATATGTATATGTGTAAACGCACTGAATGTCTCAGTTATTTTCCAGGTTGCAGCTTTCATTTAGCTTTAGTATTAACGCTGCACCACACTCTGTGTGGTGTTACCATAGTAGAGATGCCTGTCCATGAGAATGGAAAAAGGAGTGATGCAACATCATGCTTGGCGGGCAATGCAGACCAGATGTAAAATGGAGATTCAGACAAGGAGTATAGTTTAGTAGAATCATGACAAGCAATTAAGATATAAAAAGATATTTCATTCAGATCCATGATTCCAAACATCAAGTATAATTATTGGACTCCGGTAATTCCAGGGCTCATGTGCGAGAAGAAGATCCGGATAAAACTAAAGCCCTTTACAGATTTCTTAATAGATATTTCCCTCCCACTGCTATCTTCTTCCAACGCCCAGTTTCCCCACACCATCCCTTATATATCAACAACTGGTATCACGTCAACTGGAATGGCCAGTGATAAGACCACTTATGACCATCAGAGAGGACTGTCCATAATTGAAGCCCAAGTAAGGAGACAACTGAGGAAGCTACACACATTAAAAATTGGGGACCAGATGGAGTCAGTCCTCAAGTTGTCAAGGCCTGTGTTGACCAACTTTGTGGTGTCCTATGTCACCTGTTCAGTCAGTCCCTAAGGCTTCAGAAAGTTTGTCTATCAGACAAAGATTGGAGTGGAGGATGCAATTATCGATCTATGTGCTCCATAAGGCATATTCTCTCCTGGACAAAGCTGGCAGCACTGTGAGGATTATGTTTTTTGCTTTATCCAGTGCCTTCAATGCCATCCAGCCATCCATGTTATGGGGCAAACTCAGAGATAAAGTTGGATAAGTCTATGGTGTCCTGGATAATGGACTACCTGTCAGGCAGACCTCTGCTTGTGAGACTCAAGGACTGTGAGCACCATAAGGAACAAGTCTTATCTCCCTTTGTCTTCGCCCTGTACACTCCAGACTACAAACACCTGGTCTTGCCACATGCAGAAATTCTAGGTGATTCTACACTTATTGACAAGGGGGATGAGACCAAGTACAGGAGTCAGGTGGAGAACTTTGTTTCTTGGTGCAAAGGGAATTGTCTGCATCTTAACATCAGGAAAACCAAGGAACTGGTTATTGACTTTTCACCACACTAAAGAACCTCTAAGTCCGGTCACTATTCAAGGAGTGGATGTAGAGCTGGTCCACTCCTACAAGTGTTTGGGGGTCCACATTAATGACAGGTTGGATTGGTCTCAGACCACAGAGGAAACATATAAGAAAGAGCAGAGTAGGCTCCTTTTTCCTTAGGAGACTGTGTTTCCTTTAATGAGAGAAGTGAAATCCTTCACATCTTCTACAACTCTGTGATGCCCAGTGGGGTTTTGCAAGCTGTGTTGTGTCATGGGCTGGTAACATCACTTCAAGACAGGCCCTCTGAGTCAACAAGCTAATTAAAAGGGCATGCTCAGTTATTTGATGCACTCTGGACCACCTGTAGGTGGTAGCGAAGGAGGAAATCAAAGTAAAAATGAGTGCCATTATGAACGATGCTGCACATCCTCTCTCTGACTCACTAACACTAAGGACTTTCAGCCAACGAATATTCAGCAGAAGTGTGTCAAGAAACGCTACTGGGGCTCCTTTATTCCAACAGAAATAAGTCTGCATAATGCCTCAGAAGTCAGTAATTTCTTTGTTTTTAATTTTCTTTTTTGTTCAGACCAAAATGTGTATGAAAATGTATGTATTTACTTGCTTACTTATCTACCTATCTATTTATATATTCATTTATTTAAAGAGCTTCTGTAAAAAGCCAAATTTCCCCCTGCAGATAAATAAAGTTCTATCTATCAATCTAAAATAGAGGAATGGCAAAAACTAGGGAGGAAGTTAAAAAATATGAGGAGAACAAAGAAAAAGACAGGCAAGAGTGTCCCAAAAAGTAAGAATTGAAAAAAAAAAAAAACTGATACAAGCTAAAGAACATTACAGTGAAACTGCATTATTTAACTAGAGGCCTTCACAGGGACATCACAACCAACCCTTAAACCAAGAGCTGAAGATCAACTCCCTCTTCTGATCCTCTACCCTCCCTATCATTAAGTGCAGCACTTGTTGCCAAAGACAGACACTAAGGGCAAGGGGAAACCTCCTCACATAAGGAGGAACAAGAAACAGAGGCAAATCACATCCTGACACTTAGTACACTACTCAGTTAAGGTTTGACTCCAGCCATGTGATGGTTGCTGCCAGCATAAGCTCCAACTACTGGTGACCTGTAATGGAAGCAATGGGCTCAGAAAGTGAAGGGGTAGGTGAACACTGCTTTACGGGTTTTTACAAGTAGCTGCTCATATTTTCTACCAAATAACTCTTCTAAAATAAATCTGGGTGTTTATTCCACTTTATGTTTGCATTTATTTTGGATATGGAGCTCAAGATGGCTTTATTGAATTCTGACAGTGTTGTCAAACAGCATTAATCTGTTTTTATAGAACTGCATCCTGTATTGCAACTCAAAGCAATGAGCCTTCTGGTAAAGACATGTTGCCAGGATTTAGGTTAGTTAGAAAAGCACCACTTTGGAACAAAGAAATTTCTGAATTTTTGGCAGCATCTGTTTCAAACTGTATAAAGAGCAGTCCACCACTCCTGGTGTTTCGGTTGAAGACAAAGTAATATATGCCATTTACTTTAGAGCTGCTGTAACTTCAATGATAAGAACTTGTATTTATCAAACAAGAATGCCTCATTATGAAGAAACCTTTTTGAGCTTGTGATCCTAAAGGAAAGGGAAATGGCAACAGAAAGAGATTTGCTAAGATCTGTGCGAGGAATCTTAATGGGAGGACACCTTGCTTGAGAGTCACAAAAGTGTCCCTTTGTTCAGTTGAGCCCACTCACAGAAAGTGTCTCATTGTTAAAATGCCTCTTGTTAGTAATGAATGTCATTTTACTATATATAACACATTAAAGTCTGTGTGTGTATTCTGTCCCTCAGGGCAATCTGATTGGTCAGTTTGACTTAGGTGACACAATCAAAGAATAAGTGAGAGTGGGAGTAGGGGTAAAGGCATAGGAGGCACCCTGTGAGTTGCGGACAGGAGTTGAGCACGGTGCCTGGAAAAAAATGAAAGAGTCTGAGAAGCCGGCTTTACAGAGATAATAACAAATCTCCAATTGGAGTTGTATATACAGAGTGCAGCAGAAATAACTCCCACATTTCAAAAAATCACTGTGGGGTCCCCAAAGCAAGTAGAGGGGTGCGGTCCGTTCCGTTAGGTACGGTTCATAATAAAGTTTTCAGTCATCACCATGCCATGGTCGGGTGAGCATCGAGGCTCTGTAGTGGAGGCTTTTTTTCAAAAATGGCGAATCTGTAGCTGCGACGCAGTGGGTGTTTCGCACGTGGTTCGGTTTACATGCTAATGAAAGTGTTCCAGACCGGAAAACGATTTTGCTGTGGGTTCAAAGAGTAAGGACAACAGGAGGTTTTCAAACATTGTCCTCGGTCCTTGGATCAACTAAAGGAGGCTATTCAAGAAGAAATTGAAGGAATTTCGCCCGACATGCTAGAGTGATGGAAAACTTCCAAGAACGGCTCCAAATGTGTATCAGTCGTCAAGGCCACCTTTTGGACGATATAATTTTTAAAACAAAAAGCAAAAAAAACTTTTTTATATCTACATTTGGGAAATAAAAAGTTTTTGGTGATACCTCGTAGCATTTTTTTTCAATCCCCCTTTGAAATGTGGGAATTATTTCTGCCGCACTCTGTATATTTCTACAAAAATTAGGTGTTTTTGCTATGATGTTGTGCTATTCCATTGTTATTTGGTAATGTAAGCCAGAATTAAAATGAAATCAGCTATGTAACCTTATCTTTTCCTTAGTGTAATTTTCCTGTTTTACAGTAGAATTAGGGGAATATTAATTCATAGGTTTTAGTTTAGTAAAGACTGCAATTCTAAAAGCAAATACAGGCATCCCCCGGGCTATGTACAAGATAGGGACTGTAGGTTTGTACTTAAGTTGAATTTGTATGTAAGTCGGAACAGGTACATTATTTTAATAAATGCTATTGTTGACCGACTGTAACCAAGTGCTCTGCCAATGAATGATGGAGTTTCACCTCTCTCTGACCTTTTTATTATTTCTACTTTATTTTCCATGGTGATGGTTTTTCTCTACTTTACTGTATCACCAGCACTTACATCAGATTTGTGTTTCACAGACATTGTTGAAGGGTGAAGACAAAAGATTAGGATGAGCTCTTCTGCACAGCACTGTACACGCTATCACAGCAGGAAGACACCCATCGTACTGACAAGAGACAACTTCCTGCTATGTGCGTAACAGTACAAGCAGGCTTGCTATTGAGAATGAATGGGGGCATCGACGGGCGGTTCATCACCAGCCCACCTCCCTGTCACCTCCACTACAGTATGCTGCCTGCAGCGTCCACCCACTGAGAACGAACACAGTGAGGCCAAAGGCGGGTAGTGAATTGCCCCCATTCAATAGACAGCCATCAGATGCACACTACCATGCCACCCCCTGCCACCCCGTGCACCATCAATGGCTTCCGTTCAGCCACAACTGGGTCACTGCTTGCAGCATTACCAGCATTACATGGCTGCCCCGTTCGGTCTCTGTGGGCAGGCATTGAAACCATTTGCCACCAGGAGCCGCCCGAGGGACACTACACTGCACGAGCAGTGAGATCGCCCCCCTCCAGCCACTGCTTGCAGCATCCCCAGGCCGAAGATGACGGAGCGGCAGTTACTGAGGCGCATGCGTCGCAGCTGTGGCCCGTTCATAAGTCGTAGGTCGGATGCCCGTGACCTGGGGACTACCTGTACCTTTAAAGAAGCAAGTGAGCAGGGCCCCAAAACTTTTCAGAATTGTTAAAAAAATAATAAAACTTTTAGAAATTCCCTTTTAGTCACCTTCAAAATATCCTTCTTGAGATGCAATACAGTCGGTTCCTGTTAATCGGACCACATCGGGACGTGATCATTTTGGTCCTAATAACCGGCTGGTCCAATTACACAAACATGCCCTATACATGTGCAACCAAGATGGGACGTGCCACAAGTAACGTATTAAAATGTCATTATGACTTTTATTGTGCTGCACACGCGTATGGCGAACGTACAAACAAGAACTACATACATGTACATGTATGGTTGCTTACAACTTTGTTTATTGAAAAAGAAATCTACAAATTTTTTGAAACGATTTAAACGACACTCAGCATGCGAAGCACAATAAAAAAGGTTACATTACCAAATTCCAGTCAACGTTTGAAGAACTTGTCTAGTGTGATCTGACACATTCTGTTGACGCACTGCACTTGCTTATGCTCGACTTCATGTCGCCAGCTACTGGGCGGTCCGTTTTAGGAAAGACAGGGTAGGCATGTTCACCCCCACTGGTTTGCACTTGGTACAAATTTTCCGACTTCCTGACCTTTGATAAAAGCATAAATTCTCCTGGGGAGCCCAGGGATCCTCCCGATGTCGCTGACCCGCTTTACATCCGTTTTCCGCGGGCGACTTGTGGATTCTTTTTCTTATTCTCTGTCACGTTCTTTGGTCCGATTAAACGGAATTTTGGTCCAAATAAGTGAACAATATTAGGCTTATGTAATATGATCTGTTTCGGTTCTTTAGGATTCGGTCCGAATAAGCGGCTGGTCCAATTAACCGGTGGTCCAATTAACCGGAATCGACTGTATATTTGTCCCAGCACTTCCTCCGATTTCTATAATCATCATTTTTTCTGGAATTGTCAGTGTTTTTTCCTGTATTTCTTACTTGGTAGCAAATCTTCAGTGTAAATTTTAATTTTGGGAAGAAAAGGTAGTAGTCACAGGGAACGAGATCTGGTGAATATGGTGGGGTGTGAATCAACACCTGAAATGTGACAAGTCCCTTCACTAACCTGCAAACTGAATGGGGAGAGTGATAGTGACAGAATGCCGTAACGTGGTGGTATCAGCCAACTTTAATGGGGGCAGAGTGTGAGACTAAGAGAGTGATGTGACCTGGTAGCATGAGTCAACTACAAGTACATGTAATGACAACTGCAAGACAGTTTATATATCTTAAGCATTTTATATATGTCGTTTAGACATTATATTCCCCATTACCTTACCTGTTCGAGTTCTTTTACTGTCTGACAATAAGCAATTTTACAATTTTATTTTGTATGCCTGACTGGCTGTGGTGGGCTGGCGCCCTGCCCAGGGTTTGTTTCCTGCCTTGCGCCCTTTGTTGGCTGGAATTGACTCCAACAGACCCCTGTGACCCTGTAGTTAGGATATAGCGGATTAGATAATGGATGGATGGATGGATGACTGACTGGTGTCTCTGGCTTCTTTGGGTACCCTTGATGCGTTAAGATTCAAACTACTAACAGGGAACAGGGGTATACTTCTGACTCTGTAGTTCAAGACAATAACCCCATTCATTTTGATCAAATTTTGCTTGCCGTGTGTGGTCCTTCCTCAGGCGTAAGCCATTTCTCGAGTGCACCCATGTTTGCAGTTCTTTGAATATACTGTGAGTAGCTTTGTTGTGGGGTGGTGTACATGTGCGGGGGAATAAGGGTTATGGTAGGGTAGAATATGTCATTATCGGGCAAAATTATCTATGCCTGGCATATTGCGATCAGTTTATGGTTATTTTTTTGGCTTATTACTATTAAGGTCCTTGGGGTGGAATGGTACGAAATTCATGTAACAGGATGTTTAATGGTGTCCACCAGACTAAGATGCACCCTGTTCTAATTTGGTGTAGTACACATAGTATGATTGGTTGAGGTTTTGTTAAGACATATGTAAGTAGGGTCTTCTGTGTCAGCTGGAGGGAAGACAGAGTAGAGTGTGGGGTACATGGAGTCCAGTTATGTTGTAAAGAGATGATTCTCTACTTGTATTTGGCTGTTTTTTGGCATTTTTGAACCTCTGAGTTAAAAGGGTAATATTGCGCATTTTAGCAAGTGGCTGAGTAGAGCCTGATTATTTTTTTCTCTTCCCTTTATAGTAAAAAGGATTAGAGTATCAAAGAATCCGGTCCTTGCTTTATTTAACTATATTTTAAATTATCATTGTTTTTTTATGACATCCTTTTACTAAGTGCCTTTTAGCATAGGCCTAATGGATTATTCTCGTTGTAAACCTCCTGGGTACATGCCCTCAATAAGCTATTGTAATTTTATTTTGTAATCCTGACCAGTGTCTCTGGCTTCTTTGAGTAACACTAATCAGTTCAGATTTGAACAACTAGCAGAGAGCAGAGGTCAAGTCCTCACTCTGTGGTTTATGACAACAACCATATTATTTTTTATCAAAAACTCTTTGATTGATAACATGGTGTGTGCAGGTGCACTGTTATGGTTCAAAATGCAGTTTTGCTTACACCACTGCTCTGGATTTTTTTTTTCCTGATGGTTTCCCGTAGATGCCTCAGTAGTTCAGTGTTATGTCAGGTTGACAGTCTGTTCATGGAGAACAATCTCTTTGTGAACAAGTCCATCAGTTTTGAAAAATGCAATCATCATTGTCTCTTGAAAATCTACCCAAGAGGTTTAGAGAAAAACATTGTCAAAATCACCTGTGTGATTGCAGAATAAACGTCAGAAATACGCATTCAATCAGCTCAGCATGCTGCCTATCGGTGGACTGATTAACCACACTTGAAGGCACATGATATCAAGCGGCATATTTGGGGATTACACCTTTTTACAATATTTTGCAGTAGATTAGGGGAATATTTATTTATAGGTTTTAGTTTAGTAAATATATTGACCAATTCCAAGAATTTTTGGGTCCCTGCTCATATGTCCACTGCAGGATAGAGAAAGGCTGCTCATACGGCAGTATGCTTAAATGTTGTAGTTCCATATATTTAATCAAGTTAACCTTTACTAATGCTATGTGATCCCTGCAGGATATCCCAGTCCGTAGTTCCAAAGCAGTCTCTCAGAACCTGCTCTGCCTCAGGGGACCACTTCCTGAATGAGCGCGACGTTGTAGGTAGCTCCCACACTCTTGATTTGTAGTGAGGCTGAAGCAGAAACAGGTTATGATCTGCTTTCCCAAGCACAGGCAGCGGGGTGGTGCTGTATGCGTCTTTAACGTTTGCATATAGTAGGTCAATTAGTCCTATTTCCCTGGGTGTTACAATCCACATACTGGGAGTAGGCAGGTAATGTGTTGTCCAGCGTCACATGGTTAAAGTCTCCAGTGATTAGCACAAGCGCCTCTGGGTGCTGTGTTTGTAGTTTAGCAACAGCGGTGTGGATTATGTCACCCGCTATCTCCACGTCCGCCCGAGGAGGGATGTAAACAATAACAACAATGACGTGTCCAAACTCTCTGGGCAAGTAATAGGGACGCAGCCTTACAGCCAACAGTTCGATGTCCCTGCAACAAGTGGAGATTTTGACGTATACATGTCCAGAGTTGCACCACCTTGTATTTACATAGAGAGCGAGTCCTCCTCCTTTCTGCTTGCGTCTCTGTCCGCTCTAACTGTGCTAAACCCAGATAACTCCACGTTAGAATCAGGGATGGTAGTTGTTAACCACGAAAAGGAAATCCAATTAGAAACTTCAAGGGAAGTAGAATATCAGAACCACTACATACTCTGAAGCCTACTAACAATATTGTCATCCATCCAATAAACTGTGTCTCTTAGTGGAAATACAATATATAATTTCAACGATGATTTTATTTGAAGAAACATACAAATCCCAGTAATGACTTGCTCATTGTTATGTCCCAAATCAGTTGCAGTAACTTTGTATTTTTCAATCCAGTACCATAGTCAGTAAGGACAAAATAGACAATGGTGCGTGTTAAAAAGAAGAAACATGTCTATCAAGATGAGCCTTTTACCATCTCTTGAGATGCACATCTCTACAAGGCAAACCAAATGTTGCTTCCATAAGAAGCAGACATTTAATTTCCTCACTACCCTTTAAACATTTAGAACTTCCTTGACAGATTACCTATTCGCGGTGAATGTTCTATTTTAATTGCAGCCTTGCCTGTGAGACGTCTCTCAACAAATCACATGGCAGACTTTCTTTCTCCCTAAAACACTTTTCCACGTGTGCCACTCCTGTGACTGGGTCATCACACCGGAATAATTTAATCTGTATAAATAAAATCTTAATACCTCTGCCTGTCTTTTGAATGTTTCACCTTTGTTTGATTTTATTTAATCTATTTTGCACACTAAGGACCTCATTTCAAATTTCTTAAAATTAAACTTAAAATTTAATCACTGATGGTAGTTTATATTGGGGCATGCAAAAATGGCAGAGTAGAAGTTAATCAAATTTTGCATGCAAAATCTAGACTTTAAAGTTTTTCAGAAATTCCACAGGGAACTAGGGTTGTAATGGGGTGTGCAAAAAACTCATTATTATGCCAAAACAGTTCGGATGATGCTAATGAATATGGCATTTATTTCAGGCTTACCCCTCCCTACTTGCAGTGAAGGCCATATTCGACATCAGTGATTCAAAGCAATTGATGAGCGCCTGGATGCAGTATGTTTGGGACTGTCACAAAAATTAAACATCACTCAAAATGTTGATTTGTTGACTTTTATGTAATTTTGTATTTACATTACAGTATTGTTCATGCAATTTAAAATGCAGGCTTCATATATCTTCAAGAATTTTATTGGAGAGTAATAATGGGAAGGCTAAAACCAGAAAAACCATGAATTACTCCAAAACAGCCGAGTGGACATTCATGAAATTTTATATGTTGTGATGGACGCCATTTTGAGGAGAAGACTGGGGGACATATCACTGGCAGTCCCTCCTGCTTTACATCTGGGCCTAGAAGCTCAACCCTGCGGGGTTCCGTGGCCACCACCAGGAGGTGCCTGGACATCTCCGAAGCCTTGGCATGCAGCACTTCCGCCTGAGCTGAATTCCCACCATTCCTGGAAGTGCAGCCGGATGTTGATTGGGAAGCACCTGGAGCACTTCTGGGTACACTATAAAGGAGGCCGCCTCACTCCACTCAGGGAGCCGGAGAAGGGTGGAAGAGGATGGAGCTTGCGAGTGAAGAGTGGAGGTGGTAGAAAAAAAGAGATAAAAGAGAAAAAAGAAGGAACTGAGAGCTTTATTGGTGGTGATTTGTGCACTGTGTTTAAATCTGTTGTGCAGAGAAGGAATTAAATGTGTGTGTTTTGGGACATTTGGCGTCTGGGTCTGTCTGTGTTCGGGTTCAAGTTCACAATGTATCTGTAGAATTTTACATGTACACTTACCCCAACTTCATCACAAATAGGGGTTCAATAGATAGAACCAGTTTGCATTCCACATTAATGGTTTCATTATTCAGTTTATTAATGTGACATTTTTGAAAGGTACTCACTGCAGTAATTTTCTGAAATCTTCACAGAGGACTCCCATCCAGCTGCTCTTTGGTTGACTTTCATTGTATCGCAACGATGCAAAGATGTAAGTTTTATGTACCAGCACATTTTCTTAGCATACCAGTAATTACCAGCACCTTTTTAGAAATCTTCGTGGGGGACCCCACCCACAACAATTTGATTGAATGTCACTGTAGTGCTATAAATAAAGTAGCACTACTTCAAGCACTGGTGAAACTAAAGTAATCCAGGAAATGCAAAGAATTAGCATTCATGGTTTGAAACCACAATTATGGAATCCAACTGTACACAAAAAGAACAAATTCTCAACTCATGATATAAGAGAAATTGAGATCAATATTTAAAAAAAAAATATTTGTTATTTACTTTAACCCATTATAAAATATACCTAAGAAATGCCAGTTACTTTGGCTAGTACTGTATATTAGAAATCTGCATGTTCTCTAAACATAAATCTTAATTATTCTCTCTCTTCTTTGGATCCTCTAAGTACACTTTGAAACTGCACATAGAAAATAAGAACTATAGAAGAAGCAGCAATTAAACCCACATGATATCAACTGGGAGAATAAGCGACAAGTCCACTCAGAAACATCATGGTGGTACTTAATCTTCCATACACTTGGCCTGCCTACTGCTGTAAAACTTCCTCTGTTGATTTAAGGTCTGGCATTTTAGAAGAGGGAACTATACCAAATATTTTAATTGTTCTCTTTTTCACCACTGCTCACCTTCCTCCCTTCCTAACCAGCAAGATCTCAAGCTCAGAGGTCAGCAGCCTTTCTCCCGGGGTCCTGCTACACCGTCAAGCACATCCGGAGTCAGTTACCCAGAAAAATCACAACCAAAGCCAGAGACAAACTAATAGCAAAAGGAAATAAACAGTTATCACTGAGCATCCCTTTGGGAGATACTTTTTGTGATAAATACCTCAGGCCATAATAATACTTAACTTATTTACCCAGAGTCCTGCTGAGAGACCGGTAAAGTTTTGACATCTCAGGGGGAAGTGTTGTTGGTTGTCTGACATTTGAGAGGCTCTCTTCTTAGACAGGTAATCGGTCAAATTAGTGAAACTAAACATTACAAAACTGAAAAGGAATGCTCTGTTAAAAAAGAGAAGATAAAAAGTGGAGGCAAGGCAATGAAGGAATAGAGTAGAACCTATTCAAGTACTCCATCTTCAGTAAGTCTAGCATCTCTTCCTTACTGGGCCTCCAAATATGAAATAGTAAACTTTGAATCATGCTACACTGCATTAAGTCTACGTTTATTGGGAGGAGTATTCAATGATTTTTATTCCTAAAAAAGAAGATTCTCAATTTTGTAAACAACACAAAAGATAAATTGTATTGTGCCTCAATTAGTGAATAGAATGGCCTTAAATCAACACTAGTAAGATCCATATAGTATTCTGGACTTTGGTATGCAAGTTCATTGCTGTAGATGACGTAATAAATTCTGTTTTAAGAACACACTCTTTGATGTTATTAATCCGTTATGAAGATTTTTTTTACTCAAAACAGCAAGCGCTTCCCTAATTAAGCCACTCCTTGGCGATTCCCCTCTTGTTTCTGATTGTCTGTTATGAGCTTTGTTTAAACCTAATAATCTGCTTTACTACGATTTTGTTTGTTGCCTCAGTTTATGCTCTTAAACATATTTTACCTTTTCTGCAGCATATTCCAATATGTCCCCAGTTCTCTCTCATGTTTGAATATTTAGAAGTTCATGTAGTCTTGATTCCATAGTGACCTTAAACTCATCTATCAGCCATTGATGAGAATTCCATCTGCAAAGCAGAAGTCCAAGCACATGCAATGTAAGCACCATTACTTGTAGCTCTATTCTTCATTCTTATATATACAGTATACATCATATATATACAATACTGTCTGCGCAAAGGTCTTAGGCACTTTTGATCTTGTTTGTCTTTTCTCACTTCTGTGTGGTGTCAATGTGTTTAAGAAGGCTTCCCCATACAGC
This sequence comes from Polypterus senegalus, assembly GCF_016835505.1. Lineage (NCBI taxonomy): Eukaryota > Metazoa > Chordata > Cladistia > Polypteriformes > Polypteridae > Polypterus > Polypterus senegalus. The sequence goes on from NC_053154.1 coordinate 200,898,151, forward strand.
TTGGCCCAGCGGCACCATTAAGGCGAATTAGGGTGCAGATCATGTGGGGAAGAAAAACCCAGCTGCATGGATTAGCTGCTGAATGGTCGGTTGGTGCACAAACAAGCTTGGCCTAGGGGGCAAAATAACCTCGCACCGGCACTGCCTGTACCCCCGCTTCAGTCAGATTCTTTCTCTTCAGATCCTTCCTTTACAATTTCCATCCTCTGCTGCTTCAGCCTTCTCTTTTGCTAGACTTCCATTGCCATCATTCTTGTGTCTATGCATTCTTTGTTTCTCCTTTATCACATATCCATACCACTTGAACCTACTTTTCTGTACTGTCTTAGATATCTCTCCTCTTTTGGCTGAACCTCCGATTGTCTTATTCTGTTCTCCTTTGCAGCTCCTCACATCTTTCTTTATCTGACCCAAATCCCACTCTCCCTTTTTTTTACCTTAGCTATTCTAAAAATCCTTCTCTCTCCCTCTTGTGTCTCCATTTTTTCACACAAGTCCTTCAAAGTCTGTGCCTTGGTTTTCTGGCCTATTAGTTTCTCTGCATTCCTCCCTCCATGATTTGTACCATGTCTTTTTTGCCTCTTTGTTAGCCTTTATAATGTCCTGAGCCTCACTGTTCCACAACCACATCCCTAGGTGGCCCTGTCTTCCTACACAACACCTCTTCACCTACTCTCAATTCAGCTTTACTATTCTTCCCCATAATCCTCCACACTGACAAATGACTGCACTTCATTTAAACCTTTCATCCCTAAACCCGTTGCCTCCATCTTTTCATCTTAATCACTTTATCCTTGGTGCTGCTTGCTCTTGTTTTATTCTCCAGCTGATTCTGATCTCCCACTCCATAATCACTACTTTGCTGCACTGTCACTTTCCCCATGTATGACCTTGCCATTCTTTATTTCTTTTAAATGAGATCTTTGACACATCAGAAAGTTTTTGGTTTTCTCTTCCTCCACTAATGGAAGTTTCAAGATGAATTACCTTCTTCTCAAAAAATGTGTTAACTATTACCAAGTCAAATAACATAACAAAATTCACTGTCCTCTGCCCATCCTGCATGTGCCCTCTACTCTTTCCTAGGAGCCCTTTTAGAACCCCAACAACAATCACCTTTTCTGCCTCTTGCGCTGACCTAATATTATTTTGTCTGTTTATACCCAGAAAATGTCCTTTTCCTCTTCCTCACAATGCTTTTGAGGAGACTATGTACACATGATATTAACTACAGCTGCATCAAGACCCAGTTTGACACTCATTACCCCATTACTCCTCCTGCTCACACTGACAAGACTACCCTCATGTTCCTCGGATACTACTATACCTACACCATTTCTCCATTGTACAACAACTTACCTGTACATCCTCCTCATGATTATTTTGCCTTATTCCCCTTCCATCTAATTTCCTGCACACACAACCCAGTATTTTCCCAAGCTGATTGGACTGATTTCATCATTAACAGTTTTGGCTAAAGCTGTACAGCTAAATGCCCTTCCTGACACTAACACTCTTTATTTATGTGGGCTTAGGACTGGTGCCAGGTTGGACTGGTTTTCCCACTTGCTGGCAAGATTCTTAGGCACTTTTGACAGTTTAACAAAATATTTGTCTATTTAGTGTGTCAACAGCAATGAGTGTAGTTAAGAGTTCCAAATATTCCTTTTTGCAAAATGTTAAGCAATAGAATAAGATACCAGAACTTCATTAAAAAGAGGAAATGGCATAGCAATAGACCACTTTACAATTAAAAAACTTAGATCTTTGAATGCAAACAAATCAGTGCTTGATTAAGCTAATATAACAAACAGGTGCTTAGGATCAATGACATAACATGTAAGCTGAGCCAAAGTGACTAACTGAAGCAAAAACAGCCATATAGAGGGAATTGAACTGGGCAAGAGACAATCATACTGAAGAATTGAGGTTGGGGTATAGAAGGGTCATCAATATCTCACCCAAACAGACATTACATAGCAGTCAAGTATTTCCAGATGTGCTGTCTACACTCTTCAGCAGAAGCAAATACAAACAGGTAAGGTTGAAGGCTGGAAATGCAGTGGTCAGTGACGAAAACTGAATGCAGCACACAAGAAATACATCAAGCTTATTTCTCTTTAAAACTAATAGAAGCCTGTAACCACTATCAGCTTGGAATTGGGAGAAACCACTGGAACCCTGGTATACCCATCTACAGTCTGAAGGTCTTATCAGAAGTGATCTTCATAGGGGAGTTGCTATCAAAAAGTGCAGATGTGGAAATAAAGCCAATCAGCTTACCCACAGACAAATAAACAAGGACTGACTGGCTGTAGGCGCTCTTTACCGATGAGTAAAAATTTGAAAATTCTTGTTCTACAAGAAGGCAGTTTGTCCACCAAAGGGCTGGAGAACAGTACATGGATAAAAGGCTGCAGGCAACAGTGAAACACGGTGGGGGGTTCCTTATTTGCTGATTAATGGTTCCTTCACTCCTTAGATATACAAGCATATTCTTATCCTTCATGAAATACCAACAAAGAGGTGTCAGATCAGTCCTAATTTCATTCCACAGCATGACAAACACATGGTCAAAATCATGAAAAGAAAAGTATCTGCAGTAAACAGAGGAACATGGAATCCTGTTGCAGATGGTATAGACCTGATCTGGGCATCATCGAGCCAGCCTGACATTACTAGAATAGACAGAAGCAAGTAAGGCTTTCAAAGTGTGCAGCGGAATGGTGGCAAGGTCTCCAAAAGGTTTGGGATCACCTAAAACACAATTACCTTTAGAAACTGCATGCAAGTGGACCTAAGAAAATTGCTGCTATTTTTAAAGTAAAGGTTGATCACACTAAATATTGATTTCATTTATTTTTTTCTTCTAGTTTAACTACACTTTATAGGAGGTCACTATTGATGATATTATTTTTAATAGCATTCCTGCTTTGTACTGCAGCATTTTTTCTTAAGTGAGTACAACTTCTGCACGGTGTTAAATATATGCATTATGGAAAAATGTATCTTTGTAGACCAAAATCCATTGGCATGATTTGGCTCAAAAGCAAGACTTGTATTATTTCACAATGTGAATAACTGCGCCAAGTTTTGTTCAACTTGAAAGAGCTCATTTTTGCATTATTGCATCCACTAACTCACAAACACTGACACGTACATACATCTACTTGGGCAGAAATAACTCTGAGGGATGACAAAATGTGCACATCTGTTGGGAAACTCATAGGTTCAATTTTGACATACAAAAATGTTCCCTTATCCATATTTATATAACTTCCATTATTTTCTCTTGTAAAACATTTACAAAGCTTTATATTTATGATAAGTTTCAACTTTGGATCAGGTACTGCAAAAAGATCTACAAGAAATTAATACATTGTTTGTAAAGCAGAATCATATCACATTTATTAATAATTTATTATCTATCCATCCATTATCCAACCTGCTATATTCTAACTACAGGGTCATGGGGGTCTGCTGGAGCCAATCCCAGCCAACACCGCAGGGCGCGCACACACACATGCCCCTTCACACCAAGCACACCTTAGGGACAATTTAGAATCGCCAGTTCACCTAACCTGCATGTCTTTGGACTGTGGGAGGAAACCGGAGGACCTGGGAAGCGAACCCGAGTCTCCTAACTGTGAGGCAGCAGTGCTGCTATCCATCCATGCATTTTCAAAACCTTCATTTTCAAAGTAGGGTTGTGGGGAAGATGGAGCCTATCCAAGCAAGCACCGAGAACAAAGCAGGAACAATCCCTGGACAGAGTACCAGCCTGTCACAGAGTGAACATATGCATTAACTACTTAGCATTATATGTTTCTATATGTTTATGTAATATGTTTCTTAATGAATAATTAAAAAAATATTATAAGCTGTTATCCATTTATCTACTGTTTATATAAGTAAATAATACATATGGAAACAAATTTATTATAGACATTTATTTGAAAATCCCCTGAAATGGGGTTCATTATAAGGAGGTGCTGAATAAAATAAATCTCAGCCTGAGTCCTGCACGATTTTGAGAGTTCAATACACACATTGTGTACCAATGAATCATTACACTGTCACACACGTCAAGAGACACAAAGTGGATGTCTATGGGGGAAAAACTTCCCCACCAATCAGCCTGACATGCATTATTACATTGACTATGATATAATTCCAATCATTAAACTTGACTTTTCAGAAGTATGTGCACAGAACCTTCATGGCTGCATCTTTTATTTCCTTTCTTAATTTTTATTACATTTTCAAAAAACAGACACAGGGCGCAAGGCAGGAACAAACCCTGGACAGGGCACCAGCCCACTGCAGGGCACACACACACACACACACACACCAAGCACACACTAGGGACGATTTAGGATCGCCAATGCACCTAATCTGCATGTCTTAGGACTGTGGAAGGAAACTGGAGCACCTGGAGGAAACCCACGCAGACACGTGGAGAACATGCAAACTCCACGTAGGGAGGACCCGGGAAGTGAAACCAGGTCAACTTACTGCGAGGCAGCAGCGCTACCACTGTGTATAACAGAACAATTAGTAGTAGGAGTTAATCACAGGCTCAGCACGTTTATTCTAAAATTGCATTAATTAATTCTAGCCATTTTTTTTTAAAGTTGTGGATATATCTTCTTAAAGAGAATTAGATTTTTTTTTTTTTTTCTAATTTCAGATAATAGATAATTTCGCTTACCTACTGGAGTTATAGAAGTTAGGCAGGGATTCTTCCAGCAGCGTGGTAAAGGCTGTTACAATAGGCTATACGCACACAGTAGTGCTGATGTACTTCCAGGGAAACCTTAGCCCGCTCAGTCATTTCCGCAGTTGTGATTTTTGTTTAGTGGCGATAATGTCAGAGAAACAGAAGTTTAAGTTTCAGTGTACAGAAAGTTCTATCGCTGGACATTGTTGTGTAACTTTATGTCGAGCTTCCAGTAAGTACAACATGGTACTTAGTTTTCATATATCTCCCTTCGATGCTTTAAATGGATCATTGCTATCCAGAGTGAGAGCTTTATGGTTAGCCACCATAACTGAGTTTGTAGCTGGCATTTTAAAGAGGATTTTCGTGAGCCAGGGCCTGAAACAGAGTGGCAACTGTTGAAGAAAGGAGTGCTTCCTGTGTTGTTTGAATTAAACTATATCTCTGTTCCACCTTCAAGACCAGGGAGAGGAGAAAGTGACTGCTAGAGGATGACACCCTGGGTTAGGAGAGGGGTGATAAAGTCTTCAAATACCATGACTATCCTTCGGCTTCGGATCCAGCTAGCAAACCTAGTGCTTGATGAAAACATGTCTCTTGGAGAACAGAGCTGAGGAAACAAATTGAGACGCTTATGATGCAGCAGTTTGGCATGCACTGTTTTACTGGCTCAGACAAAGACAGTCACGTTTTTACAAGGTAAGATGTCCAGTAAACGTGTTATTATATACTGTAGCATTAGCACCAAGCACAGCAATGGATGGATTTCCTCCTCTTTACATGGCTCATTGAGGTGGCTCACTATCCTTAAAAGGACTGCTTGCCTTTTGCCGCAGTAGTTGGAAAAGCACATGTGACTGTGCAGAGTTGCTGTTTTTATAGGCGCTCCTGCTATTTATGATGTAATGCCAGCTCGTTCATTTGGGACTCATTCCAGGCTGAAATAACTTTTCCAGCGCCGTGACAGAATTAGGCTTAAATACATATTCACCTGTACCTGAAAAATGTTTAATGATAAATTATTGAAATTCTGTTTTGTTTTTTTTTTGTTTTTTTAAAGAAGCCTACTGTAATCATGTAAGTTCATAGTAGACAAGTTTTCAATACATCCGGATCTTACCTTCGTAATTGTGGATGTAGCTTTAAACACATAGTTTGAAGGCCTTCTTATTTTTAGCGTGTGCAGTCTGCAACAATGTTTGAATATTGTGACTTACATCATTTATTGTAAGCCTGGGCACCTCTTGAAGCGATGGGGTGAAAAATGCCATCACTAGTCCATTATGATTTTAGCACCGGAAGTACTGACCAAGGTTATTATTGTTAATGAAAACTAAAATCAAAACTGAAACTATTATTTAAAAAACATTTTCATAAACTCAAATAAAATAACTAACAAAACCAAAATGAAAAACTAAAACTAAATGAAAGTATTAAGGTAGCTGGAAAAACTAACTGAAATAAAATAATTTACTAAAAATATTTTTAGTTTTCATGTTTGAATGACTATTCTTGCCGTTAGTCTTTAACCCTTGTAACTTTTAACTCTAAAACAGAAAGTAATCCACCACGAATCACCCGCATATATTTCATCCAGTGAATGGCAGCTGGTGAAGGATGGTGGGTGTTCACACAGCATTGCGGTGACAGAGCCAGTTGAATACTGGTGTGTTAAGCGTGTGAAATAGAAAGCGATTTACTGTGCCGCCTTTATTTGCACTTCTTGTATATTAAGATGTAATTCAAATGCCTGAAATTGGAATGTTCTGGTCAGCAAAACCTACTGTATGGACAAAAAAAAAATCACAAGTCAGTAACGTTTCAGTTTATTTCTCTGGTGCCTGCTTTTTATTGACAATAATTCACCTGCCACTTTACACATGAGAAATCCTTTTTGAAAATAAAATGGCACTGATCGAGAGACTGACGAGTTCATCATACAAGATCAGTATTTTGTTACTGACCAATCACTTTTGCTTTAAAAAAAAGTTGTTTAACAATGAAGTGATACAAACCTTGTAAAACTCCTGAGCTGGCAATGTCTCCACTGAACTACAGGTAGGTTGAAGGGAGTCTGCCAACTGGTGGAAAACTAAACCTACTAATCTATTTTTGTATTTATTCTGTTTTTATTCATCTACCTTTTTTTGTCTGTATTATCAGCTTAAAATATCTGATATTGTGAAAATAATCCAGTAGCAGAATAATTAAAAGAATTTTATATTTGTCCCCCTTTTTCAATTTTTATCTGACTCTCTCAAAATAGATAGTTGAAACAGCATATTCTTTTCATTCTTAACATCAGCCATATCATACATATTGCATACCAGAGACTTTTCCTACCTTACATCCAAACCTGCTGGGGAAAGTGGAAGGTTTCTTGTGATCCTACTCTGGATAAACAGGTTTATGTAATGTATATATCTGTATTGTTCCTAATCTCAGATGTTGTCTCTGTCATTTTGTGCCTATCCATACTCTTATTACCGACTCTTGCTCTGCTCATTAAGGGTTTACTGTTCTTATGCTTGGGCTATTCAACTCTCACTGCCTCTAACCTTAAAACTACAAGCTTGTTTTTCTTTGTTTCCCTTAATACAGCTAGGCGGGGTCTGCACACTGATTCAAACCTAAGAGCCCCGTTCTTCCTAAGCCCCCATGATTTTCATGATCACACCTGTCAGAACACAGTAGATTCTATTTTCTGATTTTCAATATTTTTTCAGGCCTGCAGGTGGCAAAATTCTGTCTATAAATTGTATGTGCCTAAGATGGAATCAGAAATCAATATGGCAAGTAGAAAATAGCAAAGCCCAATATGGAAGATTTTTTAATGCAAAATTGAAGGCATTCATTATAAGCACATTGTCTTGGAGCAAAATATGTTGTGTGCTGTAGACATTTAGAGTAAAAAAAAACCCTAAAACCTTAAAATGCACCTAAATTTCATTACAAATTGGCCCATTTTGGAAAATAAAACAAGGAAAAGATGAAAAGTGTCAACTGTACACACACATTTGTTTATCACAACATAGAAAATATTTTAAAAATTGTTCATATCTAGTTATGGTTATGCTTGCTTTTATCAGACAAAAACAAAACCAGATAGTAGAACATGTAGTGTAGTAAACTTCCACAAACATTAAACTATACAGGGATCTTTGGTTGTTCAGCTTTGAGATGCTGTGTTCTGCTAAAGCTACTGAGAGGAGAATACCATGGGCATTAAGGCAACTGTTGGTGACAATGTATTTTAAGAACAAGCCTTCATGGTTTTGAGAGTCCCTGCTCTTTTACAAGGCTACAAGTGTTGTCATTTTAACATTCTGAATTTTGTTGTTGGTCAATAGTGTGTTACCTTGCAGATCAGAACTGGGTCCAATGTTGGAATGGGCATCTTTCTCATTCATTCAGCATGACTGGAGACAACCTGGTAGGATGATATACTTTCATAATAGTTTAAAGTAATGCATTTGGTGACCACCATCTCCGTGCACAATTCCTACTCCACCTATATGAATTCGCCAGCTCTCATCCTAATGATCTACATGTACTCTACTGGTCAAAATTTCTAGAACTCCTCAGTTTTTCTTCAAATTTAATCAGTTGAAATGCAATGAATGACCTAAAATGGTGAAAGGGCAAAGGTTTAAATTTAAAGTTTAGCTTAGCAAAAACTGAAATATAAGAATTCTGAAATTTCAGAATATTACAAATGGGTCTTCTTCAGGGAACAAATAATTGATTACAACCTACTGATGTTCTACAGCAATTAAAGTTAACTAAGCCTTGCAAGTTGAAGCAAACAATTTGCACAGGTGGCCCAACTTCTGTTGATTTCTTAAAACCATCTTTCTGTCTTAAAGGAGAGTTGGAACAGACTGTGTTACTACACACTATGGAGGAAAACTTGGGACAATATTTCAGTGATAATGGCAAGAAATGAGATTACCCTTAGAAATGTTGGCTTTTCATTTAGAGAAATTGCAAAAAAAAAGGGTTGGAAGAGACCTGGAAGATCAAAAGTGAAAGGTATTTGAACACCATTAAGTTGATGAAAAGATGGTTCCTCAGTGTGTGATACTAACTGTGAAACATGGTGGAGGAAATGTGATGTTCTGGGGTTCTTTTGCTGGAGCAGAGTTGGTGACTTGCACAGACTGACTGGCATTCTGAAGCAAAAGGGTTACCACAATTTGGCTGTTATATCACAAAAGGTGGTTAATTTCATGTACAGTAATCCCTCCTCGATCGCGGGGGTTGCGTTCCAGAACCCCCCGCAATAGATGAAAATCCGCGAAGTAGAAACCATATGTTTGTATAGTTATTTTTATATATTTTAAGCGCTTATAAACTCTCCCACACTGTTAACATTATTAGAGCCCTCTAGACATGAAATAACACTCTTTAGTCAAAAGTTTAAACTGTGCTCCATGACAAGACAGAGATGACAGTTCTTTCTCACAATTAAAAGAATGCAAATAGATCATCTTCTCTTCAGGAGCAGAGAATTTCAGAGAGAGAGAGAGCGCTCGCAAAGAAAAGCAAACAATCAAAAAATCAATACGTGTGCTTTTAAGTTTGCCGCGGCATTTTTTAGAGGAGCGTCAGTATCTTCTAAGGCCCCTCTGCTCACATCTCCTCCGTCAGGCGCAGAGAATGTCAGAGAGAGAGAGTGAGATTAAAGCAACAATCAAAAAATCAAAAAGTGTGCTTTTGGAAGCACAGAGATAAAGCGGCATTTCTTAAAGGTGCGTCCGTATCCACTAGGCAAACAGCTTCTGTGCAAACAGCACCTCTGCTCACAACACCCCAACAGTCAGTCAGGCGCAGAGAATGTCAGAGAGGGTGAGAGAGAGGCAGAGACAAGCAAACAATCAAGCTCCGCGCGGAATGCATATCTTATAGCATTGAGGAGTTTTAGTTAATATGTAATACATGCTCTGATTGGGTAGTTTCTAAGCCATCCGCCAATAGCATCCCTTGTATGAAATCAACAGGGCAAACAAACTGAGGAAGCGTGTAGCATAAATTAACAGACCCGTTGTCCGCAGAAATCCGTGAACCAGCGAAAAATCCGTGATATATATTTAGATATGCTTACATTTAAAATCCGCGATAGAGTGAAACCGCAAAAGTTGAAGCGCGATATAGCGAGGGATTACTGTATCAAAAATTTGAATAAGATTTTGAACACTTAAGTTGTGGCAGATGGCCAGGGGTCTTATCCGATTGGGACGCCTTTCTGAGGAGAGGACCAGGGTGAGGACATGTCAACAGCAGTACCTCCCCTGGGACATGACAGGTCAGCCCCCTGGTTAGCTTAGAAGTTCAACCCTGCTGGGGCCCACGGCCATCCACAGGGGCGCCTGGACAGCTCTGGAGCCTTGGTCTGCAGCACCTGCCACACCCGGAAGTGCTGCCGGAAAATGATCGGGGGGCACTTCCTGGTGCAGTATAAAAGAGGTCGCCTCACTCCATTCAGAGTCAGGAGGTGAGGACAGAGCTTGCGGGAGAGGAGTGGAGGCAGCAAAAGAGAAGAAGAAGAAAGTGAAGTAAAGTAAAAGTAAGAAGGTCTGAGCATAGTTGGGGATTTGGGCACTGTGTTGTTTACAGAATAACAATAAACGTGTGTGCGTTTGGACTTCTGTGTGTCCTGTGGCTGACCTACCACACAGTATAATGCTGTCCAAGTAGTAACAGTCTGTTCCAACTCTGATTTAAGACAGACAGAGGGTTTTTAAGTAATCAACAGAAGCTGAGACACCTGTGCAAAATGTTTGCTTCAACTTGCAAGGCTTAATTTAATTGCTGCAGAACATATGTAGGTTGTAACCTATTAGTTGTTCCCTGAAGGCCTGTTTGTAACATTCAGAAATTTCTTTGTAGCTTTTGCTTAACTAGGCTTTTTAATTTAAACCTCTGGCTGGCAGTTTAAGGCCTTATATTTTCACCATTTTAGGTCATTCATTGCATTTCAATTGATTACATTTCAAGAAAAGCTGTAAAAACTGAGGTGTTCTAAAACTTTGTACTAGTAAGTGCATGTACATACAATTGCTATGGTGAGACTATATGAAGCAAGTGACAAGAAGGATTTATCTAAGACAACAAAGGCCATCATTCTGACAGCTCACGGACTTGTCTGGCTTTTGTCCCCATTTTCCGTTGTGCATACTAACATGCAAATGACTCCCACGAGAATGTAACTTATGGCGTTAATGTCTTTTAAGACCAGCATTTTACAACATATGATTAATTAAAGCGGAAATGTACCCTGAACCTACTGACAGTCATTTTTCATTATCATTGCTTCTTTTATTATATACAGAGTGAAAGCATTTGTAAAACTCCTTTAAACAGTCCAAGAGACATATGTCTTAGAAATGCCTGTAGAGTTTCATCTTGTCATTTAAATACTCAGCCTTGCCCCTTTTCCTTTCTTTCCAAACCTAACTACAATAAATTACTCTTTATTGATATGATTAGTTGTAGACACCCTCTTTACTCCCTAGTGTGAAAAGTTTAAGAAAATCTTGAGAAAAAATCTCTGGAGGCTTGCTATGATGGTGTTGTAAAATGTCAACAAACATTTTATGATATTGTTTGACTATAAAATTGCATTAGGGATGGAATGGTCGTGTAGTGTTTAGCATTACAGCCTCACAACTCAGGAGTTGTGGACTCCAATGTCATCCTGGGCAATGCCTGAGGTGGTTTCATTCTCACATACCATGAGACCAGCGAGTCCAAATTGGCCCAGCGTAACTGTGTGTCTGTGTGTGTGTGTGTGTGTGTGGGAGAGAGAGCTTAGCCTGCAACTGACACCTTGAGCACAATGCCATTTACTCCTCACAATCCCGAACTGGATAAGCAGGTTACAAAACGAAAGGAGTAATGAATGAACGACACATTGGGCTTAATGTGAAAAGGCTACTTGCAGCAAGGTAAAGGATAGCCACCTCTTATTTTAATACTAAAACCGACCCATTCTGTAACCGGGGCATTAGATTTATCGCACATGCAGGCATCTTGTGTTGCCCCAGTCATGCTTGCCTGAACTGTTGATACTGTAGGTTCTCTGTCCCTGTGGGAATGGCTGTTGGAGCAAAATAAATGTTTTCAGATGACTTTTGTTTTGTCCTGAACCTCCCTGCCAACCTTTTTTGAAAATAGAGGACAGCATTCTTGTTCTGCTGAATAAGCAGCATATTAATCTTCCTCTCCTGAATAGAGTTATCCATTAGGGACTAATGCTGAAAACCAGATCACAATTGCCTTTAAATTAATGTTTAACACCCAGCAATTCTCTCCCACAAACCTCTGCCAGGCTCAAGAGAACTGCTCTCCAGGAAAAAAGCTGAGGGGGAGTTGAGACTCATTTCCATTTCACTGCTTTCTCCAACTTTGACAAGATGAGCGAAGGACTTTGCAATTATGTTGTTTTAGATGAGCAAAAAAAAAAAAAAGAAAAAAGCTTTAAGCAAGCCTGAAAAGTACACACTTAATTAAAAAGGGAAAAGAACAAAGTCCACTGTGACAGGAGAGCCCAACCAGCAGATTCCAAGGTTTTGCTTTCAGCATGCTGAGTCTTGTGCGGTTCAACAGTCGGCTTCCTGCAGAAGGTTAGGCCTCAATAGATTCCTGTCATGTCATTTGATCACAAGTTGGCTGTTCACTGCACATTCCTAAGGTATACAATCCACAAACAGCAGAAAATGCTACCTCCTGCCCATTATAACTAAGATAGGAATATTAAAAGCTAAGCCACACAATGTGTCCATCTTTTGTTATCAAACTGTGGAGCTTTATAGCATTGCATCCATGCCAAAATGATACAATGGTTCACACTTTTGAGACTGATCTCATTCAACAAACAGTATACAAGCAAAATGTAGTGTTCAGTTGTTCCCACATGTGTATAACTTACATTAAATGACTTGCTGTGGGTCATAAACCACATTTACATTTACCTCATGTTCAAGAATACAGCTCTCTCTGGCTACACCCGTTTTCCCATCCATCCAATTCATTTATACCCAGCTAATCCAGTTAAGAGTCATGGGACCCAAACCCAGGATTTGTCACAAGCCTGAGATGAACCACAGAAAGAGCAACAGCCCTTCACAGGACCCACTCACATTCAGTGATGTCTGGTCAATTCTACTCTGCATACATGACGATACTACTACTACTTTCTCGCTTGCCAATTAACACTAACTGAATATCTTTTTATTTACACAACAGTTTTACTGGGTAGATAGGTGCGTCGGACCTCTACATCACTCAGATACTACATGTGAAAAAAGGTGAAAAGTAGTTTCCACATTGAAAAAAAAGGTTAAAGACATGGCATTTTGGCCATATAGTCTTCATTAGATGTGCAAAGGAAAATTAAAGAGCAGGAAACATATTGCACTTTCCAGCCTCAAGAACTTGTTTTCAGGATTTAAAGAGTTTCTATACAATATAAGCCCTGGGCCACTTGTGGTCCTTGGCCACTTTTGTGTCTTGCGTTCCCACTGCACAACAGGAACTGTAACCTTTATGCAAATTATGTGATGTGCAAAGAAGAATGAAGCAGCACAAGTGAAGGTTCATGTCCACTGCCCTGGGTAACTCTTTGAAAATAGCGGATGCCTCATAGGACTCTATGAAATGCCATATTTTATATGTTCTTGGGGCTAAAAATGGAACACCTAGGGGGAAAATGCATACAGACAAAGATAAAATGTGCCAACCCTGGGCTAGGATTCAATGGTGCTATGTAAAACAATTCACTTCAGTTCCAATCAGCTTATTTTTTTTCAGTACTCTTCACTGAGTGCAGGCACAGAGCACTGTAACAAGTTCTCAAGTGAAACTCAAATAAAAAATATACAAATTTTTAATTACATAGCGAGCACACATAAAGACTTTTTTTTAAAAAACAGGCAGGAAAACAAATTAGCTTAAATCTGATTAGCATTAACAGAGCCCAGCAACATCTGTCAGTTAATAATTGGGCAATGGACAATGGAGGGGAGCAAAACAAAAACTACAGTCTGTAGCATTTCTATATTATAATGGAGAATCTTGTCTTATTGAATTTTATCTTGTTTGTTTTGTAATCACTTGTTGATGGTGTAATCCTTACAGATTTAAAAACATATACTGTAGAGGGATGTGAATGCAAACATACATTACATATAATATTATATATATACACACACACACACACACACTAGGGGGCAAAGCCCCATGCTCGCCCACCCTCAAAACTAAAAGAGCCGCTTTGCATCTCTGCTGCTTGCGTTGTAAAGGTGGGTGATCTGCATGTTGAGATGCACATCGATCACTTAAAAACCTGTACAGCAGCTGTCTCCGAGAAATTGTTTGTAAGTAGGGCGTGACGTGCAAGTAGTTTCGCGGGACTTCAAAATGTCTCTCCAAGATGATCACATCTTGACCCAAGACTTTTATACATACATACATACATACATACATACATAACTACATACATATATATATATATATATATATATATATATATATATATATATATATATATATATATATATATATATACTAATAACAGGCAAAGCCCTCACTGACTCACTCACTGACTCACTCACTCATCACTAATTCTCCAACTTCCCGTGTAGGTAGAAGGCTGAAATTTGGCAGGCTCATTCCTTACAGCTTACTTACAAAAGTTGGGCAGGTTTCATTTCTATATAATTCTAATATAATTCTATGCGTAATGGTCATAACTGGAACCTATTTTTCTCCATATACTGTAATGGACGTTAGCTCGATGGCCGTGGGGGGGCGGAGCTGCGTGTGACATCATCACGCCTCCCACGTAATCACGTGAACTGACTGTGAACGCAGTACGTAGAAAAGAAGGAAGAGCTCTCAAAGAGCGCTGAAGAAAAACGCCGAATACTTTATTTGCGAGATACAAGTTTAATGAGAAGACACAAGGTATAAACGAGACTTTGGATCACTTTGTAACGAAGTTACAATTGCTGTAGCGAGAAACTTTTAAGTGCCGGGTCTTAGCTAACATTAAATAAAGCCGTGGACATCGCAACATCACACAAGAGAGCAGCTCACGTGAACTGACTGAACGCAGTACGAGTGATCACTTCCATGCATCAAACCTATTTAAAAAACGCATTACACAGTTGACAAGGTGGGAAAAGAATATGCTCCGAGCTGAGCTCCACAGCTAACGCAGTCTTGCGGAAGCAACTTCGTCACGCTGCCACCAAATACTCACAGAAAAATCCACAAGTTAATACACACGCTGTCTCTAGAGTTTCTCCACACTCAATGTATTCCTCGCATCCCCTTTACACCCTCTGATCTCCCATTTCAATTCAGATGCTTCCAATTTCCAGCAAGGCTCTGCTGCGCGATGACAAGTAATAAGCCTCAGGGACAGACCCTACAAAAGGTTGCCATTGATTTCAGGCAAGATTGCTTTTCTCCTGGACAACTATAAGTTGCATTCTCAAAAGTGAGCTTGCGCAGCTTCGTCATATTACAACCAGAGTGCTGAACTGACAACGCGATATATAAAGTGAACTATAATAATCGTAATAAATGAACAATAAAACAGTGGAGAACCTGTGGATTAAATAAAAAGGCAGCTTCCTTGGCAAAGCAAGGAAAAAGGATGGCTTTATATGTCGTTCGTTTATAAAACAGCGGAGAAGCTGTGTGAAGGCAGCTTCACAAAAAACCAGCGGAGCGTCTTATATGAGCAGGCAGTCAGCTAAAGAAGGGAATCAATAAATATCTATAATCGTAATAAACGAACAAAAAATAATGTACAAGCCGCGGATTAAATAAAGGAAACGGGTACCTGAACAGTAAGTCTCGAATAGCTACACAATAACTATAAGAATCGTAATAAACAAACAATAAAACAGTACAGAACCGCGAAGCAAGGAGAAACGACGGCCTTATATGGCGTTCGTTTATAAAGCAGCGGAGAAGCTGTGTGAAGGCAGCTACACAAAAAAACAGCAGAGCGCCACACACTGAATGTATTCCTCGCATCACCGTTATACCCTCTGATCTCCCATTTCAATTCAAATTTCTCAAATTTCCTGTCAGGCTCTGCTTCGCGATGACAATTAATAAGTCTCAGGGACACACCCTACAAAAGGTTGCCATTGATTTGAGGCAACATTGCTTTCCTCCTAGACAAAACTAAACGTTGCATTTAAAAAGTAATCTCAGTGCACAGCTTGGTCATATTACAACCAGACTGCTGAACTGACAACGTGGTATACAAAGAGATCCTTAACAGATAGTTATTGGTATATTTTCCCTCAGTTTAAAAGGTTTTCTTTTCTTCTTAATAAAAATTTAAAAGCAGTTCTTCGTTGCTGCGAAGCGCGGGGATTTTGCTATATACAGTATATATATATGTAGATATATATATACACTCACCTAAAGGATTATTAGGAACACCATACTAATACGGTGTTTGACCCCCTTTCGCCTTAATTCTATGTGGCATTGATTTAACAAGGTGCTGAAAGCATTCTTTAGAAATGTTGGCCCATATTGATAGGACAGCAGTTAATGGAGATTTGTGGGATGCACATCCAGGGCACGAAGCTCCCGTTCCACCACATCCCAAAGATGCTCTATTGGGTTGAGATCTGGTGACTGTGGGGGCCATTTTAGTACAGTGAACTCATTGTCATGTTCAAGAAACCAATTTGAAATGATTCGAGCTTTGTGACATGGTGCACTATCCTGATGGAAGTAGCCATCAGAGGATGGGTACATGGTGATCATGAAGGGATGGACATGGTCAGAAACAATGCTCAGGTAGCCCGTGAGTAGTATAATGTCAGGCGGCTTCTGTCAAAATTTAATCCGAGTTTGATTGATGAGATTAAACCACGCCCCCTTTTAATCGAAGACCGGAAGTCCCGCCCCCACCCACCATCTGTTGTTAGTTGACCTTGGATGACCTTTCAGGAAGTACCCTCCCCCACCACCGGTTGTTTTGTTGACCTTGGATGACCTTGATCCGGGCCCCT
The DNA here is from genome assembly GCF_016835505.1 of Polypterus senegalus. Lineage (NCBI taxonomy): Eukaryota > Metazoa > Chordata > Cladistia > Polypteriformes > Polypteridae > Polypterus > Polypterus senegalus. Next base: position 200,914,918 of record NC_053154.1, read on the forward strand.
GTTGATTAATGACAGGAAGTCCCCACCCCAACCACCGGTTGTTTGTTGACCTTTAGCCCAGCCATCTGTTTTCCCCAGGAAACTGTCAAGGGCAATTTGATGGATGCCCCCACCCTCCTTGAACCCCCACCACCCGCCCCTGCTTGGCCACCTGCATTGCCCCATCTCACTAGGGCAAGTTCAGACATGCCCAAGGGCTGCCTAGGCCCCCCTTGAACCCATCACCACCCCCACCACTTCCCAGCCCCCCACCCCTCTTCCAAAGAGGTTCAGGCATGCTGCAGCCGGTCCCTGGACAAGTTCAGGCATGTTCCTATCCATACCCAGACTGAATGGCCTGCCTAAGCCTCACTGCAGCACATGATGTCTGGCCCTCCGCTTCCTGGGACACTTCTGAAACTGTTGTATAAAAGTCGGCATTTTCCTCAGTTCTAAACACTCTGTGAAGAAAAATGGAATCTATGACCGGCCCGTGAAGCATCAGTTCCGTAGGCTCTATTCTAAGGATCGTTTGAAAAAGGTTAAAAGATGTTTGGTTCCTGAGTTTCTTCAAGCTGGAGCGACCGACGAGGAACGGGTCAAGTTGTGCGAAACAATGGTAGAATCATGCGCGATCGATAAGGAAAAATGTCATCCGCCTGTAGTATTCAAGGACTGAATTCTGCAAGCTGAAACGGCGGGCCGGTAAAGGACTAACTGGTTGAAACATCGTTCGAATCGGCGGCACAATTGTAAAACCCCCTTTATTTACGCCACCCCATCCCTCTTACCATAAATACTCAGTCTGTCAACGGATCCAGACAAAGGATCAGACCGTTTCAGAATTCTTTGAAGCTTTTAAAAGCTCTCGCATATAGTCAACTCCGGACTCTGAAATGACGGATGCGGCGTAACAGCCTCGGGGTTCCGCCTAAGACTCCAAAGACTGCAGCTTCAAGACCTGAATCTTACCATTTCTATAACTCTGGCGGATGGATTGCCTTCAGGACCACCAAGAATCTGACCCGCGTTATTTTACTATACGGCCTGATTACACTCTCTGGTCAAGAGACCTTGAGACAGACAGCGGATTCCAGTTTCCTTGGTCTAGTCGTGCGTCACCCGTCACAGCCAATGGTGATCAGCCGGACACTGGCGTCTCCGTTAATGGCGATCAGACAGAAACCTCTTACCTAGCTCCAGGACAGCCTTGGGTGCACAAACAAGTTCGCAGGAGCCGATGTTGATAGGACTTTCTGAGACAAATATGGATTGCCCGATGGGGTACTGCCAGAAACCTGGAAAAGGCCCTGCAGCTTGTTAAAGGTCTGATGACTTCTCTGCTGGACATTATTGTCTACTGCGACCAGAAAAAAGAATGTCAAGGCTGTGGTATAAATCACCCTGCCCAGGTAAGGCATACATGCCTCTTTGAACCTGAAATCGGCTACCGTCAAGGTCGCTTTCAGAAGATTCTGAATATTTTCCGTAAATATTGGCTGAAACGACTAGCTGTTAAAGTTCTCGGTATTTTAATATTCTACTGCCGATTCCCAAAATATGTGTAGTGGTTGAAAAGACTGTAGATGAATTTGAAAGTACCAGCTCTATTCATGATACTGTAATGCAGTCATTTTATGAAATGGATGAATACTCCTACTGTGTAACCCGCCGTGTGGCAAATGAGTTTTGTAAGCGAAATATTAATCATGAGGGTCATATGAATCTGTGGACCAAATATGACCTGGAACTTGATGATATGATAGAGCTGATGGGTCTTTCTGAGCCTGAAAACACAAACGCCTGAAAAAATTCAGACTCTTAAATAAAGGTTTTCTAATTTTTAACTGGTGTCAGTGTCTGTTTTATCACCGGCGATGGAGCAGGTCTTGGAAAAAACATATTATAACTCTGAGAATCCCGGATCCTTGGGGGTAAGGATTCCTTGAAAAGAGCTCTCTCAAGCGGGTCACCATATTGGGTCCCAAGAAGTGTCAGATTGGTTATCTGGGCAATACACCTACACGATACATAAACCGGCCAGAATCCATTTTAAAAGGAATAAGGTGTATGTTTCCAATATTGACGGCCAATGGCAGGTCGATCTGGCGGATATGACAAACCTGTCCGAGTATAACAGAGGTTACAAGTATCTACTGACTTGTATAGATATTCTTTCTAAATACGCTTGGGTCAGGGTTCTGAAAAACAAAACGGGTAAAGAAGTAACCAGGGCTTTTCGAGAAATTTTGGAGGAAGGTAGAGTACCCGTCAAACTTCAGACGGATAGCGGTAAAGAGTTTCTCAATCGGGAATTTCAAAGCCTGATCAACAAACACGGGATAAAACATTTCACCACAGCTAGTGAATTAAAGGCTTCGGTGGTGGAGAGGTTCAATCGAACTCTGAAGACCAAAATGTGGCGTTATTTCAGCTCCCGGAATACCCGGTCCTATCTGCGGGCTACAGGACTTGGTGAAATCTTATAATCTCAGCTATCACCGAGGTATAAAATGGCCCCTGCTGAGGTGAGTAGTTCCAATTCTTGGAAAGTCTTTAAAAACTTATACGGCCTAACTAAAACCAAAAGAAATCTAAAATATAAATTCAAAGTCGGCGATACGGTCAGAGTATCAAAATCCCGGAATCCTTTTACCAAGGGCTACGAACAAACCTTTTCAGACGAGGTATTTACCGTTTCTGAACTAGTCCCCAGGGATCCGCCCGTCTACAAGCTCAAGGATTATGACGGTGAAGACATTATAGGTTCGTTTTACGACGCCGAGTTACAAAAGATTCGAGGTACGGACGTCTTTAGGATTGAAAAGATTTTGGCGAAAAAATATCCGTAGAAAAAGCATATTTTGGTGAAATGGTTCGGTGGCCGAAAAGTTTAACAGTTGGATCCCTGAAAGCTATGCGCAAGGCGTTAAATACTGAGAATCAAAATTAGTATTTCATTCACGGTCTGATCACAATGGAGAGAAAAGCTTTTACGTTGTACTACCCAGCAATTCTTCCCAAGATGTTTTCCCTAATAATACCATCGAATTTACCGTCAAATTATCCGCCCCAATCGAACTACAGGGCCCCTGGGAAGTTGGATTGGCCGAAATTCAGTATCCGCACACCTGGAATACCCTAGACAAACCGGATAATGAATTTATGTTGGTGAATCCGCTAATAGCTAAATTTTATAGTATTCCCGGGCTATTACTCTAGTGTCGAAAGTGTCAGACAAGATGAATGAAGTGGTGTTGAAAGATTCGAAATTCTTGGAGTCCCGTTCATCAGACCCTGCGAAATTCGCTATAGCTCTAAAGCGTAGATTCTATTTCTCAAACACTGTGAAGGATGAAACTCTGCATGTCAAGGGACAATTAGGTAGGATTCTAGGAGCTCATCCGGACAAAACTATTGGTCTGGTGAATGAAGCTCCTTACCCCGCGGATATCAGAGCGGGGTTTTATTCCTTGTACGTCTACAGCGACATTGTTTCTCACCAAAGAGTCGGAGACAGCTACGTCCCTCTCTTGAGATGCGTACATATTGAGGATGAGATGAATAAGATTACCACAATCACCTACGACAAACCGCACTACGTTCCGGTTAGCAAGAATCAGTTTGATACTTTGACCATTGAAATAAAGACGGATCAGAACAAAGCGGTTCCATTTCAGTTTGGCAAGGTCCTAGTCAAGTTACATTTCAGACCCTCCAAGAGGTGTATACACGACTAATACTGAGATGAGATCTTACCTGGACCCCAACCCTTACGTGCATTATTATGAAGCCCAAGCCGGTAACGGACTCCCCGGGTTCTCTGGGTCCCCAGTGATGTACGGCTCTGGGATCGGAGGGATATTTCGAGGGCTATTTAGAAGAGCTTTGCCTCTCCTGAAAAGAGGATTCGAAATTGTCAAGCCACACATTAAATCAGCCGCTAAGAATATTGTCAAAGACGTGGTGGCTGGAGCCGTGTCAGGAGCGATGACTCGAGGAAACGAAGAAAATCAAGCTGGGGCTGGCCTAATGGTGATGAGGAAAACTAAACGTAAGAGGCCTCCCGGGTCACGACCAGCCCCGATCATCAAAAAGACGCCGTTCAGCTTTTACTTCATTTTCTTCTCTCCGCCACAAGGATAAGTCCGCGCCCGCAGAAAAAAGAAATCGAAAAACATTTTTTAACTCAAGATGTCTTTCGTTCATCGAATGTCTCAAGAGTGTGTGAAATCCGAACTGGACTTGTTTACGGTACCCTATACTCAGACTAGTGTAGAAAAAGCATCTATGTCGAGGTCCCCCCTCTCAGCTCTATCTGAAGTCGCCCGCTGGAGTTTCTGATTACGGGAATGGGGAAGACTACTTGGACCTGAATAACACGCTTCTACGTCCGCTGCAAAATCGTCAATGCCGACGGAACTAATCCACCCCCCGTGGCCAAGGTAGCCTTTGTTAATTATCCGATAGCCGCTTTATTTTCACAAGTGGATGTAAACCTGGGAGATCGCTAATATCCCAGAGTTCCAACCTTTACCCGTATAGGGCCCTTTTTGAGGGATTGTTAAATTACAGCAGTGAAACTCTCAAGTACCAATTTGGTACGGGTCTTTTTTACAAAGACTCGGCCGACGAACATGAAAACACAACCTTGGACGGTCCGAATGAGGGGTTCAAAAAAAGAAACGGTTATACGGCCCAGGGTAAGACAGTAGAACTCCTTGGATCTATTCATTCTGACCTATTTTTTCAAGAAAAATTAATTCTAAACGGAGTGGACGTCAGAATAAAAATGGTGCGTAGCAAAAATGAATTCTGTCTGATGTCCGGAGATGCCGAGCGTTACAAAGTAAACATTTTAGCCGCCTCTTTTGTCAAGAAAGTTAAAGTTTCAGCGGCGGTGAAATTGGGGCACGACACGCACTCACAAACGCCAACGCCAAGTACCCCTTGGAAAGAGTGAATATGAAAGTTCTCAGTTTACCGGCCGGGATTCGGGTGAGCAATCAGGAGAATTTGTTCTTGGGACAATTACCCAAGTACGTGGTCCTAGGCATGGTGGATAATGACGCCTTTTCCGGGGATTACGCCAGAAACCCCTTCAATTTCAAACATAACCATGTGGAATTCCTGGCCTTGTATTTGGACGGAGAACAGATTCCCGCCAAACCATTTCAGCCCAATTTTGCTAATGACACCACCGCCGAGAATATTACAACCTGGTGTTGGCCACGGAAAACACTTGAAAGACCAGCCTCTAGCCATCAGCCGTTCTGAATTCTCTAAAGGTTACACCCTGTTTGCCTTTGATTTGACGCCAGATCAAGAATGCGGGGACCATTTCTCATTGATGAAAACAGGGAACATGAGATTTGAAATCCGCTTTGCAGCCCCTACCCCATACTGTGAATCTAATAGTGTACGCGGTCTTTGACAACATTATTGAAATAAACCAGAGAAGAAATATACTTTATGATTACTAAAAAGCATGAATACCCTGCAGATCAACAAACTCATGTCCAGTAATCCGTACACAGAAAATCTGTTTTACGGAGTGTTGGCTTTGACGAACTGCCTAAAAGATACTTACGGAGCTCCCGACCATGATCATCGTCAATACTCACCGTCAAAAACAACCCGGAGAACACTGGTTGGCGATACATCTCAGAGAAGACGGAATTGGAGAATTTTTTGATTCCTATGGAGCTCCACCAGACTTTATCTATTTTCCTGAGGAAATATACAGTTTTAAACAGAAACTGTAAAGAAATTATTCACCATACCCGGCAGCTTCAAAACTGGTTTTCCACCGTCTCGGACAACACTGTATTTTTTTCCTGCACCATAGAGGAAAAGGACGCTCTTATCAAGAGGTCATGAACCTGTATTTTAATGAAGTCACCAAGAACGATGATATGGTTCAAAATTTTGTCAACACCTTGTCTAAGAACACTTTAAGAAGCTTTCAGGATCAACCCTGCATGCAAAGTTCTGGACCCTGTAATTATCTTAATAAAGAATAGGCAAACTGTGTAAAAAAATAATATTTTATTAAACAAAAAATATAATTACATTTCAATAAGGAATCCATTCATTCTTTTTGAGATCTGGTTTTCCTGCCAACAGGTGTATCGGTAGCAGACGCCGTGGCAGCAGAGGCAGCAGAGACAGCAGAAGCTCCGTCTGGGGAGGTTGGTTTGAAACTCTCTAGAAGTTCTCTAGTGTCCATGTTTGGTACGGCCGAGGTCGGAATGTTCAAGCCGGCCAGGGCCTTAATAAATTCTTTCCAACCCCTAGGTCTCCGATAGGATGGTATGTTATGACGGGCTGTTAAGTTCCGCATTAGATCAACCATATTCGTTCCGGGTAACGGCTCTCCACGAAACACAAACTCTCCCAAGCCATTCCAATAGGTTGTATTAGGGTGATGCGTCATTTTCTGTAAAATTATTTCAGTATATTTCTTTGATTTATCCGAGCACTTTTAAAATCTCGTCGTACACCCGTTCTTCTGGGGTACTAGGTGCATCTTTGAGTGCCTCTGGCGGCACCTCCTGGTTCTCGACAGGCATCAATAATGTCAGAGAACCGGTTTCTTTATCCGCTTTTTTCACAAAGGTAAGGTATCTTTGCAAGACGGCCGTATAAAGATTTACTTTTGCATCGACGCTCAAATCATCGCGTTCAAGTATGTGTTTCATCTGTTTATCCAGTTCGCTTTCCGTAGCGCTTAAAATGTCGTTGGAAGTCTGGGGTTTCTGATGCCACTGAGCCATTTGTTGTTGAGGGACCAGGTACATCTTACGCGTATATTCCATATTTATACTCGAAGCTATTAAACTAGTAATAAAAGGAATGGCCACGCTTAGCAGGGCTCGAGAAAACCTCCTTTCTGATTTAAAAGGGCTTTTTCTTTTAACGGGCAGTTTTTATCGCTGAGTTTTTAACGGCAACGATGCTTCTTCAGCAACTTGAACTGCCTAGAAGTCAGGGGGACATGGCCTTTTAAAGTATTGAGAGCTATTTCGCCAGAGCATAAATGAAATCGTCAGGAGCCTCGCTCAGCATCGCTTTTCTTCGGCGACAGGAGACCCTGTGCAGGGTCTTGAGCAAAGGGAGATTTCTTTTTATTCTGCACGACATGCCGTCTGTTTTCAAATACCGGAAAATCGCCCGTCTTTATCTTTTCACGGCGACGCCACAGGCCAGCCGGGGGGAAACATACCGGTACGTAAACGAAATTCGTCAGGCGTCTGGGCTTTCAGATCCACCAACAGATAACCGTAAGGTTGTCGCGTAGCGTCCTCAAAGGCCTCCAAGAAAAATTTCACCCTACCGGGGTACATTTGACGCGCTAAATTAGTGATTTGCAGCTTATCTCTCGGGTTTTTGAAAAGGGTGATGTAATTGGCATTCAGATTTATCGTTCTACTTTTCTTGCCTTGAAAAAATAAATTTTGGACCAAGTAAATGATGGACAAATTCCTGTGATGAGTATATTTTGTGAAGGCCCTCTCTATCTCTTGGCTATGGCTCGCCTGTTCCATCAAATCGCCGACGATCACCAAGTTAACTCGATCAGGCGGTAGTAGTTCATCGTCGTTTAAGGAAGCGGGTAATCCCTCCAAAAATTTGATTTTGGGAAATCTGGCTAATAGTTCGTCGTACAGAGGCTGCCAACAACTATAAAACCAGACTATATTGTCAGGGCGGCAGAAAGCACATGGTCTGTGTGTTCCAAAAGCTTTTTCACATAATGCGATTTGCCCGAACAGGAGGGTCCCGAGACTATTTTTGAGAACGGGTGTTGAAGTCTTACATCAAAGCCCTCTTTAGTATCCATAGGGTAGAGATGTGTAATCAGGCAAGAGAACCCTTTTGTTGTACACCACTCTGAATCTCTTTCTGAGTGGGCGATTTTGCAACGTCAGGGTCTTTTGTTCCTATGAATCTGCGTACCATGAACGGTTATTTCTTTTGTGAGATCGTTTTCTACAAAACTATGCACTAGATCCATTAACGAATATAGGTTTACCTCTTGAGCCGTTTGGTGATTGAGAGTAATACCCTTTACTTTCATGCAGACCTTGCCTTTGAACGCTTTTTATGCAGCGACGTTTTGGACCTCCAGAAACAAATTCTTCAATGTAGTCATCAGGATCTAGTTCGCTGGTGAGTTCGCCTAAATAGTCGCCGGCGTGTGTACTGTCCGGGCGATGCTGTGAAGATAATGGAATCTGTATCATGATACAGAATCCTCGGTCCTAAACGATCCAGCAATTCGTACAATTCTAGCCGAGCATAGGCCGTGGTGAAAGCGGCGATCACCACATTGACAGGGCCGGGTACCACGTATCGGTCATCCGCATACCTCCACTGCACCTGAGCGATTTCGTCGCTGACAAAGCCAAAATAGGAGACCTGATACATGTCTGAGAACAGGTAATCAAAGAATTCTTGGGTGTGTTTAACAAACGTCGTGGTCAGTTGGTTAGGCTTCTGACCGAATTTTCCCCAAAGAGAATTCAGAAATAACTTGGAAATTTGTCTCTTGGCGGGTTGGAGGCTATGTTTTCACGCCCAATAAGACGCCTTCTTTTAAGAAATAGTCGTCAACATAGCGCCGCCGGGCCGCTTCGTCCACGGCCCAAGATGGCCATCCAGAGGCCTCCTGTTTGCCTTTCAGATGAATTTTGATGTACTCGGAAAATAAATCTGCGGTACTCTGCTCGTAGTGCCATATCTCATGAATTTTTAAAACTTTGTACCCTTTATCTAAGGCCTTGAGTATTTCGACGCTGCACCAGGTTCCTGTTAAAGACCTTTCCCGATCATTGTGATGGCAAAGGCCGGTGGTTGTCTGGGTTTCTGCACACGTACGGCACAAACGAACATCAATTTATTGCAAATTCTTAAAGGGAGGACCGGAAAATACAAATTGCGTGGGCGAGCATGGTGATTTTAATGAGCCCGAAGTATTGCTTAAGATCGCCAAACTCCTCAAAAATAAAGGTCGGATGGCCGATCGGGTAGGTTTTTGTTTTGTTGACGTAGGGGTACAGACTTGTAAAATCGTAATATTGCATTTGCTCGTCACCTTGGACTTTATGGTATAATTTGATCGCGTTGGTGCGCCCTCCATAAAGGGCATCACGGGATTGATAGGTTCAGGAAACTCAAAGCGTCTTAAGAAATCTTGAAGCTCGCGTCCTCTTTTTCATGCGCTCCCAAGCGTGTTCCCAAAGCACTTTCACCGTCAGATTAAAGTTTTCCGCAATTTAATGAGTTTATCGTTAAACGCGTTTTAAACAATTCTGCATAAGACGTCCCGTAAGAGGGTGTTTGGCTTGCGCATCGTAGCACTCTGGACATCCGTGATAAAAGCAGCCAGCAAACTCAAAGGCCGTGGGACACCCTGAACTTCGCGTAACCATCTAGATAAAAGGACCCCATCTTGACTTCACCGTGATTCCGCGCATGTCGAATGTTTATTTTTTCCTTCTCGGAAAGAAACATTAGCCACTGAATAGAAGCATTAGAATAAGCTTTGTGAGTGCTTTTGTAATGGTCAGTAGGAATGATTCCAATTGCATTATCAGGCATGCAGTTTTGTCTGTACATGGACATACAGAGAGAAGCTAGGGTCATACACTGAAAAGGATCAATATTACCGATCCCGATCACTTCATCTCTAAATTTCATACAGGCAGTTCTCAAAATAACCACGTCGTTTGACAATAGTACGCCATTTCTTGTCTAAAGTTGAAGGTTCCGCTTTTAATAGAGTCGTACCAAGACAAAAACTCCTCTCTTTCCTGGCTCATCATGTGTTGAATGCCGTAATATTTAGGCTCGGGTATGGGCCGATGTAATTTTGATTTTCAGCGGTATTAAAGAAATGGGGAAAGTACCCTTTTTGAGCCTGGAATCCCAGGGCTTTGGGCATACTGCTCAATTTCATAGGTAAGAAGTTCAACAGTCGATAAATCTCAAGTTGTAATCTTCTTCTATAAAGCACATTAATTTACAACCCTGAGATGTAACAAATGGAGTTTGCCCGCTTTCGATGAGATATTTCATGAGGAAATATCCGTCATACCCCTTAGAATTGTGAGCTATGAACGTGTAATCTTTGTATTTCGGACATCGATATCTGTGAAAGAATTTTGCTACGCAGTCCTCGCCGGCCCATCTCCATGATCGACCGTTCCAATGCATGCAGTGGATGTAATTGGGGATGTGTGTACCAGCATCTTGACGGCACTCAAAATCGTAGAACACGTATTTTTCATGGTTTGGTCTTTGCGGTAAGCTTTGAATAAAACACTGATGGTTTTCATCCGACTCTTTTACGACTGCTCTACAAACGCGACAGTGTTTGGGTCGACACTTGTGAGGTTTTGAACCGGCTTTCAAGCTGTATCTCTCGTAACAGAGAACACAGACTTTAAGGGCGTCGCATATACTTTCAGACCGACGCGTCTTTTCATTCCATTTCGGGTTTTGTGGATTTGAAGCAAACCCCTGATCGACAGAAACGACGACAATCGGGACATCGTAAAGCCTCCTCGTCAACTAATAGACAGTTTGTAGATAAACAGACATCACAGTGCTGTTCAGCGATGCCGTGGACGGTATAGAATATCCCGTGTAACAGAAATCGCAGACGTAGGAAAACCCCAGAAAACCTTTTAGATTCAAAATACCGTAATAATGATCCTGGTGCAAAAACAGGAACGCAGTCTTTGTTTTTCTAACCTGGGTTGCTTCAAATTTTAATAGAGTGACGGTGTTCGGTTCCCTGTACCAGACGATGATTTTAATTCCTAGTAGCCTCTCAAATTTTTCGACATCTGAAAAGCGTTACTTTCTGATCCGTTGATAAACCGACCCCAGCGTGCAGACGGCGGGCCTCTTGTTCACACAATTTCTGATTGTTTCTGAACTTATCGTTTAATACAGCCAGCAAACCCCTGGCAAAACAGCACTGATCATCCCGGTTAAAGGAGTTCCATAGGTGCTTCCGTTTCTTTTGAAGGATTACATCGTTGAATAGGGAACAGGCTTTACGCCTAGCCCGCCGCCACCAGATGGAACCCTGACCACCTGAACGATTAACGTCAGACTGGAATCGGCTAAAATAGTAGCGTGACTCTGGAGAAGTAATTCAATTTGATTAAAAAAGTCTTCAACAGAAAGCAGGCCAGCTGGGGTTAGGGAGAAAACACTGGGGTTGAGAGATTCGGCACGTAATTCTAACTGAACTAGATCCATAGGATTCAAAGTGTTCGTAAAACTGTCTAATATTTGCTGAAGGGTCTCGTGTATATGATTAAAAACTTGTGAATGAATCAAGTGTGTAGGCCTCTGAAAAATTGAAGCGGTGTCTAATCTCGATATTGTTAAATTTTGGACGATCCGTTATAGACAAATTATTTAATCGAGAGGTAGAGGGTTGTGGGGAAATTACTGACGGATTCACCGTGTGCGGTGTAGAGGGTTGTGGGGAACTTACTGGCGGCTCTGGAGACGATGGATTCACCGTATGCGAGGTAGATGGCTGTGGAGAGTTGGTTTCGAGACTCAAGTTTACCCCGGACGAATTAGTCACTCCTGATCCTGTCTGAGGATGTGGGGAGGAAGTATCCGGCTCTTTTAAGTCGTCAACAGGTGGGTGTTGAAGACTGGCCTTACTAGGTCCCGAGATTCCTGAGGTAGAAGGCTGTGGGGATTCTACATACATGTTTAGGGCAATTGGTTGTTGTGAAGGGCCTGATGACGTTCTGTCCTGAGAAGAGGTATTCTTCAAAAGCTCCAACAGAGCGTTAACTACGGCTATTTCATCAGAATTTAGAACCTGGAGCGATGTATCAATGAGATCAAAATTGTCAATAGGATGTGTCACTGGGGTTGGTGAATGAACAATTTCAGGTGATCGCGGAGGGTAGGTATTTTAGGGGGTTTTATAGAATATTCAAGGTTATCAGACATCTCTTTTAATAGTCTCAGGTTTTCACTGGACGGCCTTTTCCTACCTTTGCGCCCTACAGGATGTTCACGGAAGCTGTCTGTTCCACTGTCGTTGCTGCTGTCACTGCTGTCGCGTTCTTTGCTGCTAGCGCTAGACCCGTTTTCAGGCATGACCTAAATTTAAGCAAAGGTTACAGTTATAAGCACAGAAAATAAAAATTTGCATTCAATGTTATTCTTATTGAAAGAAAAAAGTAAATATAAAACCTATTCTTTAATTTCTGAGTAGAACCTTGGAAAAAGTATACAGATGCAGCAAATGTAAACTCATGTCGTGTACGGAATTGTACCCAGGAGACTCTAATTCTATAAATTGTTCAAATGCCCAGCGAAGAACGTCACCCAACAGCACCAGTCTTTCGCGATGTCTCCGGTCGTGGTCAGGCTGATGGGAATATCGGGGTGAATAACGACTTCTTCGCCGAGATCCTCGCTCAGAGTGAGGCGATGTCGGTAAAGTTCCCCACCTGGGGGATGAACGGCGTCTAGAATTAGAAGACGCCGACGATTGCGCTGGAGAATACCCACGGCTGCTCTGGCTGGGTGTCGGAGAATGCCCTCGGCTGCTCTGAGAGGCTGCTGGAGAATACCCACGGCTGCTCTGGCTGGGTGCGGAGAATGCCCTCGGCTGCTCTGAGAGGCTGCTGGAGAATACCCCTGATGCTCGAGGCTGCCCTCGGCTGCTCTGAGAGGCTGTTGGAGAATACCCCCTGATGCTCTGAGAAGTTGTGGTTGGTTGTGGATCCTCCCAGTTTTTGTAGACTTCTAGATTGTCTGAACCTTGCAGCAATTGTGTTAAAACACCCGGGAAAGTTGAATCTGAAAATAAAATTATAACCTTCTCAGTTAAAGGACTCTTTACACAAAATCTGCAGATAAGTGTGATCCCCAAAGTTTCATCCATAAATTGAAAAGGCCACTTACCGTGACTGTACAAATCAGCGTAATCCCTTTGAGAATCTGTTTGGTTTTGTACAGAATTTTCGTCTACAAAACAAAATACACCCCTATTTAAAATAACATTTCCCAATCCCTGCTCTTGCAGCAGCTGAACCAAATGACCAAGCACCAATCCAGACACCCACATACATACACAAGCTGCTCTACACGTGCTTACGCACGCACGCATGCACGCACACGCACACACCCACACACACACGGCCCTCAAACGGTTAATTATCACACAACGTTTTAATATGCATCACCCCTATTCAACCCGATAGGCTTCTTGTAACTACCCGAAGCACTTTAACAAACTGCATGAGCAATCCCTAAACTAAATTGGGTAAATCATTTTCAAAATAATCGGGTCTCAAGGTAATAAAATATAAATATATACATAAATACAGAAACACGTTATAATATTCATTTACCCGATGATTCAACAATACTTTTGATACGTCTAAAGCACCTTAGTACGTCTTACATTTCATTTTAGCAACGCTCGGGGGCTTCCGAACGCTAGTAATTACATGCACGCCTGCGCACATGCACGACGGTGCACACACCAGAGTGCGCGTGCGCACACGTAAGCACATAGAAACGATGTAAACATTTTAGTATTTTAATAAAAAATCTCACCTGGTTGATTAAAATCGATTGGCGACTCTATCTGTATAAATAATTCTAAAGAAAAGAAAATAAATGAATCAACCGCACGTTTTGAAATAACTTTATTGTATTCCAAGACATTTTCCATTACAACCCAGTAATTATACTCAAATATTCACTCACGCACTTCGTTCATGCGGTTAGTTAAGATACGTTTATAGACTCCTCAGCCCATTTCATGAGCGGATCAACCCAGAAGAAACATGTTATAAACAGTTTTATATTGACAAACACGTAAGCGCTTATACATGCACGCGAGCTACCGATCACCTATCCCAACCGCCCCGTCCCTTGCCTTGCCGATACGCACGCGCAGCCTAAATACTGATATGCAAGCCATGCGCGTATTAAACAAGATATATTAAAAAAGGTTTTTACCATTTTGCGAATCGACGGGTATGAACAGCTCTAAGGAAAAAATATAAGAATTCACACCTCAGTTTTTAAAACATTTTCATTTAACGCTAATAAAATCATAAATAGTCTTACCTGGGTGCTCGGTTGTGACGATTGTTGCAGTTTGGTCTGTATCAAGAATAATTAGATTTCATTTAGATGCAGTCATTAAAATTACAATACATTATTCTAATAAATTCGTGCTGACAAACCGTATTGGGAGCGATTCATCTTTGCAGTTCTGAACAAAGCGTAGAGGTATGGGGCTTGGGGTCCGACGCGCTTATTTATAGATCCAAGAAGCGGGTGTTTTACAATGTGCCCCAATCATTTAAATCGGACATCCGTATAATGCCCTTTGTCCAGTGTGGTCCGGAATTCGCCTAATAGATTTGTTTAAACATCTGTACGTATCTCCGCAAGACCTTTTCACCTTTGCAAAAATTTTGATCCGGTCACAATGTTAATGGTTATCCGGAATTCGCCTAATAGATTCCGTTGTAACTCGTAGATTTGATTAAACAGACGCATTCTGTTTTGCTCCGAGGTTAAAGGTCATCAACGTCCTGAGCCAGCCAAACTGCGGAAGTGCCACCGATTCCCCAAAGACCACAGCCCGAGATATCCGCTCTGATTAACCCATTCAAACTTTTAGAAAAAACTATCCAGATTTCTTCATGAGGGGAGGATTAACAGGGGTAGAAAAAGGGTTGTTTTAGATCGATTTAAATACAAATTATAAATATATTAATTCATTTAGCATTTAGACGTCTCCAAGGTGCTTTACAAGGGAACTGCTGCATCTTATTTAACTGTGTTATTTTTAAAGGACTTAGCGAACTAGTTATCACGTGTTTTACACGTTATCATGAAAGCCTTTAACTTTTCAACATCCATCCGTCTTTGGGAGAAAAAGTATCTGCGTGCTAAGCGCATGGGGATGGAAGAACGGGGGCTTACGCTCAGCTGTTGACAAGCCTGCGCGCGCCTGGACTGAATCAGCTGAGCTGTCAGGGAGGAGGTGAACTTACACACAGCTCCACCCATATGGCATGCACTGACGGCTCTAGCTGCGCTCCGGACTCAGTGTGAACAGAGAGAGAGATCCTTTCTGTGTGCTTTGGGAATGACCAGCTCGCGGATGCGCGCAGGGACTGCTAAAAGCCAGGCTGCGCAGAGGGTGCCGGGCAGCTTGTATTTCAACGTGCTTTGAACTACAAGCACACGCCTGCGGGGCTGCTAAACGCTAGACTGCTTGTCTTTCTGTGCGCTGCTGAATGCTTTTAAACTCAGAGCCTGTCTGTGAAAGGATTTTCACGGAGATGGGAAGGAAAAGGCTGTTTTGTCTTAGATAAAATACAAGGGAGTTTACAAATGATATAGCAACGATTAGATAGATAGATATTTTTAAAATAATTGTTACATAGATACAGGGATTCTTACCTAAAGCAATATTGGCAGGAGCGGCGACAAGTTAGATCGGTCCGAACGGAGCCTGTGTGTGTGTATGTCCCAGGAAGCGGAGGGGCCAGACATCATGTGCTGCAGTGAGGCTTAGGCAGGCCATTCAGTCTGGGTATGGATAGGAACATGCCTGAACTTGTCCAGGGACCGGCTGCAGCATGCCTGAACCTCTTTGGAAGAGGGGTGGGGGGCTGGGAAGTGGTGGGGGTGGTGATGGGTTCAAGGGGGGCCTAGGCAGCCCTTGGGCATGTCTGAACTTGCCCTAGTGAGATGGGGCAATGCAGGTGGCCAAGCAGGGGCGGGTGGTGGGGGTTCAAGGAGGGTGGGGGCATCCATCAAATTGCCCTTGACAGTTTCCTGGGGAAAACAGATGGCTGGGCTAAAGGTCAACAAACAACCGGTGGTTGGGGGTGGGGACTTCCTGTCATTAATCAACAGGGGCCCGGATCAAGGTCATCCAAGGTCAACAAAACAACCGGTGGTGGGGGAGGGTACTTCCTGAAAGGTCATCCAAGGTCAACTAACAACAGATGGTGGGTGGGGGCGGGACTTCCGGTCTTCGATTAAAAGGGGGCGTGGTTTAATCTCATCAATCAAACTCGGATTAAATTTTGACAGAAGCCGCCTGACATTATACTACTCCCGTGGCATTTAAACAATGCCCAATTGGCACTAAGGGGCCTAAAGTGTGCCAAGAAAACATCCCCCACACCATTACACCACCACCACCAGCCTGCACAGTGGTAACAAGGCATGATGGATCCATGTTCTCATTCTGTTTATGCCAAATTCTGACTCTACCATTTGAATTTCTCAACAGAAATCGAGACTCATCAGACCAGGCAACATTTTTCCAGTCTTCAACTGTCCAATTTTGGTGAGCTCGTGCAAATTGTAGCCTCTTTTTCCTATTTGTAGTGGAGATGAGTGGTACCCGGTGGGGTCTTCTACTGTTGTAGCCCATCCGCCTCAAGGCTGTGCGTGTTGTGCCTTCACAAATGCTTTGCTGCATACCTCGGTTGTAACGAGTGGTTATTTCAGTCAACGTTGCTCTTCTATCAGCTTGAATCAGTCGGCCCATTCTCTAACCTCTAGCATCAACAAGGCATTTTCGCCCAATGGACTGCCACATACTGGATGTTTTTCCTTTTTCACACCATTCTTTGTAAACCCTAGAAATGGTTGTGCGTGAAAATCCCAGTAACTGAGCAGATTGTGAAATACTCAGACTGGCCCATCTGGCACCAACAACCATGCCACACTCAAAATTGCTTAAATCACCTTTCTTTCCCATTCTGACATTCAGTTTGGAGTTCAGGAGATTGTCTTGACCAGGACCACACCCCTAAATGCATTGAAGCAACTGCCATGTGATTGGTTGATTAGATAATTGCATTAATGAGAAATTGAACAGGTGTTCCTAATAATCCTTTAGGTGAGTGTATGTAGATATATACCTGTATATATATATGTGTGTGTGTTGTGATGTGGGATTTTGCATGTAACTTGAGAAATGTTTTGTATGTCTTTATTTATAATTTAGGCAAACCAATGTAATTTAGTGCTACTTTGGTGAGAGGTATTCATGTTTGCCCCCCCTTTTACGACTGTCTCTTTGTAATTTTATGACATTTGGGGACTTTCAGGATTTGGGGGATGTGTCTTAAACCAGTTTGATGAGTATTTCTTTGCTAAAGTCTTTGTCTCATCCCCCACACAAAGCCAGGTTAGCTTAACATATGGTCTTGGGGGGTTTGCAGGTGTTAAAATGTACTATTTCTCCCATTGGTCTGAGATATGGCTGTCTGGATTGGCTGGAAGGGTTTTGACAGAAAACCTATAAATTTGCTTGCTCAACCACATTCTCTCTCTCTAACCAACATATGATTAAGAAGCATCTCTCTTGCTAACCTGTGATGATGAAAACAACACAATGAACAGCACAGCTCAGCAGCCATATTGAACAGACATGTGGCTGAAATCTGAGCACCAACGATGCTTTAACTAGAGACATTTTAAGTAACTACAAGTCTGTGTGCCACCTAAATTACACATCACCATTTTATCAGGTTGTATGGTTGCCAATATTCAAAGGTACTTTGCATTTTGTTATTATTTATTAATATTATCAGTAATACATTATCTTATGTGTAACTTAACTCCTACTTGTCTTTTTACTACATCTAATTGCCTGAGGTTATAGATATAGAAGGAAAGGTGGGGATAAGTTATATACAGTGGTAAGTCTGTGAGATTAGGCATTCTAAGGCTACATATTAATAATACAATAGGGGAAAGTAGAGCAATATATATATATATTACTCTACCAAGATAAAACAATTGGCGTAGTCGGCAGGATTTTGGGGTAACCACGTTTTGCACCCTGTTTGCAAATACTGTTTTGATGTATGTGTTTGTTTATGTATGTGAATTTTAGGGCACCCAGTGTACAAATGCAGTGGAAGTAAAACATTGTTTGGTTGCTGAGTGGAATATAACCAACAAAGTGTAGAGACTTCATGTGTGTCACAGAGAACACCCGCATGTTTGTTAGTGCTGGTCGTAGTGAATCCCTAATTAAAGTGCTAGGGAGTGGTGAAAGATGCATGCGTCATTCATACGGCATTTAAGTGGTTAAAGTGTTAGGGAGTGACGGGACATGCATTCGTCATTCATACGGTACTTATTCATTTAGAATCTTTGTGTATATATGTATATGTTTGCTTACAGGGGCAAAAGTAGGCCAACCCATAACGAATTTGGCAAATTGTATTTGAGTAAATTGTAGACTTAGAAATGACTAAGTTCATTTTAAAGTCAGCCATCTTCCAGTGAAGTGGCAGAGGCAAGCAGGCTAAAGCTAGGAAACCTGTAGTTCAGGTAGAGAAAGCAGAAGCTGAGCTGAGTGTGCCACAAAATGGAAGGGGGCTGGAAGGATTAAAAGCAAGAAAACAGAGATCAGGTTTAAAGAAGACAGCTGCTGTTATAAGAGGTTTACTAGCTTGTATTACTGGTAATAAGGAAGATCATGATAAGGAAGAAAATAGCAAAGTGAATGAAAGTGAAAGTAATGGAATGTTGCGTCAGAGATTTAAGAGATGTAACAGTTGGTGTGATAATTGTGAAGTGTTAGCATGTAGAACCACCCACTGCTGAAGTGGAAAGCGCAGAAAGCAAGGGAAACAAAGAGAGAAAACCCACCCATGGTAAAAGTTAGGGCAATAGTAACCAGATCGGACTGGAACCCTAAAACATGGGTGGGTGACTTACATGAGACAGATGTGTGCTCAGATAAAGAGTGGGAATGTGAGTGTGAGGAAAAGGAGAGAGATGAAAGGAAGGGAAAACAGCAAGGGTGTTTTTTTCCTTTATTCTCCACTGCACCACAATCTCCAAGTAATTCTGAGGTCTGTCCAGTATTTAAAGAGCATGCTACACTGATAGATATTTCACCACTGTTAGGAAAGGTAACCAGTGCTACACTGAAATTTGATTTAGGACAAAGAGATCAGATAGAAGGCAGAGGAGCTGGTGAGTGTGAATGGCAATTGTTGACTAGAGGGCATGAACTGGATAATGGCTTAAGGATACTGAGTAAAGAAAGTGTGTAATTAAAACAAAGAACAATGGAAATGAAAGGGAATCAAGTGCTTATGCGTGAAAGGTCTGAATGTGCTAGTGCAAGAATGGCTGAGTTGGAAAGAAAGTGCACCAGTTTAGGAGTTGGTTTGAATGGATCAGGACAAGCCAAAGAATAAAGGATGGGGGATGGTACAGCAGGAAGCTCAGCCAGCAAGTCAGGAATGCACAGGGGTGTGAGGGTCCTAACAGCTGTGCTGGGGCCAGCAGTAATTAAAAACCACACACATTTAGGCTCAGTAATTCGAAACCTGACTGACCAGTTGTTTAAAAAGACAGCCTATGAATCGGTCTTGAGGAAAGAAAACAGGTCAGTTTCAGGAGAGATGCTGGATCTGGCAGTTGGATTCTGGAGAGGTTTTAGCCCACACTTTCAGGTAGCAGTTTCCATACAATAAAAAAAAGGACACACCGGCAATGAAAAAAAAAAATAGAAGGGTAGCGCAGGAAGACAGGAAAGGGAAAACAGTTATTTCTGTTTCCATTTTCTGGCCTTTTGCAATAGTGCTACTTCTATTGTAAGGTTTTTATGGACTTTGGGTTGCTGCAGGTAATAAATAGTGAAGGCAATTAGCAGAGTAAAATCCATGCAGGAGATTGGGTTACCATTGGCACATTAGAATGGCATGGCACTAGCGGCTAAGCTGTTCCAATGAATGCCTAGAAGCAAATTTAAAGTGTTGGCACCAGGTCGACAGCCAAGAAAATGAGATGGAAAGAAACTGCTTTGTCACCTTCCATTTTGCAGACCTGCCTACATAGAGGAATGAAAAAAATGAAAGAGGAAACGGCAAAGACAACAAGCAAAGACAAAGACATGAAGAAGAACTGAAGAGACAGCAAGAAAAAGACACTTACTGGGGTTTAAGTGAGTAACAAGTCCACAAGTCATGCAATAATAAGGCTAGTCAGAATAGCTACAGTGGTGTGAAAAACTATTTGCCCCCTTCCTGATTTCTTATTCTTTTGCATGTTTGTCACACAAAATGTTTCTGATCATCAAACACATTTAACCATTAGTCAAATATAACACAAGTAAACACAAAATGCAGTTTTTAAATGATGGTTTTATTATTTAGGGAGAAAAAAAAATCCAAACCTACATGGCCCTGTGAGAAAAAGTAATTGCCCCCTTGTTAAAAAATAACCTAACTGTGGTGTATCACACCTGAGTTCAATTTCCGTAGCCACCCCCAGGCCTGATTACTGCCACACCTGTTTCAATCAGGAAATCACTTAAATAGGAGCTGCCTGACACAGAGAAGTAGACAAAAGCACCTCAAAAGCTAGACATCATGCCAAGATCCAAAGAAATTCAGGAACAAATGAGAACAGAAGTAATTGAGATCTATCAGTCTGGTAAAGGTTATAAAGCCATTTCTAAAGCTTTGGGACTCCAGCGAACCACAGTGAGAGCCATTATCCACAAATGGAAAAAACATGGAACAGTGGTGAACCTTCCCAGGAGTGGCCGGCCGACCAAAATTACCCCAAGCGCGCGAGAGCGACTCATCCGAGAGGTCACAAAAGACCCCAGGACAACGTCTAAAGAACTGCAGGCCTCACTTGCCTCAGTTAAGGTCAGTGTTCACGACTCCACCATAAGAAAGCGACTGGGCAAAAATGGCCTGCATGGCAGATTTCCAAGACGCAAACCACTGTTAAGCAAAAAGAACATTAGGGCTCGTCTCAATTTTGCTAAGAAACATCTCAATGATTGCCAATACCTTGTGGACTGAGGGTTGTTTTGCTGCTTCAGGACCTGAAAGGCTTGCTGTGATAGATGGAACCATGAATTCTACTGTCTACCAAAGAATCCTGAAGGAGAATGTCCGGCCATCTGTTCGTCAACTCAAGCTGAAGCGATCTTGGGTGCTGCAACAGGACAATGACCCAAAACACACCAGCAAATCCACCTCTGAATGGCTGAAGAAAAACAAAATGAAGACTTTGGAGTGGCCTAGTCAAAGTCCTGACCTGAATTCAATTGAGATGCTATGGCATGACCTTAAAAAGGTGGTTCATGCTAGAAAACCCTCAAATAAAGCTGAATTACAACAATTCTGCAAAGATGAGTGGGCCAAAATTCCTCCAGAGCGCTGTAAAAGACTCATTGCAAGTTATCGCAAACGCTTGATTGCAGTTATTGCTGCTAAGGGTGGCCTAACCAGTTATTAGGTTCAGGGGGCAATTACTTTTTCACACAGGGCCATGTAGGTTTGGATTTTTTCTCCCTAAATAATAAAAACCATCATTTAAAAACTGTATTTTGTGTTTACTTGTGTTATATTTGACTAATGGTTAAATGTGTTTGATGATCAGAAACATTTTGTGTGACAAACATGCAAAAGAATAAGAAATCAGGAAGGGGGCAAATAGTTTTTCACACCACTGTATAGTTTAAAAGGAAAGGTTTGTTCAATACTGCAGCAAATTTATATTCCAAGGGGTGGAAACTGAACAAACTAGTAAGGAATGTCAAAATTAAGGGGATTAATTTTGGGCTCATAAAGTATACATTCTGGGTATTAATTAATTAAGTGGGATAATTAATATAAGAAAAGGTATACTGAGCAAATTGGTGAACCTTTCAGGAAAGCAGGTGCAGCTGGTACATTTGCAAGTCATATGGGCTCCGATGTTTAGGTATAATCTAATTGGGAAAATACGGAAGCCCTGCTGAGATTGTCAGCTGTGGTACAAGCACAGGACCAGTGGGCCAATTCTGAACCGTGGTGTTTAGCACAACGAGTATGCATATGGTGAGCAAACAACTCTAGGGGTGGCCTACGGGAGGAATGATGAGAGTTGCATAGCTTTGATGTCTCATGGTGGTGATGCCAGCCTATACTGGTAAAGGCTGATGGCAGTTAAGAGTTGCACCATGGGTAGGAAAGCACAAGAGGCAACTAAATCAACCCCAAATGTGTGCAGAGGGGCCACAAATGTTGGTTTGTGAACAGTTTATGC